>NC_142352.1:47363787-47682537 GCF_059441175.1 Urocampus carinirostris
CTGAAATAAAGTAAAGAGGCCGAGTTAGAGTAAAGACTCGAGCAATGGCTCATCGAGAAAAGTACAACAGTAAAAGAAGACTGTTCAGACCATGTTGTGTGTATTTTATTTTTATTTTGTTTTATTTGTATTATCAATACTTGAATAAACCACAACCGAATTCAGTTTTGCTCATGCTGTATTTTGAAATATGCAAACGTGTATGCTTGTCTACATTGTAAGGTGGATGCAGCAGTGGGCACCCGCACCTTATTTTGAAGTGAGTCCTTGTGTAGTGTTAAATACATAAATAAAACCAGCTATGGAGACTGCGCCTTTTAACAGGATGCGCCCTAAGGTCGTGAAAATATGGTAAAAAAGTATAGAAATCACTTTTGAGCAAGTTTAAAATACATACTCTGGCAAAATGGCAACACCTTCTCTTACCAGATGATAAAGACGTGAACAAGGTGCTTTTATTGCCATTAATCAGTGAGTCCAAATACCAGTCTTTTGAATATTAAATTTATTGGAAACTGTTATTTGATCTACCATAAAGCCTATTATGCTGAAATAAACTGTCAAATTATCAATGGATAAAACGGACGAACATTCAGAAGATAAGGCGTCGTTTCACAAAAAGCAAATATTTTCAACTTAAAAGTGATTTCAATTCAAGGTGCCAATGGTCTGTGTTACTGTTAACTGTTCTACTGCATTCCCCCAAAAATGAGATACAAAGTTGTTTCAGTAAAGTTGCACGTGTGACGTATCGAGTGGGGGCATTTTAAGCAAGAAACTTTTTTCCTTTGAAGATGACATGTATGTTTTTAGTACTGGGTTTCATCAAATACATTTTGTTATACTTCAGTGCGACTTATTCGGGGTTTTTATTCCCTTCTTAATTAATAGTTTATTGGCTGGTGCCACTTATAATCCCAAAAATATGGTACTGATGTAAAGTCCACTTATTCGGATTGTATGTTTTCTTTAAAAACTTAAAAAAAAAAAAAACATACTTTTTAAACCCAACTTCAACTCAATTCAATACATAAGGATGCACACGAAAAGTCTGACTTGATATGCATTTGAGTATTCGTTTTCTCATAAAGTAGATAAAGAAATGAAACATTAGAGTTGAATGTCACAAGAGAAAGGAAACGAGTTTCATCGTTTGAGCTCAAATATCAAAGAGGAACCTAATCAAAACGTATGTATTCATAAGAAAAGGACAATAGCTAGCGAACCTTTTCGTATCAACTGCCTATACATATCTTAAAAATATATTGTTACCTGTTCAAGTTGAAAGAAAGGGTTTGGAAAAGTGTCATTAAAGGAACTAAATTATATTTGATTGAAAGAGACATAATCTTTTTGCAAAACAATAAACTTATCTTTCACAGTTACATACTGATGATAAGATATAACATATGACATAACCATGTCAGACTTGCTTAAACTGAGCTTGATGAAATGCGTTTATGTAGTCAGCAGTGTGGATTCATGGAGTATAAAGAGAAGGGATCGCAAATAACATAAATATTGAGTCTTCTGCCATGATGGTTTCAAACATAATGTCGTAACCACAAAGATAAAAAAACATATTTCTCTCTGGTCAAAAAAAAAAATCTGTGTGCAACTGTGTTAATTTTATCAGTCCAGTACTCTTACTTTAATTATCACGGTTGGTTGACTTGATTGACTTCAGTGATTAAATGTAAAAATATAATTGAGTATAGATTGAAATATCTATTTTACAACTTCATGTACATACTAACAATAGTAAAAGATAGATAATAAATATTGAATCCTGAAATGTATACAAAAATATACATAAATACTGTAGTTTATTTTTATTAAACATATTTCTATTTAGTACAATTTCATTATATGATCATCGCAAAAGGTATGATTGCCCAGGGTTAGGGTTTGGTACTCTTTAATTTTTAACTATCAATAAATAATACATAATTACTGTTTAAATTAGAGTATTACACAAACTTAAGATAAAACCTTAATAGTACATTTTACTTGTATTGTGCACTACATTAGGGAATATTCAACCACAAGTTGGTGGCTGAAACAAGTCACGTACAGAACATTTATTCCTCCTTTATGCCAATGTTATAAACCATAAACCAGGAGTTGTGTTGGTCTTTGCTATAGCTGTGTTTATTCGCACTTTGTGAGGCTACACACCTTCTGGCCAAAACATAGCCGCGTGCTAGTGTGAAATGCCCAGGGATGTTTGCACATTATCAACACTATAGCACTCAATGTAGCATCAAGACATTCTCCCAAGATGGAAGAAGCAGTGACATAGGAATGATAGCTTACTTCTTATCAAGACTTTGGTCACATACTTATACCGTAGTTTGTCTTTTCAATAGCCTATTCTTGACAAGCGAATGCAATTTTCATCCGTGAGCAACCAAACACAACAGACAAGACTGTGTGTGACCGCCTTGTATAAATTCCACCCTATTCCATCCATTATCTGCACGGCTTATCCTCAGTAGGGTCGCGGGGTGCTGGAGCCCATGCCAGCCATCCTTGGGCAGTGGGCAGGGGACACCCTGACCTGGTTGCCAGCCAGTCGCAGGGCACACAGGGACAGACAACTCGCTCGCTCATTCACACCTAGGGACAATTTGGACCAGCCAATTCACCTAACATGCATGTTTTAGGAATGTGGGAAGAAACCGGAGTGCCTGGAGGAAACCCACGCAAGCACAGGGAGAACATGCAAACTCCACACAGGAGGTGCGATCTCATGACCTCAGAACTGTGCCGCACACTCGCTAACCACTGTGCCGCTGTGTCCTCCCCGCCTTGTAAAAATTTATTTGTATAATTCAATGCAGGTTGTTGCGCTTCCAAATTATAAACACAGCTAGTACAAATTATAATTGCTCAGGTAAGGATACAACATAGGGCTGCAACACATGCAAAATTTGAATAATAGTTCATGTTTTTTTTTGCATACAATCTATATATAATTATATGTCGTTGGTATTATTTATTTTTTTCACATAATTTATTTTGAAAAAAATGTATCTTGTCTTCGTATCCTAAGCTGTGACCTTATCAGAGAAACACCAGCACCCAAACAAGACAGTCCCTATATTGTTTTACCGGTTTATTAGTCGAAGAGGTTAAGAGTCTTATTTGGAGGTTTTTGTGGAGAATGTCTCGGCGTTGTTTTGCTGGTGGATGAAATGATGGTACAACAAAGGGCGAGCAGACAAAAGGGGGCTAACCAGCAAAAAAAAATACGTACTTAGAGAATTACGGACAGGAGCTAACCGGGACTGATCAACGAATGGCCACCGGAGCCTTGGCAAGGCTGGCCCATGATTCTGTCTTTGCATTACATGTTTTGCCCTGGAGTGTCACGTCTAATCTCATTGCATGCAATGTTTCACAGTATCAGTATTAATGACAATAAAGCTGGGCAGCACGGCGGCACAGAGGTTAGCGCGTGTCCGACACAGTTCTGAGGTCATGAAATCGAACCTCCTGTGTGGAGTTTGCATGTTCTCCCCGTGCTTGCGTGGGTTTCCTCCGGGCACTCCGGTTTCCTCCCGCATTCCAAAAACATGCATGTCAGGTTAATTGGCCGGTCCAAATTGTCCCTAGGTGTGAGTGATCGAGCGAATTGTCTGTCCCTGTGTGCCCTGCGACTGGCTGGCAAGCAGTTCAGGGTGTCCCCTGCCCACTGCCCGAAGATAGCTGGGATGGGCTCCAGCACCCCGCAACGCTACTGAGCATAAGCCGTGCAATTAATGGATGGATGGATGGACAATAAAGCTATTTCTAAATCTAATTGTATAAAGCTTCTGCTTTATGTCAGTCAAGCTGGCAAGGGAATTAGGACCCATGAGTCAGACTGTGGACTATCAAACATGGTTGGATGCCAACAGTGACCTTCACAATGACCTGGTAAAGACTAAAAAACAAAGCGGGCAACTACACACTCACTGACAAGGTGAGGATCTCCTGCACTCAACAGGGTAATGTTTCCCAATTATTTTGAGGCCAAGGCACGCTTTTTTTCACCAAAATATCTTAATTAGCCAAATTGACAATATAAATGTTTTGTGCTTGGCTCAGGAAGTAAAACAGCGTATCTATTTGGTTAATCATGTTGCCGTAACTTGGGATTTTCCTTTATTTCCAACTTTCTAACTTTGAATTTGAATACGTCTTCAACTTGTTGTCTAAAATTATGACAACAACCATAATAAAAATAAGCCAAAATTACATTTGGAACTATTTTTCAAACATATTTCTTTTTTATTTTCTTTTTTTTTAAATAAATTGGTTCAATATTTTTACTTTATTATATTATTTTCATTATGTTTGTAAGGCAATATTAATAAGCTTAATGACACCAAAGAAGTTATTTGATATATGTCCCTGTACTACCTCTTGAGCAGATAACTATACATCCATCCATTATCTGGGCGACTTATCCTCAGTAGGATTGCGGGGGTGCTGGAACCCAATTCTCCTATCTTCAGGCAGTGGGCAGGGGACAGGGGACACCCTGAAAAAGTTGCCAGCCAGTCACACACAGAGACATACAACTCACCCGCTCAGTCACACCTAGGAACAATTTGGACAGGCCAATTAAGCTGATATGCACCTTTATGGAATGTGGGAGGAAATCGATGTGCCCAGAGAAAACCCACGCAAACACAGGAAGAATGTGCAAACTCTGCATAGGAAGGTTGGTATCTGAATTTGAACCCATTACCTCAGAACTGTGCTGCGGACGCACGAACCACTCATCTGCTGCCACATATAGATACACAGTAGGTGAATAGGTGAATTACTCTGGCTGTTCAATGGAAGGAAGCAAATGTACTGAACAATGGCATGCTTTTCTTCAACAAAAAATAAAAATAGAAAAATAAATAAAAACAACAAATAAAATAAAATATGCAGCACATCAGACAAGGTCTAACACAGAGGTCAGGCACCTGTGGCGTTTTTAATGTGTACATATGGCCATAAATGGCACTTCTCATTAGTGTACATGGCTCGGAAACCAAATTTGACTCTGCAAATTACCAAAGTGGAGTGGTTATATGCTGTTACGGGTTCTTGCAAGTCAATGCAACAGTGAAATTACTTATGGTTCAGTCCAATATATATAGGGCACATTCTCAACTACAGTTTACAGTCAGGGTGTCACACCAACCCGTTTTGGCAGTGGGTCACAGAAAAATCTTTTAAAAAGAAGGTCATTAAACTATGTATGTTCACTGATGATATACTTCGTGATGAAACCCACTTATCAAAATGTAAATAAAAACAGTAGCAAACCATCCATCCATCCATCCATTAGCTACACCGCTTATCCTCAGTAGGGTCGCGGGGGTGCTGGAGCCCATACCAGCTATCTTCAGGGAGCGGGCAGGGGACACCCTGAACTGGTTTCAAGCCAGTCACAGGGCACACAGAGACATAGAACCCTTCACGGGCTCATTCAGCCAGAATTGGGGTACATACTCCCTTCTACAAGGACTAGTTAATAAACAAGGAGCTGCGTTTTAAACCAGTTGAAGATGTTTTGTGGATGGTTCCACATTCAAGTGCATTACAATAATCATAGATCAAACCAAGCTGTCTGAGATGTAAAAAAACATAATTTGAAATATTACATTTTTGTGAGAGAAACCAAAGTGCCCCATAACCTTTTGTTATATTGCCACATTAAAGGCTTCAACCTTAAGCTAAAACATACATACAACATATTTTGTGAGAAACATTAATATTCTATATTATATTTCAAACAAAAAAGGGTAGTTGTTGCAAGAAGCTTCCTTTTGCTGTACATGTACAGCATGACCTCAACAAGGGCAGCCCCAGAGTGCAATCCACTTCTTCGCAGACAACTCATCAGAGAGTGCATTCAAATCAACACACATTGGCTGGTTTTACAGATAAACAAGACATAAAGAAACATTTGGACAATAAGTTGTTGAAAGAAAAAAGCAGTGGCATGAGCAGGGAAGATGTAAGTATATAATCCTTAAAAAAACACAGATGAGCCTCAATTTAAAAAAAAAAAAGGTAGAAGGCTAAAACCGTTCCAGAAGAGTCCAACTAAGTACCATTGAAAAGATAAAGAACAAAAGAAAGAAGCAGAGACGGATTCCACTGAGACAAGGTGTACTGCCATGCACACAAATCTCTTTGAAATCTGCAAGCAGGAAAATTAATTGAACTACAAATAAAACATTGCACATAGAGCAAAATGATGATTTAGAGATACAAGGAACAAGGTAAAAAGAAAACCAGAAAACATGACCCTGGTGATGAACAGTAAGAACCAAGTGAGCTTCCGTGCGCCTTGGCCCAATGCATCACCTGAAGGTTTTTAGCCTCAAACCTGCAGAAAGGTCGAGTTATCTTTCCAGACATGATTTCCTTTTTTAACCCAAAGGTTTCCTAAGCGATACATCAGTTTAGGTTCTCCATGCTCCAGCTAGGCCATTTCAAAAGGCCCAGTGGAGAGGCAAACAGCAGCAGATGCTAGCCCCCGAGCGTTAGCCTCCTCCTTTCAAGCATGCTAGTCGTGAAAATGTGCCAGGTGTGGAGTCATGCCAGGCTTACAAAAACTCGGTGGAGTCTGTTTACACGACCATTATATAATTTATGGTCATTGGCATGAATGTGAGTATTATTTTGTTTTAGCTACAGTGACACTAGCTAACTTATTGATAGCTACATTAAGTGTCATTGACATGACCTGTATGTACTTTACATAAAATTGCTCCGACATACCTATTACAACCCTTGTAAAAAATGCTCGCTGTAAATCCTGGAGTACTTAGAAGGCTGCCAGTCTTTCTGATTCATTGCAGATACTAATTGCCATCTTCTGTCTTTATCAAAAGGGATACAATAAAATGCTGGATTGGTCTTAGAACTTTGCTGGTTTGCACCTCCCACGAACAGCAAGAAATCCCCATCGTAAAAAGTGGTGGTAATATTATTTTGTCGTGGTAATTAATATTTGTTTTAACTCAACTGCTAACTCTAATGCCGTCTGCTCAGGTGCCCTTGTAGTCCGTCATGGTGCTCATACGCGGAATGCGACGTGACTTCATGTGCAAAAGGTCAATACCGAAAAATACAGTGAAAAATTTTGAATATGCATAATTAAAAACTAATGATACTTTTCTGCATTTAAAAAGCAAATAGACTGTTCTTCAAATACCCTCTTCAGGTTAACAGATTAATTGTACAAACTTGCTTGTTACTTTTTTTTTTCCCTGTATAAATTTTTCAAGGTTCTGTCAATTATTGGAGAGGTTTTAATCCAAATGTTATTATTTATATATTTATTTATTTTTATTGTTTATGTTTTATTGAGTCAGATGTAAAAAAATGTTGGTTCACAATGATTTGTGCAAGTGTGAGATCACTGTTCTGCTTTTGAGAATAATATAGAGTGGTCTTGGAATGCCTAATTTTGATTAAAATGTTAATTTTTTGCCGATGAAAGAGAACAATAAAATCAGAATGCTGAACTTCAATGGCAGCAGATATGCCAACTTTCGAATTCTCACTGCGAATCATTGTTTTGTTGCACATCGTTCACAGGCTTTCAAGCTGGTGAAAAAGAGTGTGATGACAGCACAGTAACCAATTATGAAGTAATAATTAATTAGTTTTAGCAGTGAGACCAAATGTCCTGATAATAATTTATGTTCTATGAAATGCACATGTTTTAATATAAATGTATTCATGTATTTTTAATGCCTGTGCATTATGTATGAAAAATATATCACAAAAGACCATTTTTGGGTGGTGCGCCTTATAATCAGCTGTGCCTGATAAAATACGATCATTCCTACATGATCAAGCTTGTAACTTCTAAATTATCGAAAAAAAAGCTACATGAATATCAAACTACATTCAATTTTAAAATATGAAGAGTCTCAGGGGCAGTTATTCGGTGCAAATAAACTGAAAGTCAATCACAATACAAGGAGTATATTTTTGGATGTATGCTTTATAGTGGGTGTGGCTCATAAGTCAAGCGCTAAAAAGCTACCACATAGCAATAACAATGGAGACCCTTAGAAACTTTCTTGGCCTGGAATCATCTTAACCATGCAATGGTGTGTATTACAACTGACATTTTAAGCAATGCTTAGCCAAGTTATTTTATTTTACCCCCAAAAAGAAACATCTAGTCTCAGTTAAATTTCTGTCATCATATTTTCACCACACAAAAGACAAAACAATTTTGTAAGACATTGTTGCACTATTCTTCTAATGCACTTACGACTTCAGCAAGTTTCCAAGCACTACTTTATCTACCTATGTATCCTATTCATTAATTATTTGTTTAGCCTATCCTTTCTCTTTTAAGTCTTACTTAATAATTTATAGACAATTCTAATTGTAATTGTAAAGAGTGCACAAACACGAAAGCCAATTTGAAGCTAAGGTAAATATCAGTTGGTCACAGGTCTAAAAAAAACAGCTGTATAGTTTTTTACAATGAATCATCCTGATTCTAGCTTTTTACATTCACGGACCCTGAAGGTTAAGAGAATTATGAACTGTGAAATAAGCAAACTCAGATTTTAAACACTTCTGAATATTATTATGAAATTGGTAAGTTTAATTTTTAAAATGTCAGTTGCACTCTGCCAACCATAAATTAGTGATTGCATTATCATTCCTTCAACATTTTGAGCCGTTTGTCAAAGTTTCAGAGAACTTTTGTCATCGTCACTGTGATGCTGAGAAAACTCATTTCATCTCTCTCCATGACTGACAGTCAGGACTGAGAGCAATAAATAGCCGCAAACTCAGGAGACATTCGGGACACATCGTGGTCTTCATCAATGCACTCATAACTCAAACATGCGGTGCAATCCACTTTTTTTATCATTGTGAATGACTGGAATCATATGCATTGCCTGATAGAGACTGCCACTTACCTGGTGGTGTCCTGAACATCGGTTAGCCCCATTGTTCCCCCGCCCTTCATCGTGAATCCAGTATTATTTTCAGACTAGATGAGTATCATTATTTGGGTTTCTGAACCAAGTCCATCCCATCAGTAGAGGCGACTTAAAGTTAACCCTCGCTTGCCCACTGCCCCACTATCTCAGTTGTTAGGCTTCCAGGTCATTGATCATCGGGTTGATTCAGGTGATTAGTGTTATGTTAAAGAATCCCAAATATCTGCACCAAAATAACTTGGATTTTAAAAGAAAAAATGTATCCATTGCTTCAAAGGGAATACATACTTATTGCCTTTAGTTTTTTGTTAAATAGCTCGAAACCAGTATACCAGCAGTGCTGGGAATAACACCGTTACGGAAATACATTTTTTTTTTTAGTTACATGATAATCTAAATAATTGTTTTTTCCGCTTTAATGACGCTGTTGCTGTTACTGATAGTCAAAAAAAGTGTGTACTTAGGCTGCAGATTGCCAACGACTGGTGCCCCCCTTGGCACACCTGACGCCATTTTCAGTGGCTGGTTTTTCTGATCTCCTCCTTGATTACGTCATGTATTTTTAGATCATTCAAAATGCCAACTACCATATAGTTAGAAAGCGATTACAAATATAGTTGTTACTAATCACTGTAATGTTTCATATGTGCGTAAAACTTTAAATTCTTTGACATACAACTTATTTTTAAAGTAACAAACAAAGTTACTTTCCCATGTAACCAATTACTTTTACTGTTGAGGAGCGCAGTGACTAACCCAGTTACATTTTGGAAGAAGTAGGGAGTAACTATAACCCCACATGCCAAAGTCATTGTTATATTCTAATTTCGATCAGTGCATTTTATTAAACATACTTTTTTTGTGAATTGTCATTTTGTGAACAAATATTTTTGCACCATGATATAGACAAAAGAAAATGTAATTTAACTGTGAAACAGTGGAGATGGTAATATTTCAAAATGATTACTTTTTTTATAAGTTGTTCCCTAATTTTGATCTCCTGTGTACATTTTTAACGTTCCAGGCATCTTACTAAATATTACCATTAATGTTCTTGATTGTGTCAAATAAGTATATTTGGGATTTTTTTGGGCTGCCCTTCTTTCTCTTCTGTTATTTATACCAATAAACCTGCAGTCTGCACTAACTGATACATCGTTTAGCTCTAACGCCGAGTGGGAAGTGTCTGGTTTTAAGCCTGCTATTCGGTGTATGGGTAATTGAACAAGCTTTTGCCATCAGAGCTGGTTAGCCTCACACAAGTCCTGTCACTACTACGCTGACAATACAAGCCGTTTACTTCCAGACACCCCAGCAATTACCGGCTCCCCGGTCCACGCTGCCCCTCGGGACCGGCAGATCAAACCTGGAAGGGGGTATATAAGAGGGGCTGGAAGGGGGGGGTGGGGCGGCTAGGCTCATTTAGGTAGCCTACCAGATGAATAATAAATCCGTTCATACAGGAGGACAAGCATCTGAAGGTTAAATTGTTTGGTTTAAGCGATTTGATTGTAAGGTTGTGTGAAAGGCCGTTGAGGATTGTGCACATGCACATTAGGACTTAAAACAAAATGAATTTAGAAAATGCACTGCATAAAATTGATTTTGTGCATCTGCGTGTGTTCAATAGAGCCTTGGAAAATCAGCCTTTAAAATAACCATTTAAAGAATTGGATCAATGAGGGAAGGAACTGTTTTGGGCGAACAACGCCTGTAGTGATTCAATACAAATTTTAGACCCACTGGGAAATAAGCGACTAGAGATAGGAATGTGTGTGTGGGACTGCTCATTATTGTGTGTGTGTGTGTGTGTGTGTGTGTGTGTGTGTGTGTGTGTGTGTGTGTGTGTGTGTGTGTGTGTGTGTGTGGCTATTAGGGGGTGTTATGGCAAATTTTCTCAACTCGATGCCACGACCTGGCTCCTGGCTCACGGGGACAGTGGGGCAGTGACACAAGCAGCAACACGAGGCCCCTACAACACTACAAAGCTTCTCAGTGGCCCAATCTAAATGTCACCTTTTTGTTGGAGAGGATCTTAAAAAAATATGTATTTTTCTTTTTATAATTTAGGGTTGCGGTTTCAATGAACACACCACTGTGGGGACATATCTTAGAAATTCCTCAAAATGACTGACCAGTCATTTTATTTAACAACACTTCATGAAATGTTCCTGTTCTCTGTGTGTGGAGTTGTCTTTATTCCAATGTGAACGATCAAATTTATTCTTACAAATATAGTGTAATTAACGTACATTCTAAGATTTACAATCCATGCAATGAAAAATAGTTATTGCATGTACTAAGTAGTCTTTTCCACAAACTGAGCATTAGTAATAATGATAGCTAACAATAAAAGTGATGATTGGGTTGGGTAATTGAGTAATTAGGTTCCCTGTTGTAAGGAACATATTGTAAGCGCAAATGTAATCTTCTTTGAACATTTATGATGGGATCCTTAAGGACGCATTTATGACAAGAGACTAAATGCTTAACTCATTTCTTGCCATTGGCAGCAATAGATGTGGAAACTCGGTCAAATAATGTCACATGATTTTCTTTAACTTTTATGAAATTAAGTCACTCTCTGTTTTATTTTTTCTGGGTGACTCTCAGAAAGTATAATGGACCCAATGGACCAGAACAAACAATTGTTGTTAATGGGACACACATTGTTTTGATTAAGGAGAATTCTCTTTTCAGACAATACAGGTGTGTCTAAAAACCGCAGTACAAAAGATTAATGGAGAAGTCAGTGAAGAACTTACTCAAACGTACTGTGCGCTTCATGCGGGGATTGGGACCAGAGAAGCATTGGGTTAGGGAGCCCGTACTGCCCGGACTAACTCTTGTAAAGATTTTCCAGTCCAACTGACTACACCTCTCATCCAGGAGCATCTGACTCATGTTTTTCTTTGACATTTGATCTAAATTGAAGGTATACACACATGCATTATCCCTGCACTTGTGGTATGTGTTTTTCCCCCTAAAGTGTTGCATCTTCTTATCTTTACTCCCAGATACTGAAATTCTACTCGATATATGAATCAGTCTCATCTCCAATCCACCAGTCAGGCTTTTCATCCCAACCATCGTAAATCATCAGATACTCCTGGAAGCCATTCCCACCTGAAATCCCATCACCCCCCCATCCGTC
Source organism: Urocampus carinirostris (assembly GCF_059441175.1). NCBI lineage: Eukaryota > Metazoa > Chordata > Actinopteri > Syngnathiformes > Syngnathidae > Urocampus > Urocampus carinirostris. The sequence continues at coordinate 47,375,914 of NC_142352.1, forward strand.
TTTCATCTTTCTTTTCTCTCAATCACTACATCACCTTACCCCTGGCTTCCCAGGTCGTGGGAATGGCTCAAGTGAAAGTCAGCTACATGTGGGGGGAGCGTCGCTCCTCCCTGTCTACTTACATTGCACATCTACACGGATGGACTTGATGGCAGCCACCCCCACCCCGTTGTCGGCTTTGCAGTAGTAGCGACCGCCCTGAACCCTCTGGATGCTCTCAATGCGAAGCGTCTCGTTGTAGATGGATGTCTCCTGGAATTTATCCGAGGCGCTGCCAGCTGTCTTTGTCCATCGCACCTGAGGAGAGGGAAATGTCTGTTGAAGTCTTATCACTCCAATTTATGGTGACAAATCAGTAGAGATAAAGACTAATGGTAGATCTGGGCACTCTGGTCTTCGAGGGCAAATCTGCATGATCATTAAGCTTTCTCTGGTCCAACACAGGTGTTTGCTATCACCCATTATTGTTAACAAGTTCCTGCAAACTTCCTTGCACAGTTGATAATTAGTATCACCTGAGTTGGAGAAGAGAAACATCTGAAGTCATGCAGGGCCAAAGCGCCCACGTCTTAGGGTATGGTTAAAACCGTCATTTAACACCTTAAATATATTATTTTAGGAGTAGGGTAGCATGTGGTGGTCGAGTGGTTAGGACGTCAGCCCCACAGTTAGGAGGTCCAACTCTGGCTACTGGCCTTCCTGTGCGGAGTCTGCATGCTCTCCCCGTGCCTGCGTGGGTTTCCTGTAGGCACTCCTGTTTCTTTGCACATTCCAAAGACATGCATGGCAGGTTGATGGGTGACTCCGAATTGTCCCTAGGTATGAATGAGCGCTACCCACTGCCTGATGGGCTCTAGCACCCCCACAACCCTAATGATCGTACACCATATATTTTTATTTTTTTTTCGGAATGATGCATGATGGGAAATCCCCAGGCGGCAGACGCATGCGCACATTAGCATCAAACCGCTTGTTTCGTTTGGAACGAAAAAAAATGATACAGAGATAGAGGCTTCCGCGGAAAACTCGTTAGACTTGATTGATTTGCCGTTTCGTGTATACCGGATGTTAGCCATAATTTACAAAATTGCGTTCTTCCGTACAGATTTCCTTGTACGTCGTACTCGTCTTAAAATGCATAAAAAACGTACTTTGTAGATCCGTAGAGGTTGACAGGTATGCGATTATATGATAATTTGTGTAAGTGTTTTTTTCACCTCTGGGAAGTGCTGGATAATACACACTGTCCTTCAAATGACTTTTTAAAAATAAATAAGTTGGAAAGCATGCATTTTTTTAAGTTACTATAAATGAAATACGTTTTTAGTGGAGGGAAGGAAAAAGAGGGCATACAAACTGAAGCTTGTGTACTCCGTGATTAAAGTTCTAGGTCACAAGAAAATATCAGCCTATGACATCGAGCGGCAATGCAAACAGTAACACTAAACACTTCTGGTGTCCGTGACGCTTAGTTTGGACCATTGAGTTTTTGTGACAAGCTCGATAAAAATTTTCACGCTTGAATTACGGCGTCATGATTCACCACACAAACATGCACTAATAGTCCACACCGCCTGTAAACTCTCCGTGGTTGACTTTTATTCTTACTGGATGTTTGTATGTGAGTGTACATCCATTAATCCCCATTAACCCCACTATCAGTTATCAACCTCGATCAGGCTTCTTAGCCATGTTGTGTTGAGGAGGTCAAAGAGGATAATGGGCAAAAGTCACTGCATCGAGGGTCCCAGTGTGTGTTTGTGTGTGTGTGTGTGTGTGTGTGTGTGTGTGTGTGTGTGTGTGTTTAAAAAATGGTGCTATGGATTAGTGGATTATCAGGGACCATGCAAACGCTCCGTGTCTGTTTATTCAGCTCTGTTTGTAGGACGGATTTAGATCAGACACTCTGCCATTGATCAAACTGGTCAAGGTGAGCTACGACCCGAACTCTGCCCACTTTGGATTTACTAAGTCGTTGCTATAGTCAGCCTGTATTTTTGTTAAATTCCTTTTAAATTGACAGTACAAATACAAAAAAATAATCATCAAATCACTATAAAATGTTAGAGTTAAACAGGTATTTTTGTCCTGTTTTTTTGTTCTTGGTCCTTTGTTTCCTCTCTGCAGTAGGCAACACCAATGGGCAAAAATGACATAGAACGTTCGAAACAACTTGGACTTAATCACTATCCATCACTTTGTCACAATTGTGACACTGGCCGCCAATAGAAGCAAACTAGTAGCTGCAAATATGATCTATATCTATGCTAACAAATGCCCAAAGCTCTATGAGTGCATTTATGTAAGGGTCAGACCAGTTTTCTGGTTTGCCTGCGTCCCTGCGTTCTAAACGCATCATTTTTGCTGGGGACGCATAGTGTCAAATCAACGTGCGTCCCCGGGACGCAACTTTTTTGACACAAAATTGTCATTATTACCCGATTATTCTTTTTTTTTAAAACAGATTTACCGCACTCCAAACTTTTTGTCAGGCAGATCCGCGCTTGTTGTTTTGGTCTCGCGGTTCGATTTTTCGTCTGCATGCCGATCTCGGCAAACGAGATATGGTTGCTTCGAGATTACATCATTGTTGTGTGGTTGTCGTCTAGTGAAGGCGAATGTTAAGTATGCCTCTGAAAAAACAGTTCGTATTAGGTGAAAATCAACACAAAATTGGTAATTTCTTCAGTGTCACTAATAAGTCGAAACATAATGCAGAAAGTGATAACGACAGCAATAATTCCGGCACGAAAAAACAGCAGAGAAATTCTTCGGAAGATCGGGGAGGCAAGGAAAACACGTGTGTTGAAGCGAACGATTCGACGAAAGAAAACAAACAAAATAATTTTCCTAGCAAGAAAAGGACTTTTCTGCCAAAATGGACTAAATTATATTCCTGGTTACGCTATGAGGAGGATTATAATGGAGGCTACATGTTCTTTGATGCATGTACCCAGCGTGACAAAAAACTGGATTGCATGAATCATTTCACAATACGAACTTTCAGAAAAGCACATTGGATCGGCACAACGACAATGAAAACCACAAATTAGCTATGGAAATTCCATTGCTGGGAAGAGAGGCAAGTAAACTTGGCCATGCTTTCACTGCTAAAAATAGTTAAGTGGATGGCAGTATTTTCAGTATTTTGTATAATATACAATATTGTGAACTGAAAAATCTGAAGTGATAACTGCTCTGTATTACCAATTAACTGTGATGATTAAAACTGAATGAAAATATAGATTAATATAATTATTTCAGCAATATTATTTTGTATAATGTAAAATATTGTTGTGAACTGAAAAATCTTGAAGTGATAACTGATTTGTATTACCAATAAACTGTGATGATTACAACTGAATGAATATATAGATTTATATTATATATTTGTCGGCGATCTACAATCTCAACCTCGATAACAGTAAATTTTGGGGACCCATAGATCTCTGTTGGGACCCGTACATTTTTGAACATGCGAGTCCCCGGGACCCATCACTTTTCAGAGGTAAAATGAGCACTGTGAGTCATTGACAATGGAGAGACTTGTTTCTGTGGATATGCAACAAGAAGCTAGCAGGACATACTGTCATGGAGGGCAGAAGTGGGTGCCTATATGCAAGGACCTAAAACCTGAAGATACCTATTAACTTATATGCTTTCCCCGTATTGTATGTTTTTTTTAATCATTTGAAATTGTGTACGCCGTATGACAATTTTATACAGGAATATTTGAGAAAAAGAGGAAAGACTGATCTTGTCCTGCCCATTTCGGCTCCAATCTGGCAGCAGGTGAAAAATTCATTGTAGGTGTTCTACATAGTCTGTCTTGCTTTGAGTAAATAGTTGTTGCGCTGTGTTTGTAAGGCTTGTTATCGCCTTAAAGTAGTGTCAGTAACTTCAAAATATTGTTCTAGCTGACAACATGTCGTGTCTGAAATCATCATTGCAGCTCCTTTTATTGCACGAATGTGAAACTCTTAGATGCGCTCAAACAATCTCTTCCTTTTTTATATGTTTTAGGGTTCGAGTTTACATTTGGACTGTACTTGAAACAAAACATTTCTATCTTTCACCATTTATGTCTTAGGTAAGAGAAAAAAAAACACTCGCACCCGTGTTAAATCAATCTCCTTCCCATTTCCCAGCCTCCTTTCATCAGCATAATGCGCTCCGTGGCTGGAATACCGATGATAAAAGTAAGATAAAAGCAGATAAGTGTGGTGGAAAATATACATATATAAATGCTATTTGAACTAATTTGCTCATGTTAACACATGCTTATTGGGGAAAATATGTGATTGAAACTTTTTATACACACGTCAAACTATGCATCCCACCTTTAGTGAGAGTAATTTCAACCATTTATACCGGGAGCAATGGTCTAAGGTTGACAGGTGTAAGACTGAGAGACTGATGATAATACATGAGCGCTTACTGTACACTTAAAAGTTAGACTTTAAATAAAGTTACATGTTACGGCATGGAGTTGCCTTTGGGTGGTACTCTCTTTGCTTTTTGTTTTTCAGAAATGAAGACTTCAGTTTTCCGCACTGTTGCTGCCACGGTATTGGTTGGAACAGTTTCTCTGCTTCCTGGTAAATCACAACCGGCTCCCTATCACATATTGGCTATTTAGTATAAAGCACCCTGTAATTTTCTGTTCATTCCTTCTCTTCGTTGTTGCTTCTCTTTTGTTGACTCTCTCTTTTTTTGCTCCAGCCAGATACACACTTAAAATGGTATGTTGGTAAAGTCGGGCCAACCTTGTATTGTTTTGGTTAGAGCAGTACAGTCACGTGTAACAGTACATGTGACACATTTTTATAGCCTTTTTTTTTTGGTTTGCTTTCCATGTGCAAACTGAAACAACATAATGCTGGTGGTGAGCGATCGCAAATGATGAGCGGTTTCGAGCGGACCTTAGTGGTAGCCTCACGGACTGCCGGTGATGTGGATTTTCCTTTGAAAGCGAGCAAGATTTTTGTTGCAAATACACTCGTATATCGAATTTTTCGTGATCAAAAGTGCTTGTATAAAGAGGGGCAACAGTATATAAAACAGGGCTCTCAGCTTTGTGACGGGCAGAGAAAAAGGTTCTGTTAGTCCGTCTGCCGGGAAGAAAGATGAAGTGAAAATACAGGGCAGATGCAAGGTGATAATCTGAATAAAGGAGATCTCCAACGTGACGCAGTTGACAGGCAGCCGAGAGAGGTGCTTTTGTCAGCCCGTGGCGTCGTCAGCTGAATGTCATCACCTGAGCACACGCACAATCGCCGCGTACCTCTCCCTGCTTGCTTCAATAGAAGTGCGTGCGCAACTCCCCAGTGGATGGATCCGTGACTGGATAGCTCTCGCTGCTTTTTCCCCGGCTACATCTGTAATATCTTTTTTGTCTTTTTTTATTAAGTCTGACTTTCACTCTCAAAGATCTTTCCTTGAAATGTGTTGATTTGAACAATGTGCATTGAGATAGACAACCGCATTTACATTTATGGAGAGTGCATTTTTTTCAAAGAAGCGTTTAGCTTTTTGCGCACGTCCCTCGCTCTCTGTGTTGAATATAAAATGTATCTCTTGTCAGATGCCCACTGGGTGGAGTAGTGAAGGAATACTTAGAGCAATGTATTTTAACCACTGTGAGATATTCTTAGGTATGTCTGTGCGGTCTAGCGCCCGGCAAAGTATTAATGTAGCCCTCTTCCACACCATAAGCAACAGCAGCATGTAGCTAATTGCCTTGTGCTTGGAGACAAGAGAGTAAGCGAGAGAAAGACTAAGATCCGTGGAGGAAGAACTTTGTCATTAATTCCTGCCAGGATATCCGCTCTGTTATCATCCAAAAATGCCCAGGTTTCACACTGAGTGACTATAGATATGAAAGATTCTTAAAAAAAGGTTATTTTTGTGTTAATAAAATAGGGTTATTCTTGGATGTTATCTTTTTTTGTATTGGCAGTGTTTATTTTACCTCTGAAAAGTGATGGGTCCCGGGGACTCGCATGCTCAAAAATCGATGGGTCCCAACAGAAACCTATGGGTCCCCAAAATGTTGAGTTATCGAGGTTGAAATTGTAAATCGACAACAAATATATAATATAAATCTATATATTCATTCGGTTTTAAGGAATCATCACAGTTTATTGGTAATACAAATCAGTTATAACTTCAAGATTTTTCAGTTCACAACAATATTTTACAAAATAATATTGCTAAAATAATTTTATTAATCTATATCTCATCTCATTAACCGTACCGCTTATCCTCATTAGGGTCGCGGGGGGGGCTGGAGCCCATCCCAGCAATCATCGGGCAGTGGGCAGGGGACACCCTGAACTGGTTGCCAGCCAATCGCAGGGCACACGGGGACAGACAACTTACTCGCTCATTCACACCTAGGGACAATTTGGACCGGCCAATTCACCTGAAATGCATGTTTTTGGAATGTGGGAGGAAACCGGAGTGCCCGGAGGAAACCCACGCAAGCACGGGGAGAACATACAAACTCCGCACAGGAAGTCTGGAGCTGGATTTGAACCCACGACAGGTTCCCATGACATGAACTGTGCCACACAAGCGCTAACCACTGCGCCGCCGTGCTGCTATTAATCTATATTCTTTTGTTTATTTTCTTTTGTCGAATTGTTCACTTCGACACACGTGTTTTCCTTGTCTCCGCGATCTTCCGAAGAATTTCTCCGCTGTTTTTTCATGGCAGAATTATTGCCGTTGTTATCACTTTCTGCATTATGTTTAACTTATTACTGACACTGAAGAAATTACCAATTTTGTGTTGATTTTTACCTAATACTAACTGTTTTTTTGGAGGCATACTCATAATCAACCTCCACGGCTCCATGCCCTTACAAACTGTCGTATTTTCCCTTACAAAATACAAAAAAATCTTACACCATATTTTTTTTCAAACGTGTTTATTTATGTAGTTTAATATGTTATATGTGTTTCCTTATATCATATACATTGTTAATGAACATTTTGTTGTGAGACACTGAGTTGCTCGACATGAATGAGGTTTATTATAAAAAAAAGTTCAAAAATGAAGTAGCTTGGATGTTCACTGCAGGAGGAAAAAATAAATGCAAATATAATTAAGTAGAATAATACATTTTCTTATTCAAATTATTAATTCATTTTCTGCTTTAAATTATCGTTGGTAATAAACTGATTAAAAGGGATAACCTCAAACCTGTCTTTTTACATTTCCTCCTTTTATACTTCATTTTTTTCTTAACTTCTTTTTACAACATAATATTCGTAATATAAAGCATCAAAGCAAGTGAGCCGTTTGAGAAACAGCTCTTTTTGATGAGTTGAGCCGAAAAAGCCGGTTCTCTAAAAAGAGACGGACTTCCACTACACAACTCGAACTCGTTTTGACTTGATTGATATGCCGTTTTCGTGATAGTCGGTGTTTACCAGATGGTACCCATGATTGACAAATTTGCGTTTTTCATGTACGTTGTACACGTCTTAAAATGCATAATAAACGTACTTTCTACGGCAAAAACGTACAGGTTGACAGAGGCGTGTTCAGGAGAGTGAGCGATTGCTATCGCTAGCTATCGCTAGCTTCTGAACGGCCAATGATTATTGAGCGCTCGCGTGCCCGAGTAATCACGGGAGAAAGACCGCTTACTTTGATTTCCAACATGGCGTCGACAGTGCAGAAGATGGAGGATCTCACCCTGACGAGTGCTGTTGGCGATGTAATATATCGTCTTACATTGCCTGGTAATGTTTGTGAACAATGCAAGACAGGTATGACCCTTCCACTGCGTTTAGGATAACCTTAACTGTGTCAATATGCGAACTGTCGCTCATATAAGCCAACTCGCTCAAAGCAAGCTGTAGAACGAAATCCATTGTACTGTCGTCGGCCATTTTGGATCAGTAAGGCAATCACAGTGAGCGATTACAAAACGTTCAGCAGTGCGCGGCAAGCGATTAACAAGCGACTACATGTCTGATTACTCTCCTGAACACGCCTCTGGTATGCATACTTAACCTTCCCTCGCCGACAACCACCACAACAATGACGTAATCTCGAAGTAACGACATCTCGTTTGCCGAGATCGGCGTGCAGACGAAAACTCGAACCGCCAGACCAAAACAACAATGACGAAAAGTTTGGAGTGCGGTAAATCTTTGTTAAAAAAAAAAAAGTAATCGGGTAATAATGACAATTTTGTGTCAAAAAGTTGCGTCCAGGGGACGCACATTGATTTGACACTATGCGTCCCAAGCAAAAATGATGCGTCTGGGACGCAGGGACGCGGGCAAACGAGAACACTGTATTGGTATTATAAACTTTTTTGTTTTGTTTTTTTACATTTTCTGCTAGTTGTGGTACACAGGATTTTTTTCAATCCAATAAATTTGCCTTGGCACCGTATTTATTTGTGTATTCGTACACAAGGTTTTACCAGTGGTAGGCTGAGACGGACTGCAAGGCATTCTCTGTTGGCAACAAAAATATCTGAATAACGTGATGTTAATTATATTTTGTCAATCAATACTTGTGACATGATTAAATAGTCTGTCAGCTACCTTTCATTGTTTTCCCCCTGGCTGCATTGCTACCAGATGTGTGCTTTCATATTCAAGCGTTCAATCAATCACATTTCAGCTATTAGCTCTTGCTCGGCTCAGAAATATACCCCAGGGCCTGCAGAAGTCAATTCAAGTCATGTTTATTCGTGAAGCCCTTAATCACAACAAGTCGCCGTACGGACTACAGACTATTATTACATAATTCCCTGATCTAAAACCTACATGAGGGCATGGAAAAGCTCAACACCCTTAGCATGAGGAAACGAGGTAATCCCCCTTTCGGATGACCAGGCTGCAATTGATGTTGCAAGGGCATCAGAAGATGATCAGCAGGCTCTCATGAGACTAAACAAGTGAGAATAAAACTGCTGATTTAGTCAATCACATTCCAAGTTGCCGCCTCAATGCCAACATCACCGGTTTCACAAATTATGATTGGCTATGGGGCGATAATGCGCCAAATTGATTGCACCAACAGCCGTTTGAAAAGGAAACACATTTCTGTTTTATTTACTAGCAAAATGTTGAAACATTTCAAATCGAGCATGCATTGCGCAAACAGGAAAAGGTTCTGTCGCCCTTTTCAGCCTTCAGGTAAGATCTTAAGTCCGACCCGATCCAAATTTTGGAACTTCCGGCCCCAAAATATCAAACAATGTCAATCATTGTGGTCTGATCTGTCTGACTTTCTCTCTCTCTGACATATTTTTTATTAGCCACAAGTCATTGTTGTGTTTATACAGTCTTGTTTAACTTAGATTTAGTTACAAAGGACTGGCTTTCTCATCCGTTTCCCCCTGTCCCCCATTAGCCCCCTTTTGCGCAGTCTAACTGGCCACAGGAAAATTGATTTTGCGTGAGAGGTGCTGTTGGACACAGAACCGGGCGTGCGTTGGGGTTTGCCCAAATCGCTTCTACTCCACCCGAGTCCTCACAAACAAAAAAGGAATTGTCACTTCCATAGTACGGCTCAACGATCCAGTTTGTTTGCTAACGACACACCGAAAATTATTGGGGCAGATTCCATGCACACTACTGTGTTTTAAGGTAGTATGTTGTACGCAATGATTGATCAAGGGAAAAATTTTACTATATGTAGAAGCATTTTATTATAATTGGGTATTTCAAATTATATTTACTGTATTTCCAGTTGATGAGGGGGCCCTGATTTATAAAACGCTTTTGGGATTTTTTTTTTTTATATAAGGTGGGCCTAATACTCCAAAATGCACAGTAGAATTTCACCACATTTAAGAGTGGAAAAATAAGAAAAACAATTACTTTTTGAGACAAATACAGTTTTCAAAGATACTGTATTTATATATATATATATATATATATATATATATATATATATATATATACAGTATGTATATGCAAATACAGTAATGTTTCTGTTTGATTAAATTTGTTAATGCTAGGTAAATTCAAGTTGGATCATTTTGATGGCAAAAACTGGTTAGAAGTATATTAAAATTAAAAACGAAAAGGTTAGGGGTTAGACACGGGGGAAAGTAAAGTAAAAGAGGAAAACTACTCAATAGTGGATAACCAAATGCACATTTTTTTTCGGGCAACATAATCAGTTGGCATCATCAAGTACCTTCCCAGAATTCTAGATTGTCTCTGTTTATTTTTTGCATTGTCAAATATTTTCAGTGATGCACAAAATGTGTGATGAACTTTACCCAAAGGGTTTTTCTCTAAGAAGAGATAAATAAGAAAATAAAACATTGATAATAATAAATAAATAAATAATAAAAATATAAAATAAACTTTATCAGCGCTGTCATGCAACAACAAATTATGTTCAAACTTAGTTTTGTTCAGCATTTAAATTTAAAGAGTAATTGTTTTCAAATTATTTTAATATTAAATGCATCTTTGCTTTATCCCCATCACATATCACTAACAGTAATTTTGAAGGAAAATAAGTTTGATTTTCTTTTCATTATTATTTGTTTCCATTTCCCTAAAAAAATATATATGTTTTTCATTTGCCATCAACAGTAAAATGTTTTACGTAAACATTCAAGTGAGAAAAGGTAAGAAATCCCCGCAGTGTTTCACAACAGTCAAATTTTGGAACTGAAGTATGTGTAAGTCTGAGTCCAAATCAGACATGGCCCCTATTTAATACTTAGGGCATAGGGATGTTTCAGCAGGTATCGCAAAAGCCTTTTGAACACAAACAATAAAACAAGTTACAGAACCTCAACCAGAAGTCCAAGTTAAGAGTCTAGAACTTTAAACCAAATTCCAAGTCAAGGCTCCAGAACCTCAACCAGGAGTCCAATTTAAGGCTTCAAAACTTCAAACAGAAATACAAGTTAAGGCTCAAAATCATCAACCAAAAGTCCAGGTTAAGGCCCTAGAGTATGAACCTAAATCCCACGTTAAAGCTCCAAAATCTCAACACAAAGTCCAAGATAAGGCTCAGCAAATAAACCCAAGCAGGAACTTTTCTACCCAACTAACCCGACCTGGTTATGTTTTATACCCCTTCTTTCCAACTCAGGGAGGTTCAATAACAGACTCAGTCCTGACGTTGAAGTTGGTTTCTAGGTGGCTTTAACAACAGACAAGTATGTCATGTAAGAAAAATAAAATGATTCAGTTCACCTCTTTGGTTTGACATAAAGAATTTGTGACCACGGTCTTGAAACTTTATGACACACATTGAATCATTGCTTTGCTATAAAAATCCTGTGTCATAAAATTCTGGAACTTTTCTGGTAGTAAAATAATCAAACTCTTTAAAAAGGAATTGAAGTCTGCCTTTCATCGCTCAGCTTCATTCATGTATATTATGATAATAAAAATATAATTATATTCATAAATATTAAAGAGACTTGGGACATGTAGGCCTCTCATTGTACTCTTCGTTTTGAGTTCTATTTGGGAGCACGGCGCCATGATGGCTACTACCAAAGTGCTTTTATGAGAAAGACATTAAGAAATAAACCGTGTATATTTCTCATTAGCGGCCGAATATCACATGGTCATTACCGGGCGTGCATTGAAGAATGCACATTTAAAAACCAACATAATTTTTTGAATGCATATGGAGACCCGGTCAATATGTATTCCTATTTTGACAACAACTTTTAGCTAAATAAGTAAAATCATAGGGTTTATTTTCCAAGAAACTTAAAAAAAAAAAACTTTTTGTCTTTGTTATTGATATCAACGTATCGTCGATTGTATTCTGAACAGACAGCACACACCAAATGCTAGCACGAGGGACTGGGAACTGCCGGGATCCGAACTGCGATCTCTTGATCCCAAGACGAGCGCTCTACTTCCTGAGCCACTGCTGCCCCAGCTGTATTCATTCATTGTGGAGACCTGGCTCAATCCAAGCGTGCATTTAGCCAGACACTCTGGCTTACTCTGAAAGGAGAACCTCTCAATTTCTGTTGTACGTTTGTATAATGACAGAAAAGAGCATTCAACAACAATCCTGTGTTCTGTGTCTTTATTTGTAGATCAATAGTTGTCGTTATATATACTGGACTGTCTCAGAAAATTAGAATATTGTGATAAAGTTATTTATTTTCTGTAATGCAATTAAAAAAACAAAAATGTCATACATTCTGGATTCATTACACATCAACTGAACTATTTCAAGCCTTTTATTATTTGAATATTGCTGATTTTGGCTTACAGCTGAAAAAAACTCAAAAAATCCTATCTCAAAATATTAGAATACTTCCTCAGACTAAGTAAAAAAATAAATTTATAACAGCAAAACTAAATCAAACATTTGAAAATGTCCATTGATGCACTCAGTACTTGGTTGGGAATCCTTTTGCACGGATTACTGCATCAGTCCGGCGTGGCATGGAGGCAATCAGTCTGTGGCATTGCTGAGGTGTTATTGATGCCCAGGATGCTTCGATAGCGGCCTTCAGCTCATTTGCATTTGTAGGTCTGGTGTCTTTCATCTTCTTCTTAACTATACCCCACAAATTCTCGATGGGGTTCAGGTCAGGGGAATTAGCAGGCCAATCAAGGACAGTGATGCCATGGTCAGTGCACCAGTTACTGGTGGTTTTGGCACTGTGGGCAGGTGCCAGATCATGCTGGAAAATGAAATCCTCATCTCCATAGAGCTTTTCAGCAGATGGAAGAATGTAGTGCTCTAAAATCTCTTGGTACACAGTTGCATTTACTCTGGACTTGATGAAACACAGTGGACCAACACCAGCAGCTGACATGGCTCCCCAAACCATTGCTGACTGTGGGAACTTCACACTGGATTTCAAGCAACTTGGATTTTGCTCCTCTCCAGCCTTTCTCCAGACTCTGGCGCCTTGACTTCCAAATGAAATGCAAAACTTGCTTTCGTCTGAAAAGAGGACTTTGGACCACTCTGCAACTGTCCAGTGCTTCTTCTCCATAGCCCAAGTCAGACGCTTCTTCCGTTGTCTTGAGTTCAGAAGTGGCTTGACCATGGGAATACGGCTATTGTAGCCCATTTCCCGGACACGTCTGTGAACTGTGGCTTTTGATACCTGGACTCCAGCTTCAGCCCACTGTCTTTGAAGCTCCCCCAAATTCTGGAAGCGGCTCTTCTTCACAATTTTGTTAAGGCTGCGGTCATCTCTCTTGGTTGTGCAGTGTTTCCGGCCACATTTTTCCCTTCCAACAGACTTTTTGTGGATATGCTTTGAAACTGCACTCTGTGAACAGCCTGCTCTTTGAGAAATTTCTTTTTGTGTCTTACCCTCCTGATGGAGGGTATCAATGATGGTCCTCTTGACAGCAGTCAGATCAACAGTCTTCCCCATACTTGTGATTTAGTTTACTGAACCAAGCTGAGTGTTTTTAAGGCTCAGGAAACCCTCGCAAGGTGTTTCAAGTTAATTAGATGATTCAGGTGATTAGTTGAATAGCCTACTTGTATACTTTTTCATGATATTTTGAGATAGGATTTTTGAGTTTTCTTAAGCTGTAAGCCAAATTCAGCAATATTAAAATAATAAAAGGCTTGAAATAGTTCAGTTGATGTGTAATGAATCCAAAATGTATGACATTTTTGTTTTTTTAATTGCATTACAGAAAATAAAGAACTTTATCACAATATTCTAATTTTCTGAGACAGTCCAGTATATATATATATATATATATATATATATATATATATATATATGAATATATATATACTATACTCTCGGTCAGTAAGAACTTAATCTCGAGGTAAGTTTGACCCTTGGGGGTATTTATACCTTGCGGATATTATCTATTTAAACACAGAAAAAGAACTTTAAAGACCCCTTAACAGCAGCCAAGCGCACAACGCAATTGGATTGGGTGGGCAGCAGGGGTGGGCAGAGCTATGCACACAGATCACGAACTCCTTTCAGCCGGCGCGTTCTTCCCTGAAGGCATACACGTAGGCATCCTTGTTCACAGTAGTTTGTGACATTTTTACAAGAGAACTTTGGTCACACCTTGTTTTGTAACCATTACTTATAATTAAATAACAGATGTCAAAATGAGCCTCAACGATCTAAAGTAACTGCGTGAGGGAGGCACGATTTAAGTAGTATATTTGTTGAAATGGGACACAGGCTTTGATATTAATATCATTTCATAACTTTTATCAAATCATCAAACGTTACACAGGGAAACAAAATGCACTGAAAATTTTGAATTTGGCTACAGAGCAGGTTTGATGGTTTGTTGAATTTTGTCTTAAAATATATTTAGAACGTATCCAATCTATTTTTATTAGCCTCTGAAACATACCTTTTATCACCCCTCTTTGTCTGTCTTGCTCTTTGATTCCCTCCGACGTTATGTCCCTGCATGTAAAATTGTATGTCTCTCCATACACCGGACTGCACACGCACGCTCTGCTTCTTGCCTGCTGATCTGTCTGAGAGATGCTCACTTCTCTCATTGGAGTGACACATCACAACAGGATCCAGCAGATTTTGCTCAAGTGCTGTCAGACTTCTTTAGTCTGCTGTCCGAAGTGTAAGCCATCAACAACACTCAACAACACATGAGAGGCACGAGCGGTGAACTGTATTGGCCTCAGTGATGAAAAAGGGAGAAGAATAAAGTGTGGGTTTGACGTCACTTGTTATTTGTTCTAATCACTCACGATATTTCTTAAAAATTTCAGGGTTGCAGTTTTCTCAGACTAATACAACTGCAATTTACAAATGTTATTTTTCATCTTGCGTGTGCATTTATCAATGATTATGATTTTTAGATCTTGTGTAAATCAGAAATATATTTGTGGATCTTAATCATACATGTGTGAACCTTTTTAGTTCAAATATCTTCCCATATAGGTGTCGGGTAAAAATTACGGTGATATGTAGCAGTTTCGGTTGCATGAAATACTTCCCATTACAATTTACTACTGGAAAACACTACTTCAATGATTTGCATGGCCTCTAATGACTGTCCATAATTGATATATATTCCTTGCACTAATGCACATTTCATAGTGCCCTGTTTGGGTGTAGCATCTAGCAAACCGTTACCGAAAGAAAAAAAAAATCATAGTTTGGCTGGTCATCTCCGTGAGTTTTCTATCATATTATTGGACAGCGCTGCCTCTTCCATTATAAATGGAAGTTCTGAACTTATTAATGCACCTGCTGGGGGCGATGACGCTTCACATGACAACACCAAGAGGTCTGTTGAGTCAGACTGCTGAGAAACATGGCAAGAATCTCAAGCATGTTTAAGTACTTCACAAAAAATTGAAGCCTTTTCTGAAAACACGACATTACAATTAAAGTATTTTAAGGATTTCTAGCACCTGTACAAACCCTGATTTTAAAATATTATCCAGGCTTTTCACCATTCAGTCTACCCAGCATCATATCCATCATATCAATATGTTATAGGGTGTCAATGTTACAAATTTTTCATATCACTCTTAAATCTGGGTTAATAGATAAACAAAATGTAAAACCGAAGACAAAAACTACCAAAACAATAAACATACTGTAACTGCATTTTAACCGCTTGAAGCTCAAGCTCTCGTTTGATGTGAATTAATGAACATGCGTGTGTAAGTTTTAAGAGGTTAAACATACTGTGTAATCCACAGTTCGCTGTGGGTGACTTATGCGGAAACGTATTACGATATTCAAGGATACATGGACAATGTCAGCGGGACCCATAGGGATCAAAACCCTTTAACATCAATTAATCCGATTGGCTACTGCATTTACATAACTGACAGGCTAATTAAAACATCAATAATCTAGCAGCTTTGCAAATAATTGCTATGCAGAACAAGTAATGGATAATAACCTGGATCAAGAGGCAAATTCACAGTTGACCGCTGTTATTCCTTGATTCGAAGTACAAATCAAATTCCAGTTTGTTTTTTTCATAACCCTTGTTATTTGACTTTTCATACTTATGGTTTCACAATGTTTAAAAATTATGGATCAATTGTGTCTGCTGAGAGATGAATCGGTTGATGACGACTTTCAAAGCACTAGCTCAAAGCACCAATGCAGTTTCCTGTTGTGTTGAAGTGTTGTGAACCCTTTATTTGCCCCTCACTAACCCATTATAAGATTTGCTACGTCTGTTGTCTATTTTCCCCTTTTATGCATTCGTTGATGTAACGCCAGCAGAGTCAACGATACAGTGCTTTATCCATCCAGCTGGCTCACTCACCGTGAATAGGCTTAAGATGGTAATCCTGTTATCAGGGAATACTACTTGGCACCACACACAGACACACACATAGCCTTAAAATGCACAGACTGTATGAAATAACAGAGGCTGTACAATCTACTCTGAGTGAAGTGAAGCAGGGAGCGGCAAACCAACACAGTCAGTAGAAAGACACAACGTAATGAAATCTATAGAATGAATAAATTGTGGATTCAGCAGAGGCACAGTTGTGGAAGTAGATGTCGTGAAAGAAGATGTCGTGGTTTCAGCGGCGCACATAAAGTAAATCAGTACGGGTTCATGTTAGGAAAAATAATTGTTTCGGAGTGGTCACGATCAATGTTCCTTCTAAGCTGCGCGCATGCGCAATTGCGCACTGCCCGCACATTCTCAGCGCACAAGAAAATTTACCCAGCGCAATATTCCCTCTATGCTGCGTGTGTGCGCAATTACGCACTACCCAGCGCACAAGAAAATCTAGCCAGCTCACAAAAGTGACGGCTCGAAATTTCTAATTAAGAAGCGAATTAAGTCAAAGGTACAGTGCATGAAGGTACAAATACACCGGTTCCCCTGACGTTGTGTTCTAAATGCGGTATTTTGAAGTCAAGGTCGAAGTGGAACGATATTGAGTAAAGTCTGTAGAGTTTTTCGAGAACCGGCTTCTTCGGCTCGGTTTACTAAAAGGAACCGGCTCTTTCAGGTCCTACACGGCTCTTCAGGTTGTTTTTGCTTCTTTCATCCCTATATGACCAAATATCATGTAAATTTTGCACAACATGACTTAAAGGAAGGGGGAATAGAACAAAAAAGAAAAAAATATTATGTTAGTATTATGCGACAAAAGATACCGAGAAAAAAAAGAAATGGAAATCTTGTGAAAGAATTGTTGTAAAAACAAATGACGTTTGTAGGCCGTACAACCTTTGCAATAATACATTAGTCAATTCATTCAAAAGTGAAAATGTTTTTGCATTGCCAGAAACTCAGCAAAATGTAAGTTGATGACAAGTTTTGGACATATTTTAAAATGACTTAGTTGCCACACTTGGGGTTGCTGTTGCTCACTGTTGTTTCAAGCGTTGTTCACCGACTTTGTGTGAACGCTCAGACCCGTGGAAAATTAGAGGGTACATTGGTCATGACCAATGATTCCTCTAAGCTTCCACGTGTGCGAGCAATCAAAGTCGGTGAACATTGCTTGGAATATTGGTGGGCAACAACAATCATGTTTGTGGCAACCAAATGATCATCAAACATTTCCAAGACCTAAAATCAAGTTACTTTCTGCTGTCTTTTCGGCAACAATAGTTTATTTTCTTAAATTTCAATGAATTGGCTGATGTAAAATTAGAAAGCTTTCAAGGCCCACAGACGTCAGTTGGTTTAACAACAATTATTACAGATTATTGTTTTCAAGAAAGTATATTGTAATGCATTATACTAAGATTTTGTGGATTTATTTAGTTGGTTGCACAAAACTGTATTTCATCACACTTGTTTGGTGGAAGTATAATGTTAGCAAAACAACATTGACTGTTACATTCGAAATAATTTCAAATTGTATGAATGTAATGCAAGAGCAACCAGTGAGATCACTAAAAAGGCTCGGTTTTTTCACCTTTATATTTTGCCCTTTTATTTTTATTTTTTCTTCTTGTGTTCCTTTTTTTCCTAGCTTGTTATGTCTTTTTCTTAGCTTTTTATTTTTTTTGTCATTTTTTTCTTCCTTTGTATCTAGTGTTTTAATCTTATTTGTTAATTCCTTTTTCCTTTTTCCTAGCTTTGACATATTTTTCTTGCTATTTCCGTTTGTCCTTTTTTTCTTTATTTTTTTCCAGTTATTTTTTTCCTTTTTCTTCCATTTTTCTCTCTTCTTCCCTTATTATTATTTTTTTCCGGCTTTACTTTTTTTTCCCCTTTTTATGTCATTTTGTGCATAATGTTATATCATGATTGGTAGTACATGGATGGAAGCAACAAATACCAATCTAAAGAGCCGATTGGGTGCAGAAGAGCCAAAATGAGGTAAAAAAGGGCGCTTTATGGGCGTGAAAATGCAGTAACTCCATGTTGGTCAACTATTCAATGATCCTGACATTTCCAAGCATAAAGTATTGGGATCGGATCAGTATTGATCAATACTACCAGGTACTAACTTGGATTGGATCCATACTACAATGTCATGCATCACCCACCCTTTCTTCTGCGTAGTGGCTCTTTTGTCAAAATGTAAACCGTGCCCAATAGTGAGATTGTTTTTCTTATTTTTGACATGAGTCTGATAAGTCCAGCTTCAATTTGGCAAGGTGGATGTGTAAAGTTAAAAAGGATCGTCACCAAATAGAACTTATAACTCATTCAGTACCAGGAATTGTTCTCAAATGGAAAGTGCCGGTGCCAGTCAGTTTTTGCCATTTTGTCTCATTTTTAAGGGCATAAAGACAATGTAGCTCTGTAGAAAGTTTGTACCCTCATCTTTCACTCGGAAAAAAAGTATGTTTCTAGCTTTTACCATTGTGTAGCGGACAATAGTTGAACCTTGCGAACATTTTTTAAAATAATTGTTTTCAAGAAAACTCAGAAAAACAGCTTTTCCTGAAAGGATGCATTTCAAGCACAACTTTAACTTTAGCTTTTTTGTTTTGCTGCCACTAATATCTGAAGAATTATTTTGTAAACTCAGTGGGACTTTGCTTTCAAAATAAAATGTCATTCCAAGTACAGTGAACGTATGCATGAACGATGCAAGAACTTTGCAAGAAGTTTTCAGGCTCTGATGTTTTTTCAGTGACGTGATCACATGATTCGGGTTGGCATAGCGATCGTGGAGATAAAATAAATGTTCCCGCTCACTGCCTTAACGTTTTTTTAGAAAGAATAAAGTGTTGTATCGTTAAACTATTTGTACTTGTATTTTCACTTTTTTTTATCACACTGCTCGTACACAACATAGGGGCCAACGACACGTGGCCTCATGTTGTCATACGGTAGTCACATGAAACAAAACAAGATATAAAGTGTTGAAAAAGATATGATAAAGCCACGCCTTCCATCCGTCACAATTTATCATTTTTTAATCATTTCCAGAGTCTTGATACTTAATGGACATCAGCACCAAGATCTTACTCAGGGACAATGCTTCTGAAAACATATTTGTAGGTTATGAGACTGTCATTGTTTGAATACTGCATTCACTCATTTCCCTAAATGATGGCAGCTTTTCCAAATTTTCGAATCCTCTTTATTATTCCTCTCCCTAGGTGTTTTCAGTTAGAAAATCAGCCACCTGTGCTATAAATACCCTGGGCTCCCACCTCACTTTGCCTAACCTTTTTGATCCCTGAAGCCTCTCAATCACCAAAACAACAAGCCCACGACTTCCTCATTCAATTCCCTCCACGTTCCAGTTTTGCAACTCAAAGACCCGCCAGCCCACTCCTCTACTACGGTTCCTTCCGTCCCACCATCGTCTACCCAAGCCATCTTCCTCAAAGGTAGTCTCAAATCTAACTTTAAGATTTTTCTTCACCCCTAGTTTCCCTCGCAGATCTCCTGCTCTGCTATCCCGGCCCCACACCCACTTTTTGCCGGTAAAGTATTTTGTTGTTACGGTTTTAATAAGGGTCCCCCCAGTGAGGATGGACCACATCCCTTGGGTCTGTCTGACACCTCGTGACAGACACTGAATGAGTTAAAGAGAAACCAACAACTTTTCAATGTGGAGTGTAGGTGGGGCCGCACCAACACTCAATAAAACTGACTCATTGATATTGAACCCGTCTTCCTTCTCTCTAACCTTGTCATGCAATATAAAAGAGTGCATTGGTCTTGCCGCCAGAGTAATATGATTCCCGAACAGTGATAACGTTACAGGAAGTAGAGGAATCATCAGCTTTTGAGGACGAAGTAATGCCGCCATAGCATTCCGTGCTATTTTGGCTAAAGTGACATTTTATTTTACTCTTTTGATTTATTGTTTCATTGACAGTGATTTGCTGGTAAATTCTTCAGTCAGCCATGTAACATATAATAAGATTGTTGTGACTTGTGACAGGTCAACTGCAAGACAGTTATTGCTAAAAAGCATCTAGACCAGGCATGTCAAACATATATCATTGTCATTTGGATGACATAATCCGGTCTGCTGAGTATGTCAATTTTATTGATCCAGCCCGCCTGAGAACGGAAAGTCTGGAACCAGCCCAGGAGCCAAACCAAGTTTGATATCCCTGTTCTACACACTATAATCTAGTATTCCTGTTTTTTTTTTTTAATTCATTTACTTTACCCAGTGGAATATTTTGTAGGTGAATACTCCTTTTTTCCCCGTGTAGCCATATTGTTTTTAATTACTGTTTCTTTGTTTTTTTTTCACTATAGTTGACAATTTTATTTTATTTTTTTCCCAGAAAATAAAACTTAAAGGCACAATGTATAGTTTAGGTGTGATTAAGAAATCAAAATAAAAGTGTGTTTTTTTTAATGAAGAATGTGTTAACCATGCCGACCTGAGTTGAAATAGCCCTTATAAATTTACTTTTTTCAACACGCCTATTTAGAGATATTCTTTGCAAATTACAGAAACCCCCTGTGACTAAAACTTTGCCCACCCCTCCCAGACACACAAGCATTCCATCTATTGACCCAAGTGCCACAAACTGCCCCCTCAAGCAAGCAAGACAACTCCATTGTCTCCTATCGATCGATTGAATTACAGGAGCAGACTGACAAATTGTTCCATTGGAATAAAAATATTTGTTCACTCATGTCATGAAAGGCCGACGTAGACAATTCCTGATCATAAAATGTTTATTTTGACAATCTGCACTTTGCTCCTGTCAGCTGGTGCCACATTCCTTGGTGCTGATGTTGCAATGGTGACAATACTTTTCCACTGTATTCTTGGCATTGTCATACTGTCTTCTATTGTGCATTACTTCTCATGTATGGCTACCTTTTCTGTTTATCGTAATCCCTCGCTATAACATGGTATACTTTTCACAGCTTTGCTACTTCATGGATTTGCATTGTGCACGGTGTTCTACATTCTGGCTAAACAGTCTCCGAACACATTGTTATTGGACAATGCAGTAAAGAAATTAAAGAACGTTAATGGTAATTTAAGTCATTAATAATTGTTAATTAGCTGAACAGTCCCTCAATAGTTTATTGAAAAAAAACTATTTGAAGAGTACCTTAAATTCCGGACTATAAGCCGCTACTTTTTTTCCCAAATGTTCAGCCCTCCGGCTTATTCAGTGAAGCGGCTAATTTATGGAATTTTTCTAACGGCCACCAGCGGTGCATGAGTTTAAAAGGTAAGATTAAGACCAGTAGAATATGTGCGCCAAGAAAGACTGCAATCTTTAAGTTTTAGCATATATTTTTTGTAAAGTTAAAGTACATACCGATCCTGAGGAAGATGTTCCGATACTGAGGAAGATGTCCTTAATGGCGATAGTTATAAGAAGGAAGTTGAAGAAGATCTACCGTGAATTTCACATTAAAAGGATGCTTTATCTTCACAGGTTTGTTTGATACATTGCGAGCGTGATCCTACTAGCGTGTTGGTACCTTTCAAAGGCACGGTTTGGGATGAAAGTTATATTATTATTATTAAAGCTTTGAAAACTCTCTCGGTGTACCGTCTTTCTTCGTAAATATGTGTAACCATGTATAATATGAATTTGCAACTGTATATTTTTGTAATGTATTTATTTTAGAGATTTATTCTGTTATGTGTTCCACGGACGAATCAAAAATAAGGGGTGGAGCAAACGCGGGCTGATGGGAAATGTGGTAAAGCTGAGTTACCGGTAGATCTGTCTGTTGTCGCAGCGTACAATAGTGGATATGTATTTTTCCCACCCTTAGCTGTGGAAATATACATTTTGTTTCCTTGGATTACTTTCAACGGGACCCCGACTTTACAAGTCTGCATCATATCTTGATTACGGGTATAACTTTCTATTTGTGACGTCAACTGTGGTTCTAGATTTGTGCACTATCTATGGAGTTACAGTTGTGGAACAAACAGTCTCATTCAGGCTAAACTTGTGGATGTGTCGCAAGCTTAACTACGGGCGCCCGCGGCTTATACATGGATGCGGCTTGTATAACTACAGAAGTGTCAAATTACTCAAAAAGTGGTGGGTGCGGCTTATAATCAGGTGCGCTCTATAGTCCAGAATTTACGGTAATTGTTTTCTAAATCAATATGAAATGCATTTTGATTTTTATTGAACAACGGTACCTCAAATTAATTTGGGCAGAATGTGACAGTGTTTTCGCACTCTTGGGGAAAAAACACAAATAAACTTTTATCATGAGAGTGATAATATAGAGGTTGGATAGATAAGGTCATTGACAGCTTATAGTTGCATATTTTAAAGGTATATGCTCCATAATTCAGCATTTATCTGATTTTGTTTAAAAATATAAATATATTTGTTTTTTAATGTACATCAGAGATAGTGAGCATAAAAAAATTCAACATTTATAACGCATTCTCAGAATAATGTCATTTCTGTCTCTCATCTTGTCAAGCACTCAAGGATGCAGTTGCCATGGTTGTGCAACACACGCTTTAACACCTACCCCAACACGTCTTTAAAAGTTGTACTTGCTATCTGTCAATTCAAACTAAAGTGTGACATTAAAAATGGATACCTATATGTAGCGCCGCTCATGCATTTTGAAATATCCCACTAAACCTATCAGAAATGTGTAAGTGAAGACAGACGCAAGATCTCTAACACAGAGACTAAATGTAGAACTTGAGGTCATCATAAGAATTTTGAGAGAAAAAAGGAGGTCAGGTCAGGTTTACTTCTGAACTTATGTATATGTTTTTTAGTTTAGTTATCAAATTGAAAATATTACCTTGTGCTGGCATAATTAACACGATATGTAATTTTTGCCATTTTTCTTCAGGAAATGTCCACTACGACATTTCAAACCTTGGCTCGGCAAACTTTATGGGCCACTTTGGGTGCAAAAATCACATAAAAGCACAATGGCACCAAAACAACACTTTTTATATTAGTTTTACATTGTTTTACCTTATCATCAGGTTTGTACCTGTTCTGTTTGGTGGGCCCATTGAAAGGCCATGTTGCCCACATGCCATAGTTTGCCAACCCCCATTTTAACTATTACCCCAAAATTGAGGAGTACCGTATTTTCCGCACTATAGGGCGCACCGGGTTATAGGGCGCACCCCCAAAAAATTGTTTTTGGTCCTATATCTTCCATAGATAAGGCGCACCGTATTATAAGGCGCTACAATGGGAACGTCGACAAAACAGTCAGATAGTTCAGTCAAACTTATTACCCCCTTAACATTCCGAAAGCTTGCAAAGAAGCAAATACGTGTCGTAGACACGTGCGGATGCGGTGTCCGTACGATGTCACTTAAATGCGTCATTTCAAATATCATTCGGAAGGTTGAAGTCTTGGGATTCAAGAAATGCCAAACATTTCTATGTTTCTATTTTCTTTTTCGCTCACAACTTTACTGTGCATATGACAATAAACACTTGGAATTGAGTTTAATTCACTCAACTCATCACAGCAACATCAAGATCGTTCTAAAACAAGATACCGGGAAAATATAAAGCCGCATAACTCACCTAAGTTCTCACGTTCAATAATGATACGCAATCATGGTCTTCTTACAACCGTGAGTGAAGTAAATCCAGGAGAGAAGAATATTTACAAATACAGACTAATGAAACATGTTTCTTTATGGCGTACTTAGGCAAGCTTGCTACGCCATTGCTAAACTCGGCCGAATGCAGGGTTTGTTTTGGCCATCTAGCCAATCCGAGGCTCCGAATAACTTCAGCCAATAGTGATCGATTCAAATGATGATTGACACATTGGTTAGCCAATGAAACGCCGGTATATAAATCCCTGCATACACCGCAGACTACTCCACGTTCGGGGTAAAATCGAGTCGGCGGCTGTTGAGTAAGTTGCGAGACCTTGCGAATTTAATATTGAGCCATATATAAGGCGCACTGTGTTATAAGGCGCATGATCAGCTTTTGAAAAAAATTAAGACTTTTAGGTGCGCCTTATAGTGCGGAAAATACGGTAATCATCAGTTTTACCCCATTCCCAATACCATTGGTATGGAAAAATACCTTAGTCCTGCAAAAAATGATGATATTTTTATATAAACAGTAACACTTAAAAATACCAAAATATTGCCCGGTTTTATATTCAGTTTCTTGATTTTGAATGGCCCCTTAAACATTTTGTTTTGTTTTCTTTTGTTTCAATATGGCGCTTTTAACTTGTAGATGGTACGCTGCTACCATTTTGAAGCGGTGAGCAAATACCTCCAAGACCTCAATCCCACTAACACATCACCCTCTGAAGAAGCAGAGCCTGGGGACTCAGAGATGGGCTCTCATATCTCTTTGGTTGAAGTCACTAAGGTGGTTAAAAAGCTCTCTGGTGACAAGGCCTCTGGGGTGGATGAGATCTGCCTGGAGTTCATTAAGGCACTGGATGTTGTGGGCATGTAGCTGGACAAGCCTTTGTAACATCGCTTCGACATCAGGGACAATATCTCTGCACTGGCAGACTGGAGTGGTGGTCCCCCTTTTCAAGAAGAGGGAGCGGAGAGTGTGTTCCAACTTCAAGGGAATCACACTTCTCAGCCTCCCTTGTATGGTCTTTTCAGGGGTACTGGAGAGTCCACCAGGAAGTGGAATCTCGGATTCAGGAGTAATAGTGTGGTTTAGTCCGGGCTGTGGAATAGTGGACCAGCTCTGCACAATATGCAGGGTCCTCAACGGTGCACGGGAGTTTGCCCATCAGGTCTACATATGTTTTGTGGAGTTATTCGGGCTGTGTGGTTGCTGTATAACCGATGCCAGAGTGTGGTCTGCATTGATGGCAGTAAGTCGAATTCCTTTCCAGTGGGAGTTGGACAATGCCAAGACTTCCCTTTTTCACCGATTGTGCTCATAACTTCTTTTATGGACAGACGTTCTAGGTGCAACCTTGGCAGGGAGGGGATCCAGTTTGGAAGCCTCAAAATTGCATCCCTGCTTTTTGCAGATGATGTGGTGTTGTTGGTTTCCCAAACCAATGATCTCAAACTTTCACCGGAGTGGTTCTCAGCCTAGTGTAACGCGACCGGATTTAGAATCAGCACCACCAAGTCCAAGACCATGGTTCTCTGCCGGGAAAGAGTGGAATGCTCTTTTCGGGTCGTGGATGAGACCCTGCCCCAAGTGGAGGAGCTCAAGTTTCTCAGGGTTTTGTTTACGAGCAAGGGTAGGATGGAATAGCAGATCGACAGATAGATCGGTGCAGCGTCTGCGGCCAGGTAGACACTGTACCGGTCTGTTGTAGTGAAGAAGGAGCTGAGTCGAAAGGCAAAGCTCTCGATCTTTGTTCCCACCCTCACCTATGTTCATAATTTCTGAGTGATGACCAAAAGGACAAGATCCCAAATAAGACCATCTGAAATAAGTTTCCTCTGCAGGGTAGCTGGACTCTCTGTTAGAGATAGGGTGACAAGCTCGGTCATCCGAAAAAGACAATGTTGAGTCACTGCCCCTCCGCATTGAGAGGAACCAGCAGAGGTGGCTTGAGCATCTAATAAAGATACCTCCTGGATGCATCCTTCGGGAGG
The DNA here is from genome assembly GCF_059441175.1 of Urocampus carinirostris. NCBI lineage: Eukaryota > Metazoa > Chordata > Actinopteri > Syngnathiformes > Syngnathidae > Urocampus > Urocampus carinirostris. The sequence continues at coordinate 47,401,799 of NC_142352.1, forward strand.
TGTTCCGGGCCAAACCCATCGGCTGGACTCCTTGGGGATGACCCAGGACACGGTGTTGATACTACGTTTCTATGCTGGCCTCGGATCCGGACGGCTGAGCTGGATGTAATGGCTGGGGATAGGAAGGTCTGGGCTTCCTTGCTGAGGTGGTTAGGCAGAAGATAATGAATGATTGGATGGGTATTTTTAAATTAAATGTAATTTATTGATGATTTGATGATCTGATTGAATGTTCTGTTTAAAAATAAGATGTTGCTGCAGTAACTTGGTTCGGGTTTTTTCCCCAAGTATTTTTTTTTTTTTAACTTTTACGAAAGTGATTATTTGGATGACTACTTTTGAGTTCTACTTGAGTCATATTATTCTAAAGTACTATTACTACTACTACTTTTACCTGAGTAACATTTTTGGTTACTCTACCCACCTTTGTTAGCAATTAAAAAACGTGTTTTTTTTATTGTGTTTTTGCGTACACATGTGCAGCAGATGTTCAACCTTGCTCAGCTGCTTATTATCTCAGAAGCACAGAACCCTGGCGGACATTTTTTCGTTTGCGTCACCGATGAATTTTCAGCTGTCCACGAGTTTGAAAAACTCATCTGAGGTCAAATACGCAATTCGAATATCACGGACGTATTTTTCCAGCTCGCCTTCTCGACTTGGCTGCATCCTACGGCTTATTAGTCCTTTCCACTGCGCACTATTCATCTTAAACATTTTGCTCTCGTAAACCTTTTCATTATAATTTGAGTATGAGCCACGACGGAGCAGTCCAGTTCAGTTAACAGGGTTCGTACCCCTTTTTTATGGCCAAATTCAAGCACTTTTCAAGCACTTTGAAGGCCATTAGTTTTTCCAGTACCTTCGAAGGAAGAAATCCAGCGCTGATCAAGAGAACATTTTTTAATTGACTTTGATGAATAAATTAAAGTCGCTATCTTGCTGCTAGCACATAATTTGGGCTATTTTGAGCTGTTCCTGTCTATGACCTAGTATCTTTTTGTGTCAACGGGCTGCTAGAAACTGACATGAATTATGCCATTCTGCTTCAACAATGCAAGTGCAGCTTGTCTATGTCCCACTTGTTCACAAACATGAAAAAGACTCTTAAAGTGTTGGGTAATAATGGAGTTAAATACGGAAGACAAATAAAAAAAAAGAGTATGTACTGTATGTATAAAAAACAGAAAAATGAGCGAAAATTCTGCCTCATTTTAATGATATTGATTGGATTGAAGCAGAGTGCATTCAAAATTTCAATTTTAGAGACTGCAGATCTTTTGCTTTTTGTTTTACTTAGTTTTATTTATATTTTGTGCGTGTTTTTCAGGGGATTTGCGTCTAAATGTGTTAAAATAGAGTTTTAAATATATTTTTTTGCTGTTGTCACTTTTTGATAGCACTGAGGATTTAAACATTTTAATTTGTATTTTATTGTTTTGCATTTTCAGGGATTTTAAATCCGTTTAGTGTGTACGAAGTAAAAACTGGTTTGTAGTTTACTTTTTTGGGGAGTTCTGTGAATAGTTTAATTTATATTTCATGTGTTTTTCAGGGTCATCCAATACAAATGAAAATACTAATAACACAATAATGTTTTTTTTAATGTTTGATTTTTATTGATTATTTAGCATTAAAGAAAAAATAATTTGTGGAGCCGTTTGGGAGCCGAAAGAACCGGCTCTTCTCAGTGAGCCAAGCCAAAAGATACAGTTTTCTAAATAGAGCTGTCCACTTCGGTGTGACCGGTACGGTGCTTTGATGCTTTACATGACAACGCCGTAATGAAAAACCAACAGAGCAGGTGTGTTGTTGTTTTCATACCCTTTTTTTTTTTTTAATTGTTTTTATTTAGTGGGTGGTCTGCAGAGTTAAACTGCTAAGATACATGGCAATGCATTTTTAAGGAGTTCAAGCACCCGTACCAACCATTAGTTAAGTTCAGAACAAGGAAGTCTGCCCTAGACAATATTTCCACTTTGGTAAAAAACTCTCAAAAAGCAACGGAAGTCTGTTTGAGAGCCACACCATTTTTGATAAAGAGGAGAAAGGCATTTTCAGACGGGGAGGTTATTAAAGAGGCAAACAAACAAATGAAAATGTTGTTGGTGGCAACAGTTCAGTGCCATGGCAAAGATAGAGTTAAAACATTGAAAAACTGTTCAAAGCGTGTTACTAAGTTTAAGATATGTTTTTTTACACATTAAGTGATTAGTAGAAATGTGGTATTTTATTTTTATTTAATTTAAAAAGAGTATGTTTTTGTTCCTGCATAATTTATTATTTGTAGAAACACGCTGCAGAGTTCATAAAACTGAAACTCACGTTAGCGTCTTGAAAAATTCAAGGTGGTTTCCTTCAAAATGTTGTGAAAGTTGTCTTTTTTTACTTTTGAACATTACTGTTTCCTACCCGATAATTATGAATAATTAAAAATCACTTCTCACGAAAAAAAAATAGTGAGATGGACGGTTAAATTAATTAATTAATTAATTAATCGATCTTGTTTTAGAAGTGCATATTATGGTGCCCTTTATGTTACTCCGGGCCCTTGAAGTTGCTCTCGGCCTAAAAAAAAATGCTCAAGACATTGCTTTTTTTCACTGACATGATAAGCCCTCCAATTTCGTTGTACTTTGGTGTAATGGCAAATGAAGACCATGTTTTCTACTGCAATTCTGTGTTTTCATTAGTAGATGAATGAGTCTTTCTTATTTTGTTACAGTCTTATTCTTTCAGTCGGTCAAGAGTTTGAGAAAGGAACGATTGATCTGATTATTAGACTTTTTTTTTCAATAGTCCATGACTAGTGAACTATTAAAATAGTAGTTAGCCGAAGCCCTAATGAGGAGGCTCCACTGTACGGAGGTACCTTATTTTCCAATTGACCCATCTTCCGAATGCTTTGGTATCCGAAGTTTGTGTCCAACTAAAATCTTTTATGTTATATGATCAGTTTTCCAGCATCCAAAGTCAGTGACGCTACCACTAAAGGTTACTAGTCGTCAGACTTGTAAAAGAGTTGCTTTTATTGCAATTAACCAGAGATTCAAAACAGTAATTTTCAGATGTACAGTTTGTCTCTGTGATACAGATGTATTGTCTAGGGTTAGGGTTGGGGATAATAGGGTGAAAAAGAATCCCAAGACATTTGACTGATTTTTTACAGGTCATCATATTTATTTGGTTGTTGTTGTTGCTGTTGTTGATTTTTTAACTCACCTTGGCTAATTAAGTTTTGCACTGTACAGTTACTTTATCTTTTGCAATTATTTAGCCTTATTTTTTTTTTTTTTTGTTTATACTATGTGGGATATTTTTGACCATTGGTTAAACATTAGTGTACCTACAGGGCGTTATTTTACCATTAAGTGAAATTGAAGGGTATACTGGTAGAAAATACAAGTTCACAGACCCACACAAAAATAAAAAATAAAAATATTTTCATGAATAAGGAAGCCTAACAAGGTAACCAGGAATTGGAAACAAATTGAAACATGTATTTAAGAGATTCGCCTCCGGCCTGCTAACATGGGACATGTTACCTAAAAGCTAACACAAGAGGAGGATTAATCCAGTTTCAATTCAAATTTCTTCTAGAACATTTTAAATTTGTAAGTAGAGATACCACTCTATAATTTGCTACAGTTTTAAAATGTTTGAAATTCTTCTTTAAGACACACTGTCCACTCAAAAGGAGAGCTCTTGACCTTGTAGGCTTCTAAGAAATGCGGCGAAGCCCGGCGCTGCAACCCGATCAGGCGGCTCTCATCCTCCCCATCGATCGCCCTTTGCTCGACCCTCAAGGACGGAAATCCAAACCCACATTCCAGACCGCAGCCCTAGCAGAGCGGCTTCTTCTTTCTTGTTCCTGCCTGGCCACTTTTCTTCCCTTATAGTTATCCACCCATGCTCCACACAGCAAGCTCAAGGTTGCAGTGACCATCAGATCCATGAATAAATAATAAAGTGGGTAGGAATCACTTTCAGAAAAGCCATTTACTGTCCTATTGTGTTCTTGAAGAGGCTGTGTGAGCGTGTGTGTGTGTATGTGTGTTTGAGAGTGGCTAGAACGTTTTGTTAACTTCAAGTCTCACTCTCCAGAGAGTCCCTTTTAGTGATGCAGAAATCTCATTTGTTTTGACGGCCGTGAACCATTTTTCTTGAAATGCCATCTCTCCTTTTTTGTCCATCTTTTGTGATTAGATGTCATTCATCCATTTCTCCCTACCTCCTGAGCTATACCCTTGCTCTAGATCAGTGGTCTCCAGGGGCCAATTGCGACCTGCCAGATGATAGTTTGAGGTATCCACCTTAATAAAAAGCTTTGAAGGGACAGTGTGTACTATTTAGCATCTCCAGGTGGTCGAAAAAAAAATAATTAAGAAAAAATAGATTTTTAAAAAGTAATCAAAAAATATATATGAAAAATGCATTTATTTCACATAACATGAGCCTGACGTAATTGACCGACATCTTGCTGTTACAGGTAGACAAAAACAAAACAAAAACTTTGCTACAGGCTGGGCAAAGCAGTGGTGCGGATTGGCCACATTGAGTCTTTGTAGTTTGCATTTGTCCTTGTGTTTTTTAGCATTCATTTTTGGTTGCATTACACTATACTAACTAATTCTTTAATAATACACACTGTTCCTTTGTTGTAAGCCCACTCAAATGTTGAATTAATTTTTTCCTTATCAATTAGTTTAGATTTAACATTCAATCCTAAAGGTAAGGTGCGTCACATTAAGTGCCTGTAAAAAGTTGAAGGTGAAATATTTTATTTGTTAAGAGTTTGTTAGCAATGTCCAACTAAGTTCAGAGAGCCATTGTAAAAATATTTTTCCCACTGTGCCTACCTGCTTTTATCTTACTTTTAGCAAGGCTGTTCCGGCCACAGAACACATTAGGTGGGAGAAAAGTGTGTCAGGATAGTGATTTTATGCTTGTTGCCTCCGTTTTTTTCTTAGTGTAGCATGAAAATGGTTAAAGTAAGAAATGTCCTGTTTCTAGTACAGTCCTTATGCCAACCAAAATCCTTAAAAAGATGAAAAAAGATGAGTTTTTTCAAAGAAATGCACGTACTTCCACGCATACATACAGAGCTTGACAGAGGCTGCAATGATGAAACAAGCCAGAAGATGGCGTCAGAGATAAGAAAAGTTCCAAATTTCCTACAGCCCCTTAGATGTATTCTTTATTACATTTTCAGATCTTATTTTGTGTAAAAAAGATTTTAAATTGAGTTTGAGACCCCCGTTTTATATACTATAACCCCCTGCTATTTGCTGCCTTTGTTTACATGTTTGTACCATGAGTTGGTCCTTGGCTCTCTTCTTATTTGCATAAATCTTGAGAATTCCAAATTTTAAGATACGTAAGGATGTGAAAACGTAAACTTAAAGTGTTTAATATTAGACCACTAGATACCACTGTATAGTGTAACTGAAAATAAGTACTAGGAACCACATGGAAGAATACAAACTACGGAGACTCAAAGTGAACATTCTTTTTAAATAGTTGCTAGGTCCTCCGTGTGGTTTTAAAACTTCAAGCACCCGTAGTGGAAAGGTGGCGGATGATTAAGTCAGATTCCTCTAGGTGAGCCTTATCTAAATAAATGCACATTTCTGAAACTATAAGTATTGTATTAACTACACAGTGACATGATAGTTTTGTATTTTTGTTTACATAAAATAAAAGGCAAACTTTAAATGGGGAAAACATGTCTTATCAATCTTCGAAAATATTTTTCAGGGCAATTATATTTTTTAACACAGAAAAACACAACAAATATCAAAAAATAAGAGATCACATGCTTAAAAATGTTGATGGTTTAAGTGTGTTAAAATGCTTGGATAAATTATATTAAGGGAATTTTGTTTTGATGCGTTTGATTACCAACAATTAGCCCATGTGCTGGTGTTTTCTTTTATTTTAGGATGAAAATTGTAAGATTAAGAAAATAATTGTTTCAAATACAGTCCAAATGCCAACACAAACCCTAAACAGAATAAAATGAAGAAATTATTCGAGCGTCCAAGAATTTCACGTACTGGCACGCAAAACAAAAGAAGCTTGACAGACGCTGCAATGATGAATTGAGCCAGAAGATGGTGTCATCGAGTAGAATATTTTGAAGTTACGGACACCACCTTTAAAGAAGCCCATATTTTTCAGTCACCACCAATAGCTTATATTTGATCAAAAGTGGTCTAAAATCACCTCAAAGAAAAACATCATCACTTTTCTACCGTTCACTAAACTACAATAGGTAAAATGAAACGAGAATTGTTGAGGGGGTAAACCAGTGTATAATGTCGGGGCCCACTGCTGATGAAAGGTTGCATGGCACAGCAACTCACCCCTTGTTTTGCTGTGGGCTTAATGTTCGGTGTCCGGTTGGGAAGATCGAGGGGGAATAAATGTTTAGTAATTGTGTGTGTGTTCTTGGCTTTGGTAGATAGATAGATAGATAGATAGATAGATAGATAGATAGATAGATAGATAGATAGATAGATAGATAGATAGATAGATAGATAGATAGATAGATAGATAGATAGATAGATAGATAGATAGATAGATAGATAGATAGATAGACAGACAGACAGACAGACAGACAGACAGACAGACAGACAGACAGACAGACAGACAGACAGACAGACAGACAGACAGACAGACAGATCCCTGATATATCAGTCAGGGATGTGATTTGACCAAAGTGAAATTATCTGAAAATTAGCCAGGGGTCTGGGCGCCGCGGGCACCCAGCTAGGTCCAGGGCAGTGCCCTGGTGGGGGGACAAGTGGGGCGAAGCCCCCCGGAGCTCATGGGTTTTCCGTGTTTTTAAGTACTTTCAATGCATTCAGATGACAAAGAAATAGACAAAACAACAGCATAAATTTTCAATGTATATTGAACTATCCCATATAAAATTTCAGTTTAAGTCAACTCAAAATCAGTCACATTAAAAAACATTGGACTGCCTTTGCTTTTAAAAACTATCACTGAGAATATCATCATATCTAACTATTGTGATTACTAAGTTAACACATAAATCATGTTGAAGAGTTCAAATTTCATGAACAAATAATTGTATCATGACCAAATGAAAAGTAACTCATAATAGAACATACCACAAATGTCTTTGTTATAGCAGAAGATGTTATCTATAAATGAAAATACAATAATTATAGGCCCTACAGTAAAGTGTTGGTGTAATGTACACATGAAAATGTATTATTGTAATTGTTAAATATTTATGGCCATTTTTATTACATTATAATATTTTGGAAAAAAAGGGGATAACTGTCAAATAAATTTGAAAAGTTTACCACCTACCTCAAAATTCTCGACTCTATCAGCAACTGGTACAGGTTGTTGGGGTGGATCACGTCTCTCTATTACCGCTTCCGATTGTGATGTCAATAAGGGATGGAGGCCGTAAAGTTTTGGAGTTTTCGTTTGGGCACGGAAACTTCCAGCGATGGAATAATTTGTTGTTCTTGACTGGAGTTCTTTCACGTGTTTTTTGCTCTTTGCGTGACTTTCAAGAGCTTTGAAACCTCTCCCACCATAGTCAATGGTATCATGGCACCAAATGCAAAGCGCTTTCCCGGCACGATCGATCTTCCGAATAAAGTCACTGAACAAATTCGTCACAGTCTTCTTTCCAACATTTGTAGATAATTCCTTCTCTAACCAGTCCCATCGAAACTTGTTTTTTACAACCTTAGCAATTTCTTTAACTCGCGGAGCATCTTTGCGTTCGATCACGGACATCTTTCTTTAAACACCCGGCAAAAACGTGTGAGAAATGAACAATGGCATACTCCTATGCCTTTATAACAAGCGCGTTTATTGGTCAACACGGAGACTTCAACCAATCGCAAGTACGTTTCATTTCAGTTACGAAAACACTAAAATGGAATGCTGTAGAGACAAAATCGGATTTTTTACCACTTAAAAAATCGGAAATTTTAAAATTTTATTTTTGGAGATAAAAAAAGCGGAATTCCGCGAATTAGCGGAAAACTCACATCCCTGATCAGTGGATCTGCAAAATACACATTTTACACCAGATTTGTTATTTTAATTGTATTGTGAAAGTCCTTAAACAGAACTTGAATTTGGCAACAAACATGTATACAAAACCATTTCAATTGGATCCCCTATCTCAGCGGAGACTGAACTCAAAATTGCAAGCAATCTCGGGTAGACAAGGCAAAAAGAACAACAAGAAAGACTCTTAATCAGTACATCTTATAATCCTAAACGGAGCCATTTAACACGCCATGCTGCCCCTTCCCAAGCCAGAGGATATAAATAAAAGATTCCGCAATAAATTGAATTCACGTATCTAATAAATTAACTGTGAGGCTCTTAAATTTCAGCTCGGCTCCTCCATCAATAAATTCGTTTAAATGTTGTCGCCACAAATTTGTTGGTGTATTGTCTCTCTGATGGCTGCATACAGAGAGAATTATGAGGATGCGCCTGATAAACTGCAATGGTCATAAATAATAAAGCAACCGGATTGACTGTGAGCACCCACAGGCAAATACAAAGTTCTGGTGAGAGAATGAAAAGGCATCAGAAGCTCAACTTTACCCAACTTTTGCCTTTGTTGACTCTTAATTTTATTTTTATCTCTCTTATGTACAGAATCCTTGACATTTAACATTTAGAACATTTATAAACGTCGATCCACTTCATTTTCAGGTAAGATTTTCAAGGTTCCAGCATACGTAGTGCAAAAAATAATACTTTGCATACTCAAGTCAACCAGTTTCTATAAAGCTATCTTCAGTGTGGGTGCGTTACAGAAAAACATTACTACATTTACTGTATTTAAAAAGTAATTATGTTATGCTTCCTCCCCCAGATAACTGACACCCAAAAGTAGCGTGTTACTCTGAAAGTAACTATCCAGTTACAAATTACCACATATACTTGCATTGAAGCCGACAAGATGAGGCTACTTTAGCAGCATTATACCATTTTCCAGCCCCCCTTACAATTCCTCTCCCCATGTGATTCCAAATAGAGAGTTATCCACCTCCACTTCTACTCTGGGCACTTACCTCACGTTGCTGAAATGTTTTAATTCCTGAAGACATTCAGTCACCAAGTCGACAAGCTTTGCCTCCCACAACTCTCCATCGCAACCCTAAGACCACCCTACCAAATGTATCACACAAGTCTCCTCTCTTTGGCAGTCCCGTCCTCGTCCCCAGCCTTCCTCACCAACCTTTTATCTAAAAGTACTCCCAAATCTTCTTTTCCAGACGTTTGCCACCCAGAGATACCCTCTCAGTGGCCCCCTCCGTAGCATAACCAGTTCCACTCTCCCTGATATATGGTGAATTGAATCTTTTTGTAATTGAATAAACCTCCCCGTTTTACATGTCTTTGTGTACTGCATTTCGGTCGTTCCGACATCTCGTGACACACATGATAAAAAAATAGAAAAAAGTATCGACACCAACCTGTGGAAACAGTAAAGCTTTCATATTCCTAACACTTGGCCGAGACGCACCATATGCATATCCATTTTGGCTTCAGACCACTCAAAGATTTACTTTTCAATTTCTAGGTCCTGCCCTAGACCATTTTTACTCGAGACATGTTGTATTGCAAAAAAATAATTTTACAAATAAAAATACCAAAATTTAGAGCACTTTTACTGTAAATTCTGTGCTCAGGGTTTGCCCCATTGATTAAGTTGGTTTGTTGTCCCTTTCCGACACCCTGCCCATCATTCGCGACTGGAGACACAACCAAATATGCTTATTTAAACTGCCCCCTGATTTCAGGATTTTGTTTTATAGTTGCAAATGTGGCTTGGATGCAAGTATATATGTTTGGAAGAGTATCTCAATGACAAAAAAATGATGTGCCCTCAATAGGGCAATTAAACTCGCTGGTGATGATTGATGTTTATACATTGTGTGAGTCACAGTTAGTGTTAAGAGGACTTTGTTACAAATTGCATGGCCTTTGTAAGTACTGGAGTATTGCACCATTAGGTCATGGCAGTTGAGTTACAAGTAATGTGTTACTGTACCGGTTAAGCAGAAAAGTAATTGTGTTCCAGGAGCGCTTTATTCCCAACACTTGCTATGAGTTTAAATTGGTCGGACAGTGGACAATGAAGATGGATATAATACAAGATATTCTTTTTTCTTTTAGCATTTTTTGTCTGAATAGTGCTATTCAAATAAATTTGATCTGATTTGCTTGCGCCAACAAACTTACTAATGTGTACAGTATTTTGAGTCATTTCACATTGTACATGTTATCTACTCAAATGACTCTCCGTGCAAAGTCATGGTACCTCTAAAACCAATATTTGAAAGATATGTGATAATTTATGAATTGGAAATATGCTAAACAACGGTAGCCTTAATTACATGGACAAATTTCAATATGCGGTGCCATTAATTTTTCACACTTCACGTGCATATGGCATTTACTACAAATGAATATTCTTACTGTGTAGTTAGAATACAGTGGAACCTCGGTTTTCGAATGCCTCTCAGTTCGAACAAATCGGTTCTTGACCAAAAATTTCGCGAAATTCTTGCTACCCTTTTCGTTCAAAAAATCGGAGTTCGAACGCCGGTACGCTAGGGGCGATGCTGAGCGGCGTACGGGTGTAGATTGCCCCCACCCCTCGTGTGAGCGCGCACTTCTTTTTGCTTTCGTTTTGAATATCGGTGAACGAAGTGTTTTAACCCCTAATTATGCCTCGGAAGAAGTTCGGTGCAAGCAGAAAAGTTGCTACAGGTGAAAAAAGAAGAATAGTGTGTACAACTATTGCATTTAAGAAAGAAAAAATAGCAAAATATGAAGAAGGTTTTCGAGTTTCCCATCTTGCTATACATACAGAATGGCTTCTGCTGAGCACCACAAAGATAAGAAATCCTATTCATAATTATTTTCTTTATCCTTTAACCGCTCACCACTTGTTGTGGAGACCCAGGTGCTAAATGACGTGTAAACGACCTGATTTTTTTATTTTTACACGTTCATGTTAGGGTAATCTTTTGTACGGAAGATCACGCTAACGCGAACGTACGATTAGCCTGGGTTAGCTTCATGTTTACGTTCTTGCTAAATATTTAGGGTGTTGGAACGGATTAAAATTATTTTACATTACTTTTAATGGGAAAAACGATTTTCCGTGATCGACCAAATCGGTTTTCGAACAGGGTTCTGGAACGGATTATTGTCGAGAACCGAGGTTCCACTGTACTTTTTATTTAACTCTATTTCTGATGTATTTTCCAGTATATTCTATGTGTTGTATTTATTTTTACCTGTTTTTCTTGTAAAATAAGAACATAATCTAACATAAGCAAAGTCATTAAGAATGACAGAAAGCATGTTTTTAATAGCTCATTTAATTATTTTTCCTACGATAGTCATTCAACTCTCTCGAATGTTTTTTGTCTCCAGTAAAATAAAGTTAAATAAGAAAATAATGTGAAATCAGCAAAATAAATAGAAATGACAGAAAACATATAATTTTGCTCATTAAGTTTCCAAACTTCCCCCCAAAGTATATAAAAACAAAATTATAAAATTAAATCATCATGTGAACAACTGCATTTACCTTGCAAAACTATCCTACAGAAACCATATATATCACACATTTTCAAAAAAATGCCAGGAGGCCACTAGGGAGCGCCGAACAGCATGTGGCTCCAAAGCAAGTTTAATGGGTGGCGAGTCCAACTTTGTTGACGATAGAAAGCATCTTCCTTTTGCTGCCTTTCCGTGTTTCTATTGGTGTTTTGTTGACATAACGCTCAGGAAAACTTAAAAATATTTGCAAAATAAATAACGTAGGTTCGTGATGTTGCCTTATGTGTTTGTACAACTCAGAACACAACATCATTGACAGGCAGACAGACAAGCAAAAAGGGTGCAGTAACTGTTTAGCCAATCAAAATGCAGAACTCAATGCATAATACAATTCTGCAAACTAGCGAATTATTATTTGAACTGCCTATCCACAGTTGGGTCACGGGGGTGCTGGAGCCCATCCCTGAAAGTTTCGTGCAATGGGCTTGGGACACCCTGAACTGGTTGCCGGCCACTCGCAGGGCACTTTAGTTTCCTAATTTTCTAAATCAATGTTGTGCTAAGGTAGCTAAAGTAAGGCTACATTGTAGACCTGTCGGAATAAAAGAAGCCACTTTTAATTGCCGCAAACCTTAACCTTGTTCAACTGTGTTCATGCCCACAACCAATGTTCCCTCTAATTTTCCACGGGTCTGGGCGTTCACACAAAGTCGTTGAGCAACGCTTGAAACAACAGTGAGCAACCATAATCCCAAGTGTGACAAGATGATTAATTATCAAACATGTCCAAAACGTGACATTTTGCTGAGTTTCCGGCAATGCTAAATTATTTTTCTCTTTTGAATGAATTAACTCATGTACTATTGCAAAGGTTGTACGGCCTAAAAACGTCGTTTGTTCTTACAATTCTTTCACAAGATATCCATTTCTTTTTTTTCCTGATATATTTTGTCGCGGGCAGCACGGCGGCGCAGTGGTCAGTGTGTGTGCAGCACAGTTCTGAGGTCATGGGAACCTCCTGCGTGGGTTCAAATCCAAATACCGGCCTTACTGTGCGGAGTTTGTATGTTCTCCCCGTACTTGCGTGGCTTTACTCCGGGCACTCCGGTTTCCTCCCACATTCCAAAGACATGCATTTCAGGTGAATTGTCCGGTCCAAATTGTCCCTAGGTGTGACTGAGCGAGTGAGTTGTCTGTCCCCGTGTGCCCTGCGATTGGCTGGCAACCAGTTCAGGGTGTCCCCTGCCCACTGCCCGAAGATGGCTGGGATGGGCTACAGCCCCCCCCGCGACCCTAATAAGGATAAGTGGTACAGCTAATGAGATGAGATGAGATATTTTGTCGCATAATATTAACATTTTTGGGGGCTTATTTAGTCGGTTGCAAGATACAGAACTGTACTTAATCACATTTTTAGTGGAAGTACAATGTTGGCAACAAGATTCACTTAATATAAGTGGAAATTATTTGAATGCAACACAAACTTTTTCTTCTTTTTTTCTGTGTTTTTTCTACTTTTTTTTAATTCCTTTAAAAAAAATCTCATTGTGTTTATTTTTTCTGAGCTGTTACTTTTTTCTTTTTGTTCTCTATTTACTTTTTTCCTACGTTTCTTTCTTTTCTTTTTTTTCTGTCTATTTTCTAAATTTTACCTTCTTTTTTTCTCTTCCTTTTGATTCTTTTTTTTTCTCAGCTTTTCACTACTTTTTCATTTTGGTATTTTTTTTCTTTTTTGTTCTCTTACCCCTTCTTTTAATTCATTCTGTGCATAGTTTTACATAATATTTGGTCATGTTGGGATTAAAGAAGCAAAAACAACCTGAAGAGCCGTTTAGGACCCGAAAGAGCCGGTTCCTCTTAGTGAGCCGAGCCGAAGAAGCCGGTTCTCGACAAACTCTAGTGACTTTACTTTTCAACTTTGTTCGACATTGACTTCAAAAAACCGCATTTAGGACACAACGTCAGGAGAACCTGTGTATTTTTACCTACATGCGCTGTAACTTTGACTTAAGTCGCTTCTTAATTAGTAATTTTGAGCCCTTATTTTTGTGCGCTGGCTCGATTTTCTTGTGCGCTGAGAATGAGCAAGCAGTGCGCAAAGGCGCACGCGCGCAGCTTAGAGGGAACACTGCCCACAACGGTGGAAAACTATCAGCCATGACGATGTTCATCCACACAGATGAAAGGGAAAAAAACATTTAGGAATCATTTATTTTTACATTTCATTTCAAGAAACTATTTAATCTTTAGTTTAGTCTTCACAGTTTTTATCATCCTCCTTTAAGACTTGAAAGCATATACGAACGAGAAAAAAAATCTTTATGGATCAAATATTTCACTTTGTCAGGAACCTTTATTTTTTTCAACAAAATCAAATCAGAGTAATGCCTCGCTTTATGGCGGTTTATTTTTCGTTGTTTTGCTACTTGGCAGATTTTCATTGTGCATTGTAATCTGCAAACAGACAGCACATACTAAAATGGGGCCGGTTACAAAAGACTGTGTGTTGGGTGGACATGACATTCTGTGTGAACTGTGACTGTGATAGGTTGGTTTATGCTGTCAGTCAAACAGCTTACAGGCACACGAGGCAATGTGGCCATCCAAAACAAACTGTGAAACACACCTATAGCTAGTACGTTGGTAGCTCGTTACGTTGAAAATAAAATCATCAATAAAATGGGTCTCAGAGGAAAGTCAAAAAAAGTGCAAATAAATACTGGTCACTAGTAGGAACACTGCGGATTGTAATTGGGGTTGGTAAGAGACTGAGAAACCAATAGGCTATGTAACAACTCTTTTAAGCCATCCCGCCGGGCATGTATCTCACCAACGCCAGATCCAATCCTACATTCCTGACTCTTGTATTTCAATCATCGTGGAGACCTTTCACAAGTGTAGGATCCCTGATGCTAGCGTGCAGCTAGCTGAGCACTCGCTCCATTACTCTATTAGACTGAAAGGAGATGCCCCCCAATTCCACTGTACAATTGCAACGACAACAAAATTTTCGGTAAAAGTTATAAAGTCTGTAGAGAAAAAATATTCTATAAGGTACTGTGCCTAGAAGATAAAATGAGAAGAAGAGCGGCAGATCACGTAACTTGGATCACATGATCAATACAGCTGATGTAGTGCAGTGGAAAGGCAATATGCCCAAAGGGAGACAATTGAGAATGCTGCTGTGTGCTTAGCCTGCACACAAGTCTGAGACAGAGGTCAACACAAGTACTTAATGACTCTCATTTTAGAACTTTCTTTTTAATAGGCCACATACTTGTTTAGTTTTATTTTTCTGGAGGATTTCACACTCTAGGGATATTGACAAAATATGTTTTATGGAAATTGCTTACTGGAAACATGTAAAGAAAGTGAAACTGATCAAGTTTTTTATCCACATTTATGTAGCTTTATTCTTCAAATGCTTCAGTGGAAGATGTGTTTTACAGGTATTTAGAGTTAACTTAGATGATTTTGAAGGCTGGGAATGGAATTGGGAATTAGTTTTTAGTTATTTCTGATGCGAAAAATGTAATTGAGATTCAATAAATTCTTTAAAAAAGAGAAAAAGAAAAAAGAGCTCAATCCGTTGTCACTACCGTAAATTCCGAACTATAAGCCGCTACTTTTTTCCTAAACGTTCAACCCTGCGGCTTATTCAGTGATGCGGCCAATTTATGTAATTTTTCTAACAGCCACCAGCGGCGCTTGAGTACAAAAGGTAAGATTTAGACCGGTGGAATATATGCATCGAGGTAAACTTTTTAGCTCGTGCACAATTTAAATTAGCGTAGACATATCCTCACCATGAAAATTGCAATAAAAAAGGCACATGACGCCTCTTTCAAGCTAAAAGCAGTCGAGCAGTCCGATAAAGAAGGAAACAGAGCTACTGCGCATAGACTTTGCTTTGCGAGTGTGTTGCTAGCGTGTTTTTGGGTATGGGAGCGTGGGACGACGTCTATATGACAAGGATTCTTTCCCATATTGGGAAAGACGACTTTGATGACGTCAGTCATAAGGAAGAAGATGAGCGCGGCATCTACAAGTACCATATTTTTTTTTTTAACAGATTCGTATACTGTGTGGCGAGCGTGTTCCTAGTAGCGTTTTGCTACCCTTCACAGGCACGTTTTGGGATAAAAGTTATAATGTTATTATTAAAGCTTTGAAAACTCTCTCAATGTACCGTCTTTCTTTGTAAATATGTGTAACCATGTATAATATGTATTTGCAACTGTATATTTTTGTAGTGTATTTATTTTAGAGACTTATTCTAATATGTTTTCCACGGGCGAATCAAAAACGGGGGCTGATGGGAAGTGGAGTAAAGGTGAGACGTGTTTGTGGACGCAGCGGACAATAGTGGATATATATTTTTCCCACCCTTACCTTTGGAAATATACATTTTTTTTCCTTGGATTATTTTCAACGGGACCCGGAGTCTGCAGGTCTGCATCATGCCTTAAGTACCGT
The DNA here is from genome assembly GCF_059441175.1 of Urocampus carinirostris. Taxonomy (NCBI): domain Eukaryota; kingdom Metazoa; phylum Chordata; class Actinopteri; order Syngnathiformes; family Syngnathidae; genus Urocampus; species Urocampus carinirostris. Next base: position 47,417,864 of record NC_142352.1, read on the forward strand.
TATCATTTTGCCGGCTGTGGATTTGGGCTGTAAGTTACAATCGCGGGTCGGGTTTAGGTTAATCCTGTGATTATGTTACATGTTTTAATGTGGGCGCATGCGGCTTATGCACAGGTGCGGCTTGTGTAAGTACAAGAGCGGTCATCCTCTCAAAAAGTGGTGGGTGCGGCTCATAATCAGGTGCGCTCTATAGTCCGGAATTTACGGTAATAATGATTTCGGGGTTTTTTTGTTTCTCCTCCAAAGTTTTTGTACACCAGTTACATTGAAGATTTGGAGGGTTTTTACATTGCAACCTGACAATAATGCTTTTTGTGATGTGTCCAGTGTTTATGTTAAACATAGATAAGGAATAGCTTACTGAATATATCTACTTTTTGAGTAAAGATACCTACTATCATGTAACAGTTGAGTAAGCGATAATTCTGTCATTAGCAATTATTTTCAAACATGTATAATGCAAAGTCATAAATATTGTAAGTGACTTTCATCTGAGATATTTATGGTCATGTGATTTATCAACCATAGTTCTTTTGGCAAGCAATGAGTTCCATAACTATTCCGTCAGAATGTTTGACCTTCATATGCCCACAGTAGATGTTCAATATCCATGCACTTTATTATAATATCGTTGACTGCAGCATGCTGTGCACAACACATGTTTGAAATTGATGCGCTATTTACACCTCACTAGCTTTCACAATGTATCTCACATGGTGTGAAGATAGGAAACAAACTCAAAGTAGTTGTAAAAGCAATAATAAAAATGTCTCTTATCCCCTGCGGTTACCTATGTTATCTCCCTATATTGTTTTATCCGCGTATATGTCAAAGATTTAATCATGCGGTTTCATTGTCACGGCCCCCAAGGCTTACTGTCTGGAAATATTTTTGTACATACATGCTGTAAGATTCTTTGCCAGACACGTTTGAAGGCTTGTACAGATATGCAGTGGGCAAAAAGAAAAACGGCCGATGTGACAGAAAGCAATTGAACATTATAGTGCAAAGGAAAACTGCGATACATTTGTGTTACATTTGTGTGTCGTTGAAAACTAAATACCACAAAATAGTGGCCTGGTTAGCGAAAGGTAAAAAAATAGGTTTTCAAGCATCAATACATAATTTGACAGCAGTGGACCAGCTGAACTCAATACCGGCAATCTTTAAAATAAATTAAGCTAAATGCAACACCGTTTTGGAAGGCAATTTTTGCATGATATCACGATTTAAACCAATGATACCAAATGGGGCCTAAAGTCCAATATCCAAAAGACATCTAGTGGTTGGCGGGGCCAATTATGTTCTTATTAAAAGTCAAACAATAAGTGAGCGCACAGATGCAGGCAACACATGACGACTATGGGGTACACACCAAGGAGGGTAGAATAGCCCAAAATATTAGTCAAGTAAGGTAGTGTTACTTCACAATAATACGACTGAAGTAGAAGAAAAACAGCAGTCATCCAAATAATCGCGTGAGTAAAAGTAAAAAATAAGTAATTGGTGTAATAAACTACTAAAGTTTTAAGTAAATGTAGCATTGTCATAATTATTAATTTATTTGTTTATTCAAAACAACCCTTCAATCAGATTGTCAAACCGTTCAAGTCCATCCGATCAACAATAAATTGCAAGTCTGTGCCTTAACCTCTGTCCTTCAGGGGTATTTTTTCACCAAGAATACAAAGGACATGAGTCAAACAGTTTTTGACATCCTGGCTAAAGCGGACAGTCCAGGCAGCAGGTTGTCACAGACCAGAACGAACAAACAGGACTCAATTGCATGCGTTTCTCAGATTTTATTGAAATAGAGAGTGGGAGTAAGGCTTGCTTGATTGCTTGATCCAAAGACTGGCGGAGAGCAGGATCGAGCAAGGCGGGGGGGACACTTCCGTGTTGGAAGAAGGCAGGTGGGAATGGCACATCATTTGACCAGGGCTGGAGATCAGAGGCGATGTCGGGTTCGTAATAGTAGTCGTAGGCAGGCAAAACAGGCGTAGTCAGGTTTTGAGACGGGTCGAAAAACGGGAATCAGGCAGGAAACAGGTTTTAAAAGGGACGAAGTAGGACTGGAACGCTCACTGAGTGAAACACAACAGCTCGCAACGATCTGACAAAGTTTGAACCAAAGTCCGTGGCTTAAGAAGGGTGTGGCCACCAATCAGCTTGTCCAGGCTGTTGGCGTCAATCAAGCTGCCACAGGTGTTCCAAATAGGGCATATATGACACAGGTTGACTACTGTAAAACCACAAATCAACAATGTTTGCTTTTTGAGTTTTGCACCTCCCGGGAAATAAATGTTTGTTTAATTTACAATAGTTCTTATCCCCACTCATGGGAAAAAAACGGACAAAAATTCCAAATGGAGCCTTGGCTCATGCACTTTGTACATATAAACACAAACAGAAGTCAAGCAAGGAGTAAACAAACCAACACTGTTTTATTCATCTTGACGTGATGCAGGTGGACAGGCACCCGTAAGGAACACTGCTTTTCTCACCCAACACACACTCACGCACAATAAACGCGCTCTCTGCGAACTCTTGTACACACAATCTTGAGCCTGACTCTCTTGGAGTTCATCACAGGACACCAGATGTTTCCAGCAACATCTCAAATTTACTCTCATTCCGCATTTCAGCCCTCAGAAAACCGTTATTTTTTATATATATATATATATGTATCTTTTAAATAAATAACCACCATAGCCCTCTTATTGTCAAGAGGCAGATCCTTCGCTTAACTCATTTTGTCTCTAAGTTGACTAATCTGGTGTCATGATTACCGATTGGAATCACCTGCGCCCGCTCATTTGGCGCCAGCCGCTGCAGGCTAACTGATTGGCTCCCTGTAACTATTTGAACACAGTCCTGTCAGTCCCCTGTTGTCAGTCTGTCTGTGAACCTCTGTTTTTACCAGGCAAGCTTTTTCGACCCTGACTCCCGCCTGTCCCGTTTTTGCTCCTGTTTGTCTCCGGCTACGACCCGTTTTGATCCCGACCACGTCTGCTCTCCCGTCCCGGCTTACGACCCGTTTCTGACCCCGAACACCATTTTGCTCTCCCAGTCCCAACTACCGACCAGTTCTTCCATCCCTGAAACCGCCATCGCTCTCTACGGAAGATCCACTTCTGTGTTCCGATCACAATCTGAGTACGAGAGCGTCTTGCTTCCCGCGTCCAGCAAACATCGTATAGCGGGCGCTGCGCTTCCTCTTTCTATCAATAAAATTGTGAGAAAACGTTACGCAATTGGGTTTCCCCTGTGTGCTGGGCATGACATCTGGCTTGTTTGCAGTAAAGCTGTGATGTCATTGAAGGGATACAACACTTTGATTCTGAGTTATTATCTGGAAGACATTTCAATGTTTCTCAGATTTTTTTTCTGTCACACCCCTTGGAAGAAGAAATGTTCTCGCACCCCTCCAAATGAACCCCCTTGCCCCATGTGCATCATCCTTCTTAAACTGTAAGAAAATAATGAAAAGAAAATGGGTCAATTTACAAAAAAACTATAATTGTATTAAATAAGAAAAAATATTTAAAGTGCATCTGAAATTAAAAAAATAAACCACAAATCCTTAAACCATAAACTCTTGACTGCTCATGTTAAACCAGGTGATATTAAAAATAAAATTAAATCAAATTAATAGTTAACAATGATGCATTCAAACGTATCACCAATAACCATAACCGTAACTCAAGAGCACAATATAAAAATAAACATGCAAGACAAAAATATATTTTAAAAAATGTTATATTTTCTCAAAATTTTAATCAAATATGAGTTGAATGAATCAGCTCGTTCAGCGAAACACACCAAGCAACTCTTCTCTCCTGCTCGATTCTGAGATCGCTGGTTTACCGACATACGAGTCACAAAGCAGGATTATTATAAATGTTTGGCACCAAGGAAGTAGGTTTGGGGTTGCCGTTAGTGATAACCAAATCATAACAGAACATAAATCTTACGTGAAATATGGAAAGGTACTATCAATACATTGGTCCTATGTGTTAGCTTTTCAGGAGAGAATGTGATTTAACCATTTCTGCACTGCTTTGATCAACATTATTTTTAAGTGATTACATAAATTTGGTGGGGACAAACAACAAGTGCTCGATTGGGGTGGTAACACGTCTCCTTCGTGCATTCCAAATCTTCCCCTTTAGGCACATGTTCGCTGCAAAAAACACAGGGGTCTTATCAACGTGACTGGGGTCTAATGCCTTGAAATAACATCTTAAATTATTGGGCTTCAAGCTGTCCGCTTCCAACAGCTTTAATATGGCTAGCAATCTGGTCTTTCCTCATCTCCACCTCCGCAATGAGCGGCTAAGGTGCGATACTTCTTCATCCCAGGAGGCGACTTTTGTTTCTCTTTACCCTGTCTCTCTTCACCTGTCTCCTGATCCAGGTTTAATATTCATTCATGTGGTCATTTAAGGGTCTGCTACACTTTGTGTCTACACATCTCAATGATCAGACTCTATAAGCTATACGGAGGCGGAATGTAAATGAAACAATGCCAACGGGATGGTTTTGCCATGTCCAATGGTTTATTCACGGCAGGCTTCGTGTTTAGTGCCGTAGCCATTGCTACTTTTCGTTGTTGGTTTCCGATTAGCCTGGCTGCTCACCGTTTGTTTTTTTTTGATCGACTAGCCTGCCGCTTCTCGTTTTTCGCCATAGCCGTTGCCCCTTTTCGTTGTTGCTTCCCAGTTAGCCTGGCTCTTCACAGATGGTTTTTTTTGGATGGATTAGTCTGCCATTACAGAAGGTTTTGCCATGTGCCTTAGTTTGTTTATTCCTGCCTGGCTTCGTGTTTGTCGCCAGAGCGGTTGCTTGTTTTTGTTGTTAGATGCTGGCTGCTCACTGCGTGGTCTGAGCTTGGCCAGCCTTGCGTTTTTCCACTAAACCTGCTGCTGCCTTACGTTGATCAGTCCTGGTTAGCCACCTGATGGCGGCTCCTCGTGCTTTTTTGCTAGTTAGCTCCTTTTTGGCTGATTGCCCTTTGTTGTACCATTACTGCATTCTCATGCGATACAACACCTGGGCATTTTCCACAGAACCAGCAAAACCTAAAACACGTCAACACGTAAACCAATATGCCGACTGGCTTGCCAGGGTGCTGGTGCTCTTCAAATGACGTCAAAGCTCAGGATGACAAAGACAAGACAGACTGTCTTCAAAATGCATTACCTTGTAAAATAATTGGAATTTACAGATGAAACATCAGTAGATGTTATCCAAAAAAACATTTTGCATGTATGAGAATTTGATATTACCTTTAACCCTCAGGGCAGATGTGTGACCAGAATCAAATAAATAAACATCACACCATTTTTTATTTTGTAAAAGTCAGCCGGCTTTGGTGAAATGTTCCAGAGGAGTAACACAAACAAATTCTTTCCAATCGGAATTCCCTCAAGGACTGAATAAAGCTGTGACAAAATTGTCAGTGTTTCCAAGCAACACTTTGGGATGGATAAGAAAGTCATCTGTTGCCGGGGGCAGTGTTTTTGAGGGTGCTAATTGCTCGTGAAGCTGAATCATACATGTGATAAAGAGTCCCAGCGTCTTTGGCTTCATCAGAGGATGTTACTTTGAAGATGACCATCGTTCTTTTTAAAAACTTTGTCAAGTGAGAAATCAAGGTTTTAGGTTAAAAAAACGAAGCTAAAATAAATCGAAAAGGCTTTAAAAAAAATACTATCACTGAAACATTGTTGGGCAGCACGGCAGCGCAGTGGTTAGCGCTTGTGCGGCACAGTTCATGTCATGGGAACCTGTCGTGGGTTCAAATCCAGATCCAGACTTTCTGTGCGGAGTTTGTATGTTCTCCCCGTGCTTGCGTGGGTTTCCTCCGGGCACTCCGGTTTCCTCCCACATTCCAAAGACATGCATTTCAGGTGAATTGGCCGGTCCAAATTGTCCCTAGGTGTGAATGAGCGAATGAGTTGTCTGTCCCTGTGTGCCCTGCGATTGGCTGGCAACCAGTTCAGGGTGTCCCCTGCCCACTGCCCGATGATTGCTGGGATGGGCTCCAGCCCCCGCGACCCTACTGAGGACAAGCGGTACGGCTAATGAGATGAAACATTGTTTTTAAATGTTCAAAACAAACTATCACTGTCAATGACTTGACAATGTACCGTATTTTCCACAGAATAAGGTGCACCAGGTTAAAAAAATAGTGTTTTCGCTATATATTGTTTTTATGTATAATGTGTACCGGACATTAAGACGCATGGGATGAAAACTACTGTAAGGGTTGGGGTGCCATATTTGCACAGTTAATCAGAAAACCATTGCTACTCCGCGCTTTAGGTACCGCTGATTTATTCCTATGTGGTAAAAAAATACTTATTTAAAAAAAAAAGAATGAAAAATAACTTGAAAAAGGGATGCTTCCCAAACCACCGAGGAATGTTTGAGCAGCCTCAATTCAAGAAGATTGGCCATTCAATGAAAAAATGAATAACTAAAAATATTTTTTTTAAAGAAACAACAACAACGAAAGAAGGTTTCTGACTGCCAAGATACACGCGGATTGGTTAGCACCCCTTGACAATTGGCCAATTCATTTCATAGCCTCTTTCAAACTGTACTGTGACCGGATTGAGCCATCTCAGGATGGATACTAAGACTGTGTGCGAGAGCCATAGAGCTAAAACATTAATTCATTTGTTTTTCTTCACTTCCCGCGAGCTTGCATTTAAAAAGTGTTGGGCACTTTTCAAGTTAGGCGGCAAAACAGATAGAAAGAATCCAACTATGCCTTGTAATAGCGATTTATTTTAGGTTGATTAAAAACACAGAGGAAGGTATGCGTGTGCTGTAAAGCCACGAGGATTCAGTACCCGCCTAAAGAGCCGGAAGAGGCACAAAGGTGCGATAAAAGACTAAATATAAAGCTGTGAATCCTGTCCGGATGAGAAAATGTTTTGCTAGCAGCGTTTATTTCTACAAGGTGATGTTTGTCCTGAAAGCTACTCAACCCTCATGTTGACCTAAGCTGCTAACACATGCTAACAGCACAACCCTTAACAGACCCAAGGCCCTGCAATCTCATCTCATCTCATTAGCTACACCGCTTATCCTCAGTAGGGTCGCAGGGGTGCTGGAGCCCATCCCAGCAATCATCGGACAGTAGGCAGGGGACACCCTGAACTGGTTGCCAGCCAATCGCAGAGCAGGCCCTGCAATAATTGCTAATAAAAAACAGATCTAACTCGGAAGCAACACGTGAGATCCCAAATTTATTAGAAAATCCAGCCATGATCATGATTTAAAAGACTAAACAAAGACAAACCTTTTCGTAACAGTATGCGGAAACCAGTGACGTGCATTCAGGGGGAGGCAGGGGAGGCACAGCCACTCATTTTATAGTATGAATGCAAGGTAAAATATATATTGAATGGTCCTATACGTTTAATTTTTAAATTCCAGTTCGTTTTTGTTAAACTTTCTCTTTTCAAAACTGCAACATTTCCACATGATATTATGAACAGTATTAGAAACATATTAGAGTGGAACCTCGGTTTTCGAACGCCTCTCAGTTCGAACAAATTTGAGTCCGACCAAAAATTTCGAGAAATTCTTGCTTCGCTGTTCAGTCAAAAAATTGGAGTTCGAACGCCGGTAATGCGTAAGTGTGTACGCTATGGTGCGATGCTGAGCGACGTACGGGTGTAGTTATTGTGTCCGGACGTGCTTCGTTTTGCTTTCGCTTTTAATATAGGTGTACCAAGTGTTTTAGCCCCTAATTATGCCTCCGAAGAAAGTCAGTGCAAGCAGCAAAGTTGCTACAGGTGAAAAAAGAAAAGTAGTGCATACAACTATTGCATTTAAGAAAGAAATAATAGCTCCACCGTCCACCTGCGACTTCTGCTGAACACCACAAAGGTAAGAAATCCTATTCATAATTCTTTTCTTTATCCTTTTTTTTAATTTTTACACGTTCATGTTAGCCTGGGTTAGCTTCATGTTTACGTTTAACATTCAGGGTGTTGGAATGGAGCCCAACATTCAGGGTGTTGGAACGGAGCCCCCTTTCCAATGAACCGCTCACCACTTGCTGTGGAGACCCGGGTGCTAAATGACTTGTAAACGACCTGATTTTTTTGTTTTTACACATTCATGTTAGCGTAATCTTTCGTACGGAAGATTACTATAACGCGAACGTACGGTTAGCCTGGGTTAGCTTCATGTTTACGTTAAACATTCAAGGTAAACATTCAGGGTGTTGGAATGGATTCAAATGATTTACATTATTTTTAATGGGAAAAATGATTTCGGTGATCGAACAAATCGGTTTTCGAACAGGGTTCTGGAACGGATTATGGTTGAGAACAGAGGTTCCACTGTAGTATGTAACATATCACTGTGCTAAGCGTCTACAGATGAAGAGCGAGGCACACAGTTCTCTTGCCTCATGGCAGATGGCAATGGTGTGACCAACGATTCTGATTTGGTGCAACTCAGCCCCAAACACTAGAGTGAGGGATTTTATTATAAAGCTGTCAGAAAGTAGAGCTATCAAGTGTTTTTTCTTGTTGTATTAACCTTTTTTTTTTGTAATTAAGGATTACCAATACGTTGATGCATTTATACAAAACAAGCAGCACAAAGACTTAAGTTATAATAAGTGGTAAGACAATAAAACATCTATTTTTGTCTATGCTACAGCGTGTATTGCTTTCTTGCTGTGGCAATCAAATAAATAATGAATGGGATGTGTGCTTTTCTTTGCATGGGTTAAGTGGGTTTAAATCATGTTGTTTTGTTTTTGTTTTTGTGTTTGCTTTTCATTTTTGGAAATGGTATTGCAATAGATATTGTTAGACTAGTAAAATGGGTTTACCAGCTTTAGCAGAATTATTTTTTTATTCATAACATTCTTACTTTGAAAATCACATTATTCATTTAGTTATTATAAATATACCCATGTTTATCAACATATTTGAATGAATTATTTATTTGCATCTGTACTTTACCAGCGGTGTTTCTGTGGGCTGTTCTCGTAAGTCTGCCCTTGAATCTGACAAATGATTATCATACAACCTTTTTCTAAGACTGCGGAAGAGCCATTTGTTGATGCCTTTTCTAGACCTTCTCCTATTTAGCCCAGAGTATACTCTTTTTCATTTTATTTTGAAACTTTGAAAAAAAAAGCCCTCAACTCAAATGCTCTCTTCAGCTTATTTGATCTTCGTCTGGTCCTGGGAGTTCGAATGTCGACGCCTACAATAACATATCAAAATATTAAAGGAACATCGTGTAATATTTGACCGCTAAATGTCACTCTATTGCGTAGTAAAAAGAAAACGAGTGCTACAAAGCACAAGGAAGAATAAGAACTACAGGGACCCAAATTGACAAAACTGCCCTGTTTTCTTCTCAGGTTTTTACCCAGGATTGTACAAGGTTGTATTTTTAAGGGGATTCCCTTAGCATATAAATGTTTCACAATGATGTCAGCTCCCTTTCGGTGGGCCTCATACTATGTTAAATAAATACAAATGTCTTGACCTACGAGTATCAAAAAATGTGCTTTTGTATTATATTTCATGTATTGTTCTCAACAGTTTTCAACCACTAGTAGGTGCCAATTAGTACATAATGACCAGACAAAAATGGATGCCAGATCTCTGCACTTTTGAGAGCCACAGTGTCCATCAGCTAAATTTTGAAATGATCATTTGACATTTCAAGTCCTCTCCAGAAGACATGAAGTGTAGGGAGCTGTCCCAAATTGCAAACTTAACAAGCGGCAGCAGATGCAGGATCTCACCTGTGGTCTCGGGTGTCCTTTGACGATGCACTGCAGCACGAGTGTGTCTCCCTCTTTGATGGTGTAGATCCTCTCGCTGATGTTATCGTCCTTGACGTTGCACGCGGCGCCCGAGTGCACAATCTGGGCGTTGGCGGGAGCTGCGGTGCGTAGCAAAGGAGGCATCACAGACATAGGAAGACGGGGGAGGAAAAGCACATTGCGTAATAAGTAAGATCTCTCAAGCAGGAAAAGGTCAATAACTTTATCTAGACACTGGTGTTTTATAATACGTCACCATTTGTCTTTCTTTTAATTTGCTTTTACTTTTAAAAGAAAAAAAGGAAAAAAGAAAAGAAAATAAACTTGCAGCTATTTGTTCTTGCTGCTATTGGTTATTATAGTAAACATTGTCTAATGCATGTTTGTATGCGAAGAAGTGGAAAAAATCTGTGCTGTAAGTTGTGCATATAGCATAATTGACAATAAAGTCTATGTTGAGTTGAGCTGAGTTTTGTTTCCCCATGTAGCACAGTCCACTTTGGGCAACACTAGATGTAGAAACCAGTGACCAGACATGGGACCAAGTCACACATGTGCAAGTCTCAAGTAAGTCTCAAGTCTTCACCTTCAAGTCCCAAGTAAGTCCCAAGTATTTTTTTCTTGGGCAAGTCAAGTCACAAGTCAAGTCCCGAGTCTTAGATTGCCAAGTCCAAGTCAAGTCACAAGTCATAAAAACAGCGACTCGAGTCGACTCGAGTCCAAGTCACTAAGTCTCAAGTCCCCATGTCTGCCAGTGACTATAAAAGCTGTGGATAAGCTTCTGTTTGTTATTAGATTCAACACCATGCTATCATTTCTTATTGTTATGCTTCATTTATATTTTGAGCATGTTTTACCAGTAAAAAAAGACAGAAAATCTTTAATTTAAACTAATTTCAGGAATTACATATGTATATTTCTGTCAGAAATATATTTAAAATAATATAATCCTTAAAACTAGCAACAATGTAAGATAACTATTAGGCATTTTAAGGATTATATTTCTCATTTTATCTTAAGATAGACAAAATCATCAGATAATTAGTCGTTTTATAAAACATATTTTTTCATATTATGCATCTGATTGCATTGGCACTTTATCTTTTGCTGAATAAGCAGCTTTCCGTGAAAAACATTCTAGTCTCCCAGAACAGAACAAGGTGGCCAGGATAACAACCTTTCACAAACAATCAGTTAGGCTACTCTTGGGGTGAAAATGCCAAACAACCTGATTCAGCACTTTTGGTTTTGCTGACTCAACAGTTTGTGTTTTTTTACATGGCATCCCCCTTCCCAGGCCAGAACATCAATCAATATTAACACAATGTCTTGCAGACAGTTAGAAGTGTTTGCTCATACATTATGTCACAAAGGTGAGTACACCCGTATAATCTTTAATAGAACACTAAAGAAACAATGCATGACACAATGAAAAGAAGTCTACGTAAAGCTTATATATCAGAGTAAAGTTATTTCCCCCTTAAAAACTCAAAATTTAGCTATCATTAACCAAACCCCTGGCAACAAAGGCACTACACCCATATATGTCCTAAATTAGCATGGCTTGTATATCCCCACCCCCCTCCCCCCTTCCCCCCAAAACATTTGTCATGTGACTTGTTACTCTTACTAGGTCTCAGGTATAAATAGCTGGCAAGTGTGTTCAAATTGAAGTACACTCTGTCATACTGGTCACTGAAACTTTCAATATAATACAGCATGGCAAGGAACTCTCTGGGGACCTTGAATAAATGAATTGTGGCACCACATAAGTCTACCCCGGGCTACAAGAAGATTGCCAACACCCCGAAGTTGAGCTGCAGTACAGTGGCCAAGATCTCTCAGCGTTTTAAAAAATCAGGATGCACTCACAACAAGGTTTGTGTTGGCTGTCCAAAAGAAGTTGAGTGAACATGCACAGCGTCACATCCAAATGCTATCTGAGAAAAATAGGGGCAAAAGTGCTGTTAGAGACTGAGGAGTCGGGAGGGTCAGCCTGGGTGTACTCTGACCATACAGTTCAGGAAGTTTCACTCTAGGGTGTACTCACTTTTGTTGCAAAAGGGTTTAGTTATTGCAGCAATATTTTGAGTTTTTGTAGTGTTTATATAAATTTACACAGCTATAATAGCTTTACACAGAATACCTCTCATTGTCTCAAAGCAGTGATTCTTCAGTGTTGTTCTATTAAACACTGTAATGAAATTTTTGCAGAAATGTTAGGGGTGTATTCACCTTTGTGACATACTGTATGTAAAAACATGACCCCAAAAAGTCGACTCAGCGCTTTTGGTTTTGTTGACTCAGAACCTTTTTGTCTTCATCTAGACTCAAACTTACTCTTTGTTTTTTCCATTCTCATGTGCAATGACCTGCAAAAAAGGGAAATGACAACCAAAAATGGCTTCACGAACTCTACAAGGGTGAAGCTTTAATTTTAGTTTTATTCTAATGGTCTGACAGAAATCTGAAATGATCTGAAACGATCTGCATTTATATAGTGCTTTTCAAGTCAATGACTTCCCAAAGCGCTTTACATTGTGCTACACATTTCCCAATAGCGGCCGTGATCTGTGCAGCCATGTAAGGCGCTAACCTGCTTATTGGGGGTATTGGGGTTCAGTGTCTTACCCAAGGACACTTCGGCATGTAACACGGACAAGCCGGGATTCGAATTGGGATCCCTTAATCCTAAAACGATCGCTCTACCCCCTGAGCTACTGCCGCCCCAATCTCTTTTTCTTTCATGATCAAACATGTCTTCTGTGCTAAAGTGCCATGAAAAAGTATTTGTTCCCTTCCCTATTTCTGTGTTCTAAGCATATTAATCACTCACAAAGGTTTCAGATCATCAAACCAATTTTAATTTAAGACAGCCAAGATACACGCGGATTGGATAGCACCCCAAACAACCCAAAGAAAAACAAAATGCAGTTTTGAAATGTTGATTACATTTATTCAGGCTCAACAAAAATCAAAAGGTATCTGGCCCTATGTGAAAAAGTAATTGGCCTCTGAACCTAACAGGAAGTTGGGCCACCATTGGCAGCAATAACCGAATTAAAATTCCTACGCTGTTAGTAATGCATCTTTCACAATGCTGCGGAGGATTATTGGCCCACTATTTGGAAAACTATTTTAAATTTGCAATAATGAAGGGTTTTCTAGCATGAACTACCTGTTTAAGGTCACACAGCATCTCAATAGGAATTTAATCCTGACTTTGACTAGGCTACTCCAGAACCTTTGGGTTTTTGAGCCATTTAAAGGTGGACTTACTGATGTGTTTAGAATTGTTGCTTGCTTGCCGCTTGAGTATCAGGGCATGAACTGATGGTCAGATGTTCTCCTTAAGGATCTTCTTGTAAACACCAGAATTCATGAGTCTGTCAATCGCAGCAAGTTGTCCTGGTCCTGAGGCAGCAAAGCAGCCCGAGACCATCACACTACCACCACCATGCTTTTGTCTTCATATCATGTTAATTTTGTCAAATTCTGTAACAATTTTACACCAGTTAGAATTACTTTTTCACAAAAGAACAGATCAGTTTTGATATTTTGTGCCTAAAAAAAGGAATCAGCATAGTATTTACTTGGGCCATCTTTTTGTGATATTAAAATTGGTGTGATAACCTGAAACCTTTGTGTGTGATAAAATATCCCCCCCCCCAAAAAAAAGAAATTAGAAAGGGTGGAAACACTTTGTTACGGCATTGTATGTGGCATTGTCGCATTGCACTGAACGTTAGGATCTGCTTTGCACTATGTACACAACCGCACATTGTGATTTCTAAACTGACTTCTTTACTAATGTATCCCCCAAAGGCTTCCAGTGACCTATTAAGCGCTCTGGCTTGTGAGCAATTAGCATCAACTGTCCTTACCCCCAGTGTGACGAGAGGAGTCGGAAGAGAGGAAGGGGGTATATGCAGCCTAACAGCGGGCAAGGGGGGGAAAAGGCCAAAGCGGAACTTTAACGTCCCTACCGAAGTCAGAGTCTAGGATCATACTGGAGTCTAGGATCATACCGGTGTGGGAACAAATTCTTAAAACAGGAAACTGCTATGAATAGGGAATAATTGTTTCCTTGAAGCTGATTGGCGTTTCAGCATTAGTTTGCCTCTCCAGAGAGAGAGAGGTTGGATAGAGCGGCTCCTGTGTCTGCTCCTGCCTGGGGCGGCTTGGCAGCTTCGGCTGTCTGATCGAAGAATAGGAATGACGGTGGAGAGGCAGATGAGATGTGGACTGAGAAGTAAAGAAATGCAAGACGAGGGATGATGGAGGCGGTGGGATGGTGAGGAGAGGGGTATATCTGCACCGCTTGGTTAAGTTCTGTCGGAAAGGCGCAGGCAAATAAGAGAATCCAGCACGTCCAATGTGCAAGTGATTGACATGATAGAACAACGTTTGAATGCAGGCTTGAAAAAAGTGAGGCTACTCTTAGTCCGCACAAAGGAATAACACTAAAACAGGACTCATACACACAGTGAGTAATCAATACTGCCCAAAAGATTGTCGGCTGCTCTCTGCCCATTCTAGAATCGCAGTTCTCACCTGGTCTGACTTTAAGACCTTCCATTCCATCCCAATGTGACCCAGATCAAGATGAAAATGTCCATTTCTTAAAAGTATTCAATGAAAGGATTGTGCAGTTTAAAGCAGATATCATAAAATATATAGACGCTTCCCTACTTACGAACATTAGAGTTACTAAAAACGATCGGTACGAAAATACATTTCGGGATGTCGAAAAATACTCCGACATTGCTGTAAGTTAGATTTTGTATCGTGCACCTTTTTCCGAGTACAGGACATTACTGTAGTGCTTCATTCAGCCGCTACAGGCGTGTGGCGCTGTGAGCGGTCACCCACCACCCACCCCAAAGAAGAAATCCGGCTTCCTCTTCCTATGTGTAAACATACTGTACTGTATCTCCAGCACGCTAAGAACTTATTTTTGTTAAATATCACGTGCCTCCATTCAATATGGTTGGTGTAAGGCGAGCCGTTTCTTTTGAATTGAAAGTGGATTAAGAAAGCTTGATGCGGATCGTTTTTTTTCGGCTACTTTCTACCACGTAGGAGGAAGTTGCCTAACTCTTGAAGCTCATCTTTAAAAATTAAGTTAAACTTAACTTTATTTTTCTTTATATAGCATATTGTTTTATTGGATGTTTATTTTTTAGTACAAAACAATACAGGTTGCTTATACAAACCTTAAACATACTTAGAAATACAAAATGACTAGCAAAACCAACTTCAAGTACCATATAGACTTAAATATAAGCCTACATCAAAGATAAGCCTATATAACATATAAGTGAAACCTTAAAGCAGCCGTGTCCAAAGTCCAGACCAAATTTTTACTGGCCAATGGCCTCTTACAAAATTAATAACATGTGGCCATTAATGTTGACCGCAATATAAAATACATTTTTACAAAAAAAAAAAAAACAATCACTATTTCACCAGATGTTGATAGTCGTCTTTTGGCCACAGTCCCCATTTCTGACATAGGGGCTGTAAATACAAAAAGGAAAGTTGACTGTGAGGGCCGCCACTTCCAAGACAAGTGGAAAGTAGGGTATATTTTCACCAAAATCCAAAATAATTGCTACTTAAAGAATTTAAAACGGGAGCATGCACGGTAATACGCATTGGAGCTTGAATCAAGAGAACTTAAAACAGCGTGCATCAAGAGAAGCGAAACGCCGCAAGTAAGTCCTCCTTAATTTTGCTCCAGTTTGACTGTTACTGTTATTGTTTTTGTGAGCACGCATTGTTTTTGTTACTTTAAGCCGTTTAATATCACTGTCTTTGTTAACGCTGTATTAGTTGAGTTTTGCAGTTTGCAAATGTTTAGACTCGTCACTGTCACCTGTGTGTAGTTGTTCTGTTCGAACGTTTGTGAGTAGTTAAGATAGTGAATATTCCTTTAAAATATATACAATGTATTCGCTTTATTATTTGGTACTTAAAATGTAAAGTAAATTATATATACTGTCCTGTAGGTTTATAACCTACCTGACTGTCTGAGTGACTGAATGCTATTGGTGGATCCAATAACGGAAATTGAATCCACAGCAAGAGTTGCAACACTGATTTTGCTTCCTTTGCACCCCTTTCGGTGGGGAGAAACAAACAAACAAACAAAACGAAAAAAAAACACTGCGAGTCAGATAGATACTGTATGCTACAAAAGGCAAACTACAAGGTAGTTACACTAATCGCCAAGCACTGCAAGCCTTTCAATTGATCTTTTATCATCCCTTTAAAACGTCTTTAGAATAGCCACTTACTAATAGAAATTAAAAACATAATTAAAAGCTGATTCTAAGCCATTGATACTTATCCAATTATGTAGTCAAATAAAGATTAATAGAATGGTAACAACCAGCACTTCATTGGCCGATACCCGTACATAATTTTCGTATTTTGCAATTGTTGGGCGGCATGGGCTCAGGAGGTAGAGCGCTTGTCTTGGGATCAAGAGGTCACAGGTTCCTGGCTCTTCTGTGCTATATGTTGAAGTGTCCTTGGGCAAAATAGCAGGAGTTACCTTGCATGGCTGACTTTTCTATCTGTTAGTTAGTGTGTAAAAAGGAAATGTGTGAAGCACATTGTAAAGCGCTTTGGGAGGTATTCATTGACTTGAGAAGCGCTATATAAGTGCAGACCATTTACAGTTACTTATCGAGCTCAATCGTAGCTGTCACTGTTATCCTATTTCCCCCCCTCTTCCTTATTACTAACTTTCATTGGACCCATTATTATGGGCAAAAGGCGGAAATAAAACTAACAAAATCACAATGAAATGGAATGATGTCCCTCCCAAATGCGGTAATTGCCTGAAGAAAAAGAATCACCTTGCCCGCTGTTAGGCTGCATTATCACCATGTACTGTTTAGAAGTGTAGTTCACTCTTTTTTTCTTCTCCTTTTTAGCATTATTTTGTCAGGGCAAAGGCCCACGGCCGACTGAAAATAGGGCCGCAAGCAATTTTTCGGATTCCGACCCACAAGTTTGGAAACACTGATCTAAAGGACATTGCTGGCTTGTGCTACCGCAGCAGTGCCATCAATGTTATAAAAGCTTCTACCCACCACCTCTAGGACCTGCTGCCCTCTGGTAGGCACTGCAGGTCTATTATAATAAGGACAAACAAGCTCAAAGACATATTTTTCCCTCTCCACTCTATACAAACACGCAAAAATGTGAAAACATACATCTTGTGACTTGTTTTTTTTTTTTTTTTACTGTGAATGTTATTGGGCAAAACTGTGAAAATATATATATACCCTGCAACTTTTTTGCTGATTTTTGTTCCTGCCGAATATTATTGCACATCTATTCATTGCACTATTGTTATGATGCACAGTTCTTTTTCATTGCACACCTATCATATCTTAGGCCAGTTCTCTAAGCACTATGTTGTTAATGTGTTTTCCTTCTTATACTGACATTCTTTTATCGTTTTTCTCATTACAGTTTTTATTACATGTTTAAACTGGAACAACTGATATTGTTGCATACAATGTTTCAAAACGTTGATTTCAACAGCAATAGAAACAATTCAATGCAGTTCAATTCAATTCAAAAACAAAATAAAAAAAAGATTTTTGATCCTATGCTATAATGCAGTGTATGTAACCTTTTTTTTAGGAGGCACACATTTTTCATTTTTCTTTGGGGGGGTTTTGGTTCCATCCGTCGATAGTATTTAAGATAATGCTTAATTCATCACGGTTTATGCTACTGCATAAAACTTTTGTGATAACCATGGCTCAGGAAATAAGTCATTTGGTTAATGACTTTGCTATATTATAGGATTTTACCGGATTTTAACTTGCTTTTCAAATTGTATTATACTTTCATCCTAAAAATATAATACGAATAATACTTAAAATGAGCCAAAAAATATCAGCCAGGGGAACTTTTTTTGAAAAACACGTTCTAACTTTTTTTTTGTAAAACAAAAAGAATATTAGAATCTTCAAAAATATTGTGCACGACTTTTACTTTATTTGACTTTTTTTTTTTTTTTTTTTTTGCTGGGCAGCGCCTTCCTTTAACAGTTGATGCTTGTGCATGTGATGCAAGTGAAACTCTTTTGAAAAATGTAACTGTAAAGAACCCCTTTGACATAAAACATACGGATTTTAACTGAACTCAAACATTTAAAGGCCTAACCTACTTATTTGAAACTTAGAAAGTTGCAACTTTGTCTTTGGTTTTCGGATACACCTCGACTCCATTGTCCCCATTAACCGTGATACTGTCATGATTACCAATGTGAATCACCTGTGCCCGCTCATTTGGCGCCAACCGCTGCGAGTTCTGATTGGCTCCCTGTCCCTATTTAAACCCAGTCCTGTTACTCTCCTTTTGTCAGTCCGTCTGCAAACCTATGTTGTTACAAGGCAAGCCTTTTCGACCCTGACTCCCGCCTGTCCCTTTTTTGCTCCCGTTTAGCCACTTGTCCGTTCCTGATCTCCCCGTCTGTCTCCGGCTACGACTAGTTTTTTGATCCCGACCACGTCTGCTCTCCCGTCCCGGCTTACGACCCGTATTTGTTCCCAAACACGTCTGCTCTCCTGTCCCGGCTATCGACCTGTTTTTCCGTCCCTGATACCACAATCGGCAGCTATGAAAGATCCACTTACGTATTCGGCTCACAATTCGATTGCGAGAGTCACTTGCTGCCCGCGCCCAGCGAGCATCAGATCGCGGGCGCAGTCCGTCCTCTTCCTATATCTCAATAAAATTGTGAGAAAATGTTACGTAATGATTGGGTCTACCCTGTGTGCTGGTCATGACAGATACTGTAACCCAAGAGTTATTGTACTCAAAAAAGAGTTTTTAAATTTCTTATTCCCCTAAGAAAGTGGAAATGCCTTGCCCGTATATTGTTATTAACAATGGCCTACGTGCCCAGGGAAAGTCAAGATATCTATGTACCAAACAAGAAATGGTTTATAAAGGTTGCCCTGCAAATGCCCAGCAAATAAATGCAGTGCTCAACCGTTAGGAAATGCTTGTTTGGTGGTGTGAACTGGGACTGAATCTCTTGTTGGGAAGACCATGTACACTTGTAGCACGGGTATGTTGTAACAGTCAAAGTGTAATCAATTGGAAGAGAGTTTTATCGATGCCACTGATATAGGATATCCCCCTTTCCATTATGTCCTCACACAAAACGTTTGAAGATTGTGAGTGACATTGTCTCAAATTTATGGTTGATGAAAAATATTTTTACGTATGATTTCAAAGTTTTTCGTTCCCCCTGTTTATTGTTTAATTAATAATATGCGAAATATTGACTAATTTATTGCACATGGCGGTAATGTCGACATTGTTGGCTTCAATCCTATGTGTTTTTGTCATACTAGCTACCATCCACATGGAGAAAAGGTTAGCTTAATGATTGCTGATAGGTAGAGCAACAGTTGTAACACAGCCAAAATTTACATCATCTGTATGGCAAATGTAGGGGAAAGAAAAGAAACAAACAAAAAGTGGGTACAGTCTTCCGATTGCAAGCAATTTGTCGGTGAAGGTTCCACCTCAGGCACTGGCTTATACAGTGGCTTGCGAAACTATTTTGCCCCCTTGAACTTTGTGACCTTTTGCCACATTTCAGACTTCAAACATCAAGCTATAAAACTGTAATTTCTTGTGAAGCATCAACAATAAGTGGAACACAATCATGAAGTGGAACACACTTTATTGGATATTTTAAACTTTTAAAAAAAATAAAAAACAAAAAAGTGGGCGAGCAAAATTATTCAGCCCCTTTACTTTCAGTGCAACAAACTCTGTCCAGAAGTTCAGTGAGGATCTCTGAATGATTCAATGCTGGTCTAAATAAATGGAATCCACCTGTGTGTGTAATCAAGTCTCTGTATAAATGTACCTGCACTGTGATAGCCTCCTGTTTAAAGCGCAGAGAGCATCATGAAGAACCAGGAACACGCCAGACAGGTCCGATATACTGTTGTGGAGAAGTTTAAAGCTGGATTTGGATATAAAAAGATTTCCCAAGCTTTAAACATCCCATGGAGCACTGTGCAAGCAATAATATTGAAATGGAAGGAGTATCAGACCACTGCAAATCTACCAAGATTGGGCCGTCCCCCTAAACTTTCAGCTCATACAAGGAGAAAACTGATCAGAGATGCAGCCAAGAGGCCCGTGATGACTCTGGATGAACTGCAGAGGTCTACACCTGAGGTGGGAGAATCTGTCCATAGGACAACAATCTGTCATATACTACACAAATCTGGCCTTTATGGAAAAGTGGCAAGAAGAAAGCCATTTCTTAAAGATATCCATAAAAAGTGTCATTTAAATTTTGTCACAAGCCACCTGGGAGACACACCAAACGTGTAAAAGTAGGTGCTCTGGTCAGATGAGACCGAAATTGAACTTTTTGGCAACAATGCAAGATGTTATGTTTGGCGTACAAGCAGCACAGCTCATCACCCTCAACACACCATCCCCACAGTCAAACATGGTGGTGGCAGCATCATAGTCGGGGCCTGCTTTTCTTCAGCAGGGACAGGGAAGGTGGTTATAATTGACGGGAAGATGGATGAAGCCAAATACAGGACCATTCTGGAAGAAAACCTGATGGAGTCCACAAAAGACCTGAAACTGGGACGGGGATTTGTCTTCCAACAAGACAATGATCCAAAACATAAAGCAAAAGCTACAATGGATTGGTTCACCAAAAACCATACCAAGGTTTTAAAATGGCCAAGTCAAAGTCCAGACCTCAATCCAATTGAGAATCTCTGGAAAGAAC
This sequence comes from Urocampus carinirostris, assembly GCF_059441175.1. Classification (NCBI taxonomy): domain Eukaryota; kingdom Metazoa; phylum Chordata; class Actinopteri; order Syngnathiformes; family Syngnathidae; genus Urocampus; species Urocampus carinirostris. The sequence goes on from NC_142352.1 coordinate 47,438,482, forward strand.
TGAAAACTGCTGTTCACAAACGCTTTCCATGCAACCTCACTGAGCTCAATCTGTTTTGCAAGGAGGAATGGGCAAAAATATCAGTTTCTCGATGCGCAAAACTGATAGAGACATACCCCAAGCAACTTGCAGCTGTAATCGCAGCAAAAGGTGGCGCGACTCTGACTGGCAAAGCTGTCCATACAAAAAGATGAATATGACAAACGTTGGGAGTAACGCCCTTATAAATAACGCCATTGGTAACAGCGTTATTTTTTTCAGTAACGTGATAATCTAACTAATTTTTTTCTGCCGTTACAACACCTATTTTTGTTTTATGTGTTGAAAAACATGTTTGTGCATGTTTTATGTTTATTTGCATGCTTGCGTTTACATAAGTTGAGTGTGTATTTACGTACATTATATGTGTTTACATGTGTTTTGTGTCTGTACGTCCATTTTTTTGTGTGTTTAAGTTTGTTTTTGTGTGTTCTTAAGTGTGCTTTGTGTGTGTTTACGTACATTTTTGTGCGTGTTTAAGTAGATAGATAGATAGATAGATAGATAGATACTTTGTTCATCCCCGAAGGGAAATTCACATTTCCAGCAGCATCCCTGAGCTGAGAACAATCGAGAACAATCGAAAATAACACGGGAGCTGCTGGAGTGGCTGCCATTCGTGACGGCGCCGGAAGAAAAGATTCAATTTGAATCATGTACAAACAAACAAACAATTGAATCATGTACAAACAAACAAACAATTGAATCATGTACAAACAAACAAACATTTTGTGTGTGTTTTTTTGCGCGTTTGCGGAGGTTTTTGTGGGGTTTTACGTATACGTGTGTGCGTGGTTCTGTTCAAGCTGTTATTTTATCATATTGTTTGCTGTTTATTATTTTTGCACTTCAAGTGTAAGGATGAATTTGTTGCTATATAAGGTTTATAATACAACTACCTGTATGTTCTTCTATATTCAACTGACTCAAATACTGCTGAGAAATTTTTAAATTGACATACAACCTCTTTTTAAAGTAAGACAAATAGTTAATTACCCTGGGAAATACTTACTTTACTTTAGAGTAATTCAGTTACTAACTTAACTATGTTTTAAAATAAAGAGTGAGTAACTATAACTAATTACGTTTTTTAAATTTCGTGACTATCACAGGATATGATTCAAGGTTTGCTCTATTTCATGCTCTTCTTGTCATAGAATTATGTTAAAAAAAATTCAAATATTGGACTATCTGAAGGTTATTTGTAATGATAAACCACACAACTGTCCACTAGAGGCGTGACATCCATACCCCGGTATTGTGTACAGTTGGAACACTGTGTATCTCTCTGTTTGAGAGACCGTCACAGACCTTTGGGGCTACTTAACATTCTTACATCAATGTCTACTTTTTAAAGACAAATCAAGGTACCATGTACAAAAGTTTGAGATGTGGAAGGAGAAAGCAAAATGGGTCACAACTTTCCCCACTATCCGCTAGTCTTGTCACAATATATCGACTACAGTAAGCGACCTCCCTCTTGTGAAACTGTCGAAAGCTCTCCCTACACATCAATCGAATTAGAATGAAAGACGACCATCGGTCGCCTCGGCAAGAATTTTTCCGACTGTGATGATCCATCGATCAAAATGAGTCCCATAGGATGTTGAATGTTAAATGCATTGCCTCCGCACAGGAGCAAACATTCACCGAAGGGTTGAGGAGTAATGGAATACATGTAATGGTGATATATAATTAGGATACTAAAAAATGTAATTGTATTCTGTTACATTTACAGAAAAAAACGTGCATATTGTTACATAATAATTGGAAATATATGGATTAAAGCAACAAAAACACTCTGAACAAAAACAATCTAAAGAGGTGGCTGTTTTTAGTCAGCCAAGCTGAAAGAGCTGTTTCCCTAAACGAAGAGAAAATGTCCATCACTTACGACAAAGGGATATGCCGGAAGGGGCTGCTGCTTCTGTGGGGACTGAAGCTCACACTGTCCCTAACACATTGTGTAGCACTGTATATATATATATATATATATATATATATATATATATATATATATATATATATATATATATATATTATGTATTTATTTATTTTGATTGCCGGGCCTGACCCATGCGCTGGATGATCATCAAAGCTAAAATCGTTCTGGTGGGCAGAGGGTATTTGCAGGTGGGCACTGGACCCCGGTAACGCCCCTGATTCAGATGACGTTACTGATTAATTTTATCAACAGGTAACCAGTAACTTTACTGGATTAGATTTTTAAAGTTACCCTCCCAAGCCTGCGTGTTAGTTATGCACGTAGCGAAACCACTTTGCGAGCAGCCGCTCTGATTAATTGAGCCCTCACTGCCGACATGTTTGTTTTTGTGTATGGGCGACAGGACATCTATCTCCAAAACTAACGACGACACGGGAGGGCTGCTTGAAAAGTGCTTGACAGAGCATCGGTTGCAAGGTGAGTTTGTTTGTGTGGGGCGCTTATCCGAATGTGTGTCAGTGTTTCGGCGGAGGAATTCCCGCGGTGGCTCATGAATCCGTAGGAAGGCGGAACCAAGCGGAACGTGATTGATATACATAGTTACTTGATCGGGCCGCTCGTGCATGCAGACGAGCTACGCGGAGACGCTTCCTCCCCTAGCAAAGAGCGAAAGGAAAGGCTTACCTTTGTTTTAATCAGAGGTGAGTAGAGTAGCCCAAAATGTTACTCAAGTAAAAGTACAGTTACTTCAGAATAATATGACTCAAGGAGAAGTAAAAAGTACAGTACTCATTCAATTCATTACTTGAGTAAGTGTACGTGTAAGTCTGCATTATCAATTTTTTTTTGAGTGAATCCTTATGCATATGTATATGTGAGGTTAAAGCTATATACACTGCGCATACAGTTCATGATTTATGGATCCCTTAACCATGAGGGCATGTTACAATCTTGATACAAGTAAAGTAAAGTAACATTTATTTGTATATCCCTTTATCAAGATCCAAAGTCACTTGGGAAAAACATTTTTTTTTTTTTGGTGAAAGCTTTGCATCACTTGTGGCGTTCATATATTTGTTGAAATACAAAGTTTGTGGCGATGACTTTACATCTTTTTGTTGTATGACATAAAAAAGGGTCTTTGTTTCATGTAGTTTTGTATTTTCTATCTTTATTCAAATTGTTCATTTATTCGGATAAAGAAATAAAGAAATACTTGATTAAAACAAAAAAGGTAAAGGAATAAATTATTAAAAGTTCTATTCAATTTAAGATATATTCCCTAAATGCATAAACAATTAAATTAAATATCTCCTTTAAAAGTACAAAAATAAATAAATATCTAGATAAATATAAGTGAAATGAAAACATAACAAGCGACTGCAATGCAGTAATAATAATAATAATAATAATAATAATAATAATAATAATAATGTTCCTAACCCTTCTCACAAGGGCCACCTGGTGGTTGTTTTGGTCGCTGGTCAAATCTAAATAAAAGAAATATAAGAAATAAATAAGTAACGCACCTTAACAGAGGCAGACAGACATGTACTTACGTGAAGAGGTTTTAAGTTAAGTAGTTAAGTTCAATGAAGGCTAATGTCGCTGAGTAATGCCTCTCTCACATATCTACTCAAGTAAAAGTAAAAAGCTGTATTGTTAAAAAATATTTATAGAAGTAAAAGACTGTCTCAAAACCTACTCAGGTAAATGTAATGGAGTAAATGTATCTCGTTACTGAAAAAAAAATAATTACAAAAAAGTATTTACAGCTATTATTTACATTGTTTAAAACGTTAATTGCATTACCCCCCCCCAATTACTGAAACTCAAAAGTAGTGCATTACTCTGAAAGTAACTATCTAGCAGCAGTGAGCTGTGAGGGGCCTGCAAATCCTTCTCTGCTGGCCTAAAATACATCTGAATCATTAGATGTCAATTCTAATTTGTCCAACAATACTTAAATAAAATAATTCCAAATTATATGTCAGCTTCCTTTCATTGCTTCTCCCAGTTTGGGCTGCTTCCAGTTGTGTGCTTTAAAATATAAAGTTCCAGTGTGTAACATTTGACCACTATATAGTGTTGTTGTCTAATGGGAATGAAAACCAGTGCCAGGGAAGGCAAGAAGACAGCAGACAAACTTGGCAGCTACATAAGTAGGTATTCCACTACGTAAAAAAAATACAAATTTCTCGACCTATGTTTTTTTGTACTATAAAAATGTAAATTTCATGTAATTTTGCCCACTATCCATAACAATGTTTTTTTTCTTCTTCTTTTTATTGAATAAAAGTTTTTCTTTAACCACTAAGAGGCACTGAGAAGTACACACTGTCCCTTTAAGCATTTAACCTAACACATTTGAGCCATCAGTTTTTGCTATGAAATCTACACTGGGGCCTTCACAAAAAAAGGCCCTGAGGCATAATATCGCTCATTGGGAAAGCTGCTGGTTTATCCAATCAGATTCCAAATCGGCACCAACTAGCTGCCATTGAGAAACGTCACCGGTTACAATAACTATAATTGGCTAGGAGGTGATAATCCACCAAAGCAAAAGCGCTAACAGCTGTTAGAGCTTCCCAGCAAAAGATTGGACATCTCAGATGCAAGGAAGCCTTTTATAAGCGGGAAAAGGTCCTGTCCAACACTTTCAGAGCCCAAACCCATCTAGAGCCAAATTTGGTGCTAGTTGGGTCTATAATGTCAGTCATTACGTTCGGGCCGGGCCGAACTTCTCTTCTTTGCTGACTTTTTTCTTTTTAATATCTACTCGTCATTGTTCTTCTGTTTATACAGTCTTGTTGAACTTGATTTTGCTTCAAAATACAAAATGTATGTGATGCGCGTTCGGGGCCCTTCTTTTAGAAAGCAGCAGAGTAACGCACCATGTTGTAACAAGGTTAAGTTACAAAATGTTATCAATAACTTCTTAAAGTCCTCGTTACAGAGAAAAATAATTGCGTGTAGTCGTAAACGTGTTACTTTTAAACGCGATACTCCCAACACTGGTGAGTTGAGCTCAAAAACAGAAACAAAATTTGTTTACACCGGCAAAAAGACTACAAATTTGTATAGATCTAAACTAGTGGTTCCATGACCTCTCATGCAAGTCCCATGAGCCCTCTTTCATGTTAGCGCCATATGAGCTCTGGAAATGAAAGAAATGGCCTACGCATTGATTCCACATTTGACCTGAACAGTAAATGGCCTCAATACACGAAAGGCCACCCCGATGTAACCTTATTACTGCTATTAATCACCTGCAAGTGCAAGCATTTTAACAGTCCAATTTACTGCAAAAAAAAAAAAAATACGCCTTATTTCCCTGTTGGCAAAAAAATGGTTCATGACAATTCTTTTTTTAATTTTTTTGACAACCTTGGTACCTTGTTTTTGTAATCAAATAATAAGAATCATCCCAAAAATGTGTAGGATTTAATTCATGCTATAGTGCACACATGTCAAAGTCAATGCCAGGTGTAGCAAACTACAGAAAAATTGTGGTATTTTCAACTTCCCAAACACTGTATAGCGCATTACATTTCAAAGTTTGTTTGGTACTCCTCTAGCTCCTCTAAAAATAGAATGGTAGAACATATATCAGAATGAGAACTATACCCGATTTGATAGCCACATTTACTTCCTTCTTCCTGCAAACCTCTTGGTAACTTAGAGCAACTGTTAGGAAAAATACCAATGATGTGAGCAAAAAACAGGGATTGGTAACAGCTGTTCAGGAGCCTAAAAAAACTTCAGCAAAAGCTTTGTCTACCTTTACTTTGAGCTTGTGTTCATGGAGCCATATGCCATCTAAACCTCCTTAGGTGTAACATATGGTGGTCCCAGTCAATCTTGCTGGAATGGCACGGATATGAACAAGGAAGGCACGAAATAATTTGTCCATTTTACACTGCCGGGATGGGAAGCAAAGTGAAGGCAGATCAGGCCAAGTGGGTGAAACCTCAGCATGCCAGGGAAAGAAGAGGAGAGCGCAAGTATGAAGCGCTTTATATTTCAGAAGCAAGTGGGAGGTCGTGAGTTTCGCGTCGTCCGTCTGCCCGACAGTCGACGTGACCTAATTCTACCCGACCGTAACGCGCCGTTTCACTTTTAACAGCACACACGGATGTGGAGAATGAGAAGAATTCCTTGTGCATGACAAGTTATCTGCAATGCGAGCAGCCAATCCAGTTGAAGTGGGCAGAAGGACGGAGGTAGTAAGAACAGATTTGAAAGACGTGGAGAGCGGTAATCAAAGGATGGGCTTGCAGCATTAAAATGATGAAGAAGTGAGAGAAGTTAGATGGTTAAGATAAGAAGTTAAAAAATATGAAGCAGAGGAAACAGTCTGAAAGTATTTTCTTAATACAGGAATTGCAAGACCTTTACTTCTCCTTCCTGAATTTTAACAAGTCTATTTTGTCTTACCACTTCAATTTGACATTGAACTTGCTAAAAACCCATCCATCATTTAAAACAGATATGTCCAAAGTCCGGCCCTGGGGCCATTTACTGGCCCGCGGCCTCTGTCATATATTTGAAGCACTGCTAGACAAAATGTGCTGCCCACAAAAAGCTAACTGGGAACAAACGCTTTGGAAAGATGAAACAACTGGAGGCTGTTTTAATGGCAGCCCTTTTCACAAGACCACGCGAGTCAAATGAAAATGCTACATAAGCGAGCTATGAGGTTGTGAAACTAAACATCAAGCAGCGCAAAGCTTTCCTGGAGGATGATTTTTTTAAAAACTGTTTAAAGAATGCTAGGCTTTTTGTCGGCCCTCACACATTTTCAGCTTACCAAATCTGGCCCGCTTTCTGAAAAGTTTTGACACCCCTCATTTAAGGTGTAACCCTGGTGACCATAAGAAGAAATGTATCGTGCTTACAAAGAATGACATCCAAAACCATATTTTGTGACACTTGCTAGATTAAAACAAACCTTTCAGAACGTCTGGCATATTTGTCAAAATAATGGCACCAAAGTCTTTGCCGAACGCTGTCCTGCCTCTAATTAAACAACATATTTTGGGGAGAAATATGTCTTAACTTTCAAGAGTTTTCAACAGTTTGCACAGAAAATCCATTATTACTAGACGTTTGATGCCTGTTTGCCAATGAATGAAAATAATTAGGAGGTGCTGTCACTTATGCAAGTTCACAATGTTAGGTTATCCCTTTCTGTTTAAATAGAAAGTAAACGATAAATAATCAAGTCTAATTTTCCAAGCTAAGGTAAATAATGTTTGTGATTGACACTGTGAATGACTATAGATTTGCTCTGAACATGGCAACATATTTAAAGCCAAACAAGCAATCAGATACCAAATTTGGGAACTGAGGTACTAATCAAGCTGGACAATGTATGCCTCTTTTCTCCGTCAAAAGCTCAAAATATAACTTTAAGGCTAAATTTCAAACATATTACATTGGATTCAGAGGGGTTAATGGAAATGATTTACAGCTAAAGACCTGATATCACAGGCAGCACGACAGCGCAGTGGTTAGCGCATGTGCGGCACAATTCATGTCTTGGGAACCTCCTGCGTGGGTTCAAATCCAGCTCCAGACTTCCTGTGCGGAGTTTGTATGTTCTCCCCTTGCTTGCGTGGGTTTACTCCGGGCACTCCGGTTTCCTCCCACATTCCAAAAACATGCATTTCAGGTGAATTGGTCGGTCCAAATTGTCCCTAGGTGTAAATGAGCAAGTGAGTTGTCTGTCCCCGTGTGCCCTGCGATTGGCTGGCAACCAGTTCAGGGTGTCCCCTGCCCACTGCCCGATGATTGCTGGGATGGGCTCCAGCACCCCCGCGACCCTACTGAGGATAAGCGGTGTAGCTAATGAGATGAGATGAGATGAGACCTGATATCACGTATTGATTAGGTGTGACCGCTTAAGAGTATAAATACATCATGTTAATTTCCCATAGCCCTTATCAAAAATAGGACAACTGCTGAGCCCATTTCTACCTGACTAGTTTTAATATAGAGAAATAGTGACCAACCAGCACTGGGCCAGCACCCTTTCAAATCTGTTCTTACTATCTCCATGCACACGTTCACACTCACACCCTTGAATTGAAAACGCATGTTTGGTTGTTTTGTAATGAATTTTCCGGACTGAGTTTTCCTTTGAGATACTGACTCCGACCATGAGTTCTCTCGATCAAGCTACCGTCTGATATATTGAGTTTGCCAGCCCTGTGGTCCAGACCGTGATTTCTGTTGGTCGTTTACTCTTCCGCCAAGGTAGCGCCTTTTGTTATTCCCGTTTGCTTATTAAACCTCTGTGCTTTAACTCTGTCCGTTGTGTCTGCGGTTTCGTCTCCATCACTTACCCTCAACAGAAATAGAATATCTGAACAAAACCCATGGGGAAAAAACACAAACTTCACAACTGAAGGTCTGAACTGTGTTTCAAACCTCAAAAATAGGGCACAGTTTTGATGCTCTTCCTTGAAACCTAATGGACAGTGCATCTTGTTCAAGTAAAAATATTAAGGCTTGATTTGGAAATGGACTTCAATCAACAAACAATATAGTTTTTTAAATTAAACAGAATCAAATTAAATACTTAAAGATACCCAGAGCATTGAAGATCTGTATGATGTAAGTTAATGAAAGCCGTCAACATAGTTCAACTTTTCAAATTAATATTACCCTCACACATACCCACCAGAGTCACTTTTTAATTGATGGACGGCGCATTGTTAATGTGTCACTCCTTGTGACTGAAACACTTTTTTTAGCTGCTATCACATCTTAATGAAGAGCTGCCTTCAGGTGGGATTTAACCACCGTGACACATGGTGTTGTCGAGATGTGACGGCGGACGGATGATGGATGACGGATTGATAAGGGGCATTGTATTATTCAGTCGCTGTTAGAACATGATTGGTGACTAGGGTTGAAAGCTTTAGGCAGAATTACCACTAGCCACAGTCAAATAGGAGATTGCTGTTGCAGTTATCTGTAATCCATTGGCAGCACTAGCCACGAAAGAGTAGATGTTAGTCGGGAGCAAATTTTGTCCATGGTAAAATGTTTGTCTGATGATTTGTTTTACCATCATTTAACAATGTTGTTAAGCTACAGTTTGTTAATTTAATTGGAAGCGGATAGGTTATTGTTAAATATTTTTCTAGTTAACAGAAAGATAATAATGAAGTTCTGATCATCTTATGGTTACACTACCTGTGATGCTTTTGTGTTCAATTCCAATTGCCTACATAATATTGATAAATTTGTCTGTTTTTCTTAGAACCAAAAATAATTTTGACAGGAAAACCCATTGAGAATATTTCCCTGAGCTCATCTCTTGCCAGAAAGACCAAGCAAGCCGACAACATTTTCAAACACAAACAGTCGAATGGTCTCTGTGGCTAACAACATGACAAAGGCAGTGATTCTTTTACAATGTGTTATTTAACACTTGATTAAAAATTCACCAGCAGCTCAGAGCAGTCAGACTCCAAAGCCTAGATCTGATGGCGGAGGGTTGCAAGTGAGGACTAAAAGTTTGAATACAACACTTAAGATAGAAAAGGATAATAAGGGAAACAAAGAAAAACATTGCATAGGCTCTGAGGCAGTATGTGATCAGAGAAAAAAAGACCTAACATATATTAATCACGAAATGTACTGTGACCTAGTTGTTTCACTTCAATAAGAACCAAGTATTTGAAGTGATATCAAGAACATTTTGTTTTCAAATGTCCTACCTCATAATAAATGCTCGATGCTATTTTTTGAGGACACATATGAATTAAGGGAAATAAAGAGACCTGACTTCAACCCCATTATTAACCATTAGGGAATCTGCCAACTTGTTATTCTTCCCTGTAGCAGTACTTTTTGTAGTTACAAAATAACGATGCTTTGAGCTGGAGCATAGAAATACCATATATTTTATGACAAAAAGCAAATTTTATTTCAGTGTATGACAATTGAAGATTTGATAAAATGTATGAAAAGAGAATATTGCCAGAGCTTGTGTCCCAAAACAACAAATATACCACTTTAAGCTTGTCTCCCTCCCACAGATATCGTTGAGGCTCATTTTGACCTTCATTTTTTTTATGGATAATGATTTTGAAACACGGTGCAAGCAGAGTATCACAAAATACTGCAAACGTGGATATCAACGTATTTACCTTAATTTGGCAGAGAGAAGTGTACTGTGTGCTTCACGCCACCCAACCCTATAGGTCTCCCAAGCAAAATGCTCTGTGTTTGGCTGGTGTTTTGTGTGTTTAAAGTTTGTTTTGTGGTTTCCTATCATATTTGTTTTAATAGTGAACATACATGGTTTAATGAGCTTTCATATAAAGGATTCCTTTGCAACGTAGTCTCTCTCAGACAGTTTGATTGGGTAAACCCTTTGTAAAAAATGTTCCTAACCTTGCTTACAAATGCCTCTTGGCTTCTTTTTTTAGGTCACTGATCAAATTTAATTCAAAGAAACAAGGTCTTTGACAAAATAAATGTGCCTTAGCAAAGACAGACGGACAGACGCATAATTACTTGGAGGGGATTTAAGTAACGAGTTCAATGTAGCCAAATGTAGCACAGTAAAAGTACAGTTTCTTCTTCACAATTCTACTCAAGTAACGGTAAAAGGTATAGTGATACAAAAATACTCTGAGAAGTACAATGGTCCTAAAACTTACTTAGGTGAGGGCCCGGTCACACAGCCGTTTGCGTCTGTATCGCGGCTGAATCACGACCAGAAATTTCTGCCCGTGAAGCAGACGCTGTTTGACGCTTTGAGATGGCAATACAGACGCGATACAGCCGTGATACAGCCGTGCTTTACACGCGGCAAGAAATTCACACGCGGTTGGCCGCGCGAAAAAGTTTTGCGCTGCTCAAAACTTTAGACCAAGGGTAACCGCGGGCGGCACACGCGGTACGCACAAGGTAAAGACGCGGTACAGACGGGGAACGACGTGCTACGGCCGCGGCCAGGGCGTGGTTACACACGGGTAGGACGCGGAATTTTAGCGGGTAATGGCAGGTGGAGCACGGTCATAGCACGTTTGTTCTGCGTCTGTATCACGGCTGAATCACGTGAATTAGCGTGTGTAACGCGTGTGACGGTCAAACGCCTTTCTCCGCGTATATTCAGCGCGATTTGCCGAGCACACGTCAGTTGTGCTCGAGACGTCAAGGGGTGAACATGGATCCCCGTCACCGTAGTGACCTCGTCTTAATCCATTTTTATTTCTTGACATTTCTTTTCATTTCATAACAAGATAATAAAATAAAAATGAAAAACTATTACAATAATAACATATTGGCTTCTTCTTCGGTGCCATAGTTTGAAATCTTGATCTTCACGGGACTGTGTCTTGAGCGGCTATGATTTCTACAGCCCGGCTCGGCAGCTTTTATACCCGTGGTCCACACGCGGAAAGGACGTGGAACTGACGCGACGAGGAAGCGGAACAGCCGCCGGCGTCTGTTTCGCGGGCATACCACGGATGAACAGCGGTTGGCCAATTTTGCGCATTTTCCACCGCGGGCAACAGCGTCTGCTTCACGGGCAGAAATTTCTGGCCGTGATTCAGCCGCGATACAGATGCAAACGGCTGTGTGACCGGGCCCTAAATGTAATGGAGTAAATGTAATTTGTTGTGACTTACCTCTGCTTGCAATAAAGACCATTCATGTTTTATTCATCTGCAATTCTGTGTACTGTGTTTTTAGTTGTAGATTTATAGCTCGTACAGTCTTATCGATTATAAGTTACTGATATCTAATGGATTGATAAACGTTTCAACTTTGCAGTTTTTGACTGGCAGAGCTTTTTTGAAACGCAACAGATTACTGAAGATGTTTGTAACGGAGTATTGTTTGCAGTAGTGAAAAGTTAAAGTAATACTCGTGAGAGTATTGCACAAATCTGCACGCACGGCACATTTAAAGACCGCGAATACGCTAAAAAAACAGTGATGTTAATTATCCCTCCGGGTGTTGTTTTGGCGCAGAAATCCAAAGCATGGGGCACTTAGGCCTTTCATCTCGTCATCCCAGTGCCTCTGTAGTTTCGCTCTGCGCCTGGATAAAAGCCGCGTTTGTGCATGGAATCTGTGTGTGTATAACATAACCGTCTCTTTTGAAGTCTCCTCGCTCCTGTTGTTGTCAAACAACTACAAGTGGAGGAAGATTGTTGAAAGCGAGGAAAATGTCTCCTAATTGGCACCGTGGAGAAGGAGACAAAACCAGAGAGTCAATCTGATTGAATTAAATGTGATGGCAAAGAGGAGGTGATTCATATCGACACACACGCCTTTTTTTCCAGTTTGCCTGCACGATGAGAGTCTTTGTGAGAATTTTGTGAAAATTCTTCTTGGGGGGAAAAACAGCTATCATTTGACAGACATAATAAGGGAGGTATTACTATTCATCCACATACGGTTCTCTTCATTTAATAAGCTGGAGCTGATTTTGAAACAATGCTAGAAGAACATTACACAGCATGTACAGTGAGAGTAATTTTTTAGCTTTAAGGAAAACATTCGACACAATAAATTAATACTTCAAAAGCTACAACAATATGGATTGCAAAGAATTGTTCCTCACTGAGTAAAATCATATCGCTCAAATAGATCGCATTTTGTACTGATTGGTGATAGCAATTCCAGTCGTATGAGCATTAGCTGTGGTGTCCCTCAAGCGACTGTGTTAGGAACTTTACTGTATGTAAATGACTTATATAGGGTATTATCAAAATTGAAAAACATTCTACTTGCAGACAATACTAGGCTCGGGTACAAAACTACATGAATGCAGGGAGAAAAAGCCCATAGAACTTAAGTACAGTAATGGTTTGATAAAGATAAACTATCTCTAAATGTATCAAAAACAAAGGTTGTGGTTTTGGGGAAATTCCAAAAAGATATTGATATACAAATAAAGATAGGTAGTGTAATGTTCAAATCTGAAAAGTTAAAAAGTACAAGTCTCTCAGAGTGATTATTAGCCATGATAATAGCCATGATAATTAGCTGGTGACCCCTTATAAATAGCATATCATCCAAATTTGCAATTAATATTGCAGTTATGAGTATATGCAGCCACAAATATGAGAAAAAACTTTATATAATGTAAAGTTTATTAAGTTTTCCTTATTTAAGTTATCAAAAGTAAGGAGGCTACCAACAACCACACGCTCTTTTAGAAAATGGTCCACCGAGGCAGAGCAGGCTCTGAAAGATTGCTTTGGATGTACGGACTGGGATGTCCTGCTAAGGTCCAGCAGTGGGGACATTGAGGAGATGGCAAATTGCACTACTGACTACATTAACTTCTGCATGGACAATGTTGTTCCTATAAAGACTGTACGCTGCTATGCCAACAACAAGCCCTGGATCACGAGCGACATCAAGTGCCTTCTGAACCAAAAAAAGAGGGCCTTTAAAGATGGTGATCAGCAGGAGCTAAAACGAGTACAGAGGGAGCTCCGAGTCCAGCTCCGGAAAGGGAAGGAGCAGTACAGGAGGAAGTTGGAGAAAAAGATGCAGAACAAAAACATGAAGGAGGTGTGAGAAGGGATGAAAACAATTACTGGCTGCAGCACCAAGCAGGGTGTGGCTGTGGATGTAGATGTGGGGCGAGTTAACCAGTGGAACAACTTTTTCAACAGGTTTGACCACTCCGCCTCATCCTCACCCCTGAGTACTGCAGCTGTCCCTCACCCTCCCCATCTGGACACTAGCATGGAAGACATCCCACCACTCAAAATAACTGCAGCCCAGGTGTGTGGAGATCTGAGGAGGCTGCGAACCAGCAAGGCAACTGGTCCAGATGGAGTATCCCACCGACTGCTGAAAGCCTGTGCGTCTGAGCTGGGAGACCCTCTACAGCGCATCTTCAACCTAAGCCTTGAACAGGGGAGGGTCCCTCAGCTGTGGAAAACATCCTGCATCATCCCAGTCCCAAAGAAATCAAGACCTGAGGAACTCAACGACTTCAGGCCGGTCGCCCTGGCATCACCAAAACTAGCCCAGTTCTCAGCCACTTGTGGCGGGCACAATTCCCCAAACACCGGCCCGGTAATACGCGCGCAAATCCCCAAACACCGGCCCGATAATACGCGCACAATTCCCCAAACACCGGCCCGGATTTCAGCCACTATTGGCGGGCACAAGTCCCCCAACACTAGCCCAGTTCTCAGCCACTAGTGGCAGGCACAATTCCCCAAACACCGGCCCGATAATACGTGCACAAATCCCCAAACACCGGCCCGATAATACGCGCACAATTCCCCAAACACCGGCCCGGATTTCAGCCACTATTGGCGGGCACAAGTCCCCCAACACTAGCCCAGTTCTCAGCCACTATTGGCGGGCACAAGTCCCCCAACACTAGCCCAGTTCTCAGCCACTAGTGGCGGGCACAATTCCCCAAACACCGGCCCGATAATACGCGCACAAATCCCCAAACACCGGCCCGATAATACGCGCACAATTCCCCAAACACCGGCCCGGATTTCAGCCACTATTGGCGGGCACAAGTCCCCCAACACTAGCCCAGTTCTCAGCCACTATTGGCGGGCACAAGTCCCCCAACACTAGCCCAGTTCTCAGCCACTAGTGGCGGGCACAATTCCCCAAACACCGGCCCGATAATACGCGCACAAATCCCCAAACACCGGCCCGATAATACGCGCACAATTCCCCAAACACCGGCCCGGATTTCAGCCACTATTGGCGGGCACAATTCCCCCAACACTAGCCCAGTTCTCAGCCACTAGTGGCGGGCACAATTCCCCAAACACCGGCCCGATAATACGCGCGCAAATCCCCAAACACCGGCCCGATAATACGCGCACATGAAAACCATGGAGCGGTTACTGCAGCACCACCTGAGGCTACAGGTCCGTCACGCCATCGACCCTCTGCAATTTGCCTACCAGGAGAAGGTGGGAGTGGAGGATGCCATAGTATACATGTTACACCGATCCCTCTCTCACCTGGATAGGGCTAAGGGGGCTGTGAGGATTACATTTTTGGACTTCTCCAGTGCCTTCAATACCATACAGCCTCTGCTACTGAGTAGGAAACTGACAGAGATGGGAGTTAGCTCACACCTTGTAGAATGGATTACGGACTACCTGACAGGCAGACCCCAGTATGTGAAACAGGGGGGCTGTACATCGGACACTGTGGTCAGCAGCACAGGATCTCCGCAGGGGACCGTGCTCTCTCCGTTCCTATTAACTCTGCATACATCGGACTTTAAGTACAACTCTGAGTCCTGCCATGTGCAAAAGTTTGCCGATGACACTGCGATTGTGGGATGTATCAGAAATGGGCAGGTGGAGGAGTACAGGAAATTGATTCAGGACTTTGTCCGATGGAGCGACGCAAACCCCCTGCACCTGAACACCACCAAGACCAGGGAGATGGTGGTGGACTTCAAGAGAACTATAACTCACCCGGTTCCTGTAACCATCAAAGGAGAATGTGTAGAATTTGTCCAGACCTACAAATACCTGGGTGTGGAGCTGGACAACAAACGGGACTGGACTGCCAACACAGAAGCTCTAAGTAGGAAAGGCCAAAGCCAACTTTACTTCCTCAGAAGGCTGGCCTCCTTCAAAATCTGCAAAAAGCTCCTGAAAATATTCTATGAGACAGTTGTGGCAAGCGCCCTCTTCTATGCGGCAGCGTGTTGGGGAGGCAGCGTCAAGAAGAAGGATGCCTCTCGTCTTAATAAACTGGCGAGGAAAGCGAGCTCTGTTGTGGGCACAGAGCTGGAGAGCCTGACAACAGTAGCTCAGAGACGGGCACTGGAAAAGCTGCGGTCAATCATGGACAATCCATCGCAACCACTGCACAGCATTATCTCCGGACAGAAGAGCAGTTTCAGCGACAGACTGCTGTCACTGTCTTGTACTACGGACAGACTGAAGAGATCCTTTCTTCCTCATGCCATGAGGCTCTTTAACTCTACCCGGCAGAGTAAAAGCCCACATTAAACCACACCCCCTACATTGCATATTACCGAATTTTATTGCAATATGTATTCTGTGTAGCACTATTTAGATATTCTATATAACACGCTACAGTGGGCATTTGCACATTGGGTATTTGTATATTGTATTATTTTTGCTTTATTATTGTATTGTTCTCAGCTCAGGGATGCTGCTGTAAATGTTAATTTCCCTGCGGGGATGAATAAAGTATCTATCTATCTATCTATCTATCTATCTATCTATCTATCTATCTATCTATCTATCTATCTATCTATCTATCTATCTATCTATCTATCTATCTATCTATCTATCTATCTATCTATCTATCTATCTATCTATCTATCTAATGCACGCAGTTCTACTGAAATACATATACATTAAAAGAAATATAATGCGCATTCTGTTACAGCAAAAAAACTGTGCATAGAGCTGGGCATAAACAACATACACGTTTGAAAATATAAGTTTGAACTGTAATTTATCTATTATCTAATTCTCATTTGTTAGTAATGGAGATTTCTTCTTGTTTGGATTTTTAATGTGTCTTTTCTGCAAAGGTAAAATGAAATAGGTGTAGGCACTTAAAAGCTTTAAAAACCTTTGGGAACATGTTTATGTATACATTTTTGGTATTGTACATCTATTTTTGTGTGCAAATATTTTGTTGTTTCCATTTGTTAATTACTGTATTTTGCGCACTATAAGGCGCACCAAAAAGCCTTTATTTTTTTTCAAAAGCTGACCATGCGCCTTATAATACAGTGCGCTTTATATATGGTTGAATTTTGAGTCGCAAGGTCTTGCAACTAAGGCAATCAGCCGCCGACTACATTTTCCCCCGTAGGAGAAATAGTCCGCGGCGTTTTATTTCCTAACCAATGTGTCAATCATAATTTGAATCGGTTACTATTGGCTAAAGTTATTCGGAGGTAAAGGAGACGGGTCCTTTTTAGCATTCACAGGCTTGTGCTAAAACAGGGTAAAGCAGCCTGCAACTGGTCAAAAAAGATGTGAATCACAAGTTAGGTTGCTCTACAGCCTGAAAAAACTTTTTTTACTAGTCTGTAATTGTAAACAGGAAATATGGGGCTAAACAGACAGCTAGCAACAAACAACATCCATCGATGCAGAGATGCTTTTCGGCAGATTTTTTTTTATTTCATTTGTCAGCATTATTGCGTGTTTTGGAGTATGTAAATACTTTACACGGTTGGATTTACTACACTCACAGATGTAAGAGAACCATGGTTGCGTATTATTATTGAATGTGATGGGTGCAAGATGGCTTTTTTGAGCTACCCCGGCTTTATATTTTCCCAGCATCTTGTTTCAGACTGATCTTGAAGTTTCTGTGATTAGTCTATTTTTAGATTCACTTAATTTCAATTGTTGTGACACAAATGGCCTGGCTGTCAATCTGAGCATTCAACATCAGCCTGAGCACACCGCATGGCAAGATAATTTTAAGATTAGATTCAGATTCAGATTCAGATTCAGATTCAGATTCAGATTCAGATCTACTTTATTGTCATTCTAGTACACGTGTATACAGAACGAAATGTCGATGCATCTGACCCCCACAGTTTCCTTGAATGTACAGATATAAATAAAGTTGTATTGTATTTTGGCTACGTATAGTATTTTACCATAGTGCCGATAGTGCAAGAAGAGTAGCTAACCAGATGTGCAAAATGGGCAGTCAGGTTAACAAGTCAGGTACACAGTAACATTAACACTGTAACAATAACGCTGTAATTACAATAGTGCAGAGAGCAATGTGCAAGGAGTGGCAAGCTATAAAAAAACTGCCAGTAGTGCAAAAAGACAGATTAGCAGCCGTTTAGATTTAAGTTAACTATATGTTAGATTGACCATTTAACAGTCTAATGGCCAGGGGGACTAGACTATTGCGGAGCCTGGTGGTCCTGCACCGCACACTGCAGTACCTCTTCCCAGAGGCTAGCAGAGTGAACAGTCCATGATGGGGGTGAGAGGGGTAGCTTTTGGAGGGAAAATTTGGTGCAAAAATTTAGCTTAATGTTTTGTTTTGTGAAAGTGTTCATTTATTGTAAAAGGAGAACATTACATGTCTCTAAAATTTCCCTTTTTCTTATTTTTCTTATTTTCTTATTCTCTTCTTACACCAAATGTCTCTCTGGGTAAAAGTGTGTCTCAAGTCCTTGTTTTCCCTCTCTCTTACGTTTTATAATGGCCAAAGAATATCTACTGCTAATGGAAAATAGTAGAGTAATGCAACACTGATGAATACTTAACTTACTTGGACTCACGTAAAGGAAATTAAGACTTGACTTGACAAGGACCTAAACACCTCAAGTTGATTTTAACTTCTTGGTCGATGACTAATTGAAATGACCTAGACCTGAGTCTAAAGATCAAAATCATTTATCCTTCCAATATAGTTCAGATTCAGATTCAGATTCAGATCTACTTTATTGTCATTCTAGTACACGTGTATACAGAACGAAATGTCGATGCATCTGACCCCCACAGTTTCCTTGAATGTACAGATATAAATAATGTTGTATTGTATTTTGGCTACGTGTAGTATTTTACCATAGTGCCGATAGTGCAAGAAGAGTAGCTAACCAGATGTGCAAAATGGGCAGTCAGGTTAACAAGTCAGGTACACAGTAACATTAACACTGTAACAATAACGCTGTAATTACAATAGTGCAGAGAGCAATGTGCAAGGAGTGGCAAGCTATAAAAAAAACTGCCAGTAGTGCAAAAGTCAGATTAGCAGCCGTTTAGATTTAAGTTAACTATATGTTAGATTGACCATTTAACAGTCTAATGGCCAGGGGGACTAGACTATTGCGGAGCCTGGTGGTCCTGCACCGCACACTGCAGTACCTCTTCCCAGAGGCTAGCAGAGTGAACAGTCCATGATGGGGGTGAGAGGGGTCCCCGGTAATGTTTTTTGCATGGGATAGGCAGTGCTTCTGGCCAATGTCCTGAATGGAGGGAAGTGTAGTCCCGATTATTTTCTCTGCTGTCCTCGTTACCCTCCTCACACTACCCCAGTCGGTAGCGCTGCAGCCTCCACACCACACAGAGATACAGTTGGTCAGGATACTCTCTATGGTGCCCCTGTAGAATGTAATGAGGGAGGGTGGGGGCAGGTGGGCTCTCCTCATCCTCCGCAGGAAGTACAGGCGCTGCTGTGCCCTCTTAACCAGTGATGCAGTGTTTACGGACCAGGTGAGTTTGTTTGTAATGTGCACCCCTAGGAACTTGATACTGCTGACAACCTCCACAGCCTTGTTGTTGATGCAAAGTGGGGCATGGTTGGGCTGGTTTTTCCTAAAGTCGACAATGATCTCTTTAGTTTTGTCGACATTCAGGACCAGGCTGTTGTCCCTGCACCAGCCCACCAACTGCTCCACCTCCTCTCTGTAGGCCAGGTCGTTGTCATCCCTGATGAGGCCCACCACTGTTGTGTCGTCAGCATACTTCACGATGTGGTTTGTGGCGGACCTAGGGACGCAGTCGTGTGTCATCAAGGTGAACAGCAAGGGGCTTAGGACGCAGCCTTGGGGGGAGCCCGTGCTGAGGTAGATGACATCTGAACTGTTCTGACCTATCCGCACTGATTGGGGTCTGTCACAGAGGAAGTCCAGCAGCCAGTTCCGCAGGGGGGTGTTGAAACCCAGGAGTCTCATTTTGTCTACCAGATGTTGTGGGATGATGGTGTTGAATGCTGAACTGAAGTCCAGGAACAGCATCCGCACATGGGTGTTCTTCTCCTCTAGATGTGTCAGGCTCAGGTGAAGCGCAGAGGAGATGGCATCCCTGGTGGAGCGGTTTGTCCTGTAGGCAAACTGAAAGGGGTCGAATGAGGAGGGGAGACTGGAGGTGATGTGCTCTTTAACCAGTCTCTCAAAGCACTTCATTATGATAGGAGTCAGTGCAACGGGCCGGTAATCGTTGAGTGATAAGATCTGGGGTTTCTTTGGCACTGGGATGATGTTGGCAAATTTGAAGCATGATGGTACTTTGGCTTGGTCTAGCGAGGTGTTGAAAATGTCTGCTAGTACACAAGCCAGCTGATCGGCGCACTCCCTAAGTACCCGCCCCGGAATGTTGTCCGGGCCTGGAGCCTTCCTTGTGTTGACCCTTCTCAGGGTCTTCCTCACGTCAGATGAGTCCAGGTGGAGTGCTCTTTCGTCCTGATTTGGAACCGCTTTCGCTGCAGGGGTGCCGTTTTGTGCCTCGAACCTTCCAAAGAATTTGTTGAGGTCATTCAGAAAGTCCATGCTAGTGTTCTGCACTGGGGCGGTGGTTGACTTGTAACTGGTGATGGCCTGAATGCCTTTCCACATATCCCTGGTGTTGGTTGTGCTGAGGAAACGTTCCTGGATTTTTTGACTGTGCGTTCGCTTTGCTAGTCTGATAGCCCGGTTCAGGTTAGCCCTCGCTGATAACAGCGCCTCCTTGTCACCAGATCTAAAGGCAAGGTTCCGTACTTTTAGTTGTTTTCGTATTTCAGCAGTCATCCAGGGCTTCTGATTGGCACGGGTGCATATAGTTTTGTTATTGCTGACGTCTTCTGCGCATTTACTGATGTAGGCTGACACAGAAATGGCGTACTCATCTATATTTATTTTGTTGTTGTAAGTGGCAGCCGATTTAAACATGTCCCAATCAGTGCAATCAAAGCAGTCCTGTAGTGCCTCCATTGCCCCCTCAGACCACACCCTCACCTGCTTCACTGTAGGTTTTTCTCTGGTCAGCAGGGGCTTGTATGCTGGAATTAGCATAATAGAAAGGTGATCTGATGAGCCAAGATGGGGGCGGGGGGCTGCAACGCACCAATATTATTAAATGATTGTTGTTGCTGATGTTGTTGCAAAACCTTTTTCGGGTCAGGTTCTAAGTGT
Organism: Urocampus carinirostris; assembly: GCF_059441175.1. Lineage (NCBI taxonomy): Eukaryota > Metazoa > Chordata > Actinopteri > Syngnathiformes > Syngnathidae > Urocampus > Urocampus carinirostris. The sequence continues at coordinate 47,459,357 of NC_142352.1, forward strand.
CAAGGTTACAATAGACATTGTAAACATCACAGTGCAGCAAAGCCATAGCAACACTACGGAAAGAGAGTGATTATAAAAAATAAAAAAAATAAAAAAAACCTGAGGTAAGGTTCTGTTTTCCAAAAACATAATAGGCCAGTGAACGAAATACTGGATTTTGCATTCCCCTGGAACCAAGGAATAGTAACAGAAAAAAGAGATTGGAAGCAAAGAAACATGGCGAGAGACATGGGCATCAGCGACAGGGCAAGACGAATGTCAGAAAGAAGTTGAGAGACGGATAGAGAAGAATCTGCTGTCAGTCAGTAAAATGCCACCCAGCCTGTCACATATCTCTACAATATTAATTACACCATCTCACACTCCTGAATAATAGAATAGTCCTATTTAACCAAACTGAATAATTTAGCAGCTGCTTGGCCTGGTGTATATAACTGGATCAATAAGGAGTGAGCACAGGTAATAAAATTGCAAAGGAAACCCGAAGGAGGGGGTTGGTGCACACCTGCAATTATGCTAGGAACCATCTAGAGCAGGGGTCGGAAACCTATCGCTAGTGAGCAGTATATGGCTCTTTACATGAGTACATATGGCTCAGTGATAAAATGCTACTTGTGCAAATTGCACACTAGCTCTTTATTGAGTTTAATTCACGCATAGACTAAGCTTCTTTAATTAGGCATACTTTTGTCCAGTATATAAAGGGCACAGTTTGACCTACAGTTTACAGTCAAAGTGTCACACCAACAGACACTGTTTTGGCTGTTTATCGCTAAATAATGCTTTGCTCATTAATGAATGTATGTTCATTGTTGAGACACTTTATGACAAAAACCCACAAAACAAACTGTAATTAGCCACGAATGCTATCCAAGCACACAGTGCAATTTGTTTGAGTGAGCGGTAGGGGCTGGCAGAGCTATGCACTTCTCTCTGCCAAGCGCTTGTGAGTTGCTTTGTTTTGTTATTAAATACCTTTTTTTTGGGGGGGGGGGATGTACATCTGCCTTTTTTTTTAGAACCCTTGTTTGTCACTTTGCTTTTTTTTGTTTATTGTTTGTTTTCCGGAGCACACCTGCCTCTATTCCTGCTTCCCTGCATTTGGTTTCACTTGCAAAGTTTGACAGGGTTGTTTCCTCAAACACAAATGAATTGCTTAAAATATGTAATAAAGCTAAAAATTGCTTAAGATTTAAAGTGAAGACTATTATCACCCAGGTGACATTCTGAGGACTTTTAGGCTTTTTCACGTGTGATCACCTGGCAAGTAAATCACCTTCTCAATGAAACTCATATTGGACTTACAAACCAAAATCAATTTGCTCCTTCCCGTCAGTTGCGAACCGCAAACGATCTGAGTCTGAATCCTCTCATGGCTCCAGCTTTATTGTCAGCGCAAATAAATTCGGGTGCACACAAACACAAGGTTGCACAGAAGGATCTGTGGAGCTCGAGGTTAACACTAAGTAAGCCCGTTGGCGAGACTGTTTTGCCAAGGAAAGAAAAAAAGATTGTCGGCGTCCGTCCTTCAACTAACTGCACGAGTGATGTCAAAATATTGTTTTCGTTGTTTTCGTTGTTATCAAAGCCCGGCGCAGATGTTGGTTCTGAATGAGTGTGTGTTAGGGTTGGCTGCACACGGCAATTTTGTTTTACGATCAGTGTTGGGAATAACACTGTTGTAAATATTTTTCATTAAGCTATAATTTTGGGGTCCTTGTGTGAATTTGGTTTTGCTTGAGCACTCCCAAAAATTAGCTGGTTATGCCCGTGTCTGGTTAATTGAATTCGCTGTGTAGAGAGATGGAGAGATCAATAACATACTGGACTATGGCTAGCCTGGTTCCCTAACCCAGTCTCAAGACAAGGGGACAAAAACTCGGGCTCTTGAGGACCACATCTTGCATGTTAAGAGCTTTGTTTTTTTTTCCCCCCCAGACAAACCTGCTTCAAAACTCGATGAATTGAATTGGGTGTGTTGGAGCAGTGAAACGTAAAAAACATTAATTGTTAACTTTTGAATAAAAGACAATTGGAAACTGAACAGAAATTTCCAGATCCCAAAATGGTCTATGTGCTGTGATTTAAACGACACAGAAACGAGGTTCTTATTTGAGAGGACTAATGTCAAAACACTTGCACGCAATTATGCTGCTGTGCTGTGTGCCTTGGTCAGTGTTTCAAATTGGCGTCATTAGAGGAACGTTTCTCCACTCAACATAACAGGAAATGTGGTAAATAATAAAAGAAGTGTTTCCAGACCGCAACAAATCGAAGAAGAGAAAAGATTGAATGTGATATAAAGAAAGAAAAAGAGGAGGAAATTAGTTGCCGGACGGGAAGTAAAGAAGCAGCAGCAGAGACAAGGATGAAAAATGGGCAGGACAACACAGAGAAGGAAGATTTATCGTTCGGCTGAAGTTGAATGATGAAATCCTGGTGAAAAGACTTTCCAACCTGTAGAATGAAGCATGTTTCAGCAATTGTATTACTAACAGGGTTTTTACAGGAGCTTGAAATTCTTAAAAATGCTTTCAAGTATTCAAGGTCAGGAAAACGCTTGAATTTTTGATTAAGTGCTTGAAAATGCTTGAAATTGTTGCCATTACCCTGTTTCTTGGCAGTCTGACTCTAGACCACGCAATAATGAAGACAATAAAAAGGGGGTTAAAAATAATGTCGACTCGCCTGCTATGAGTGCTTGTCTTTATGGTGTTGTCATGTGTAGCGTCATCGCCCCCTTCAGGTCGCCCCTAAGAGGACAACTCTATTTAGAAACTCGGCTCTTTTGTCCCAGCTCACTGAGAAAAGCCTTCTTTTTACAGCTCCCAAAAGGATGCCAACTGGCTTTTCTATGTTTTCTTTTTTTCATTGAGAAATTATCAATAATAAGAAAACTTGATGAACCAAATTATTTAGTAATTCAGATGTTTTGGGATACCTGAAAAACATATTATATATGAAATAAAATATTCACAGAACTACATAAGGAATTGTAAAATACAAAACAATTTTACCTTTTTACTCACTGAACAGATACAAGGTCAAACAACATTGCACAAACCCTGAAAATGCAGAGTACAATAAAAAAAACACTCTTCAGTGCTATAAATGTTAAAATGCAACAAAAAAAACTATTTATAATTACTTTTTTTTGTCTTCCATATTGAACTCCACTATTACCCAATACCAATAGAGTCCTTCCCATGTGTGTAAACAAGTGTGATTAAGTCAAGCTATGCAAGCATTGTTGAGGCAGAATTTATGTCAGTTTATAGCAGTCCATTGAACAAAAAAATCATAATAACAGAAAGAACAGCTAAAACTAGCACAAAGTATGTGCTACCACCAAGTTAGTGACTTTTTTAAGTCATCAAAGTCAACAACCACAAAAAAGCTTTCTTTTGATCGGTGCTGGATTTCTTTCTTTGAAGGTACTGGAAATATTTAAAGTTGCCAAATTGTTTGTAAAGTGCTTGATTTTGGCAATCATAGAAAGTGTTCAAACCCTGTACGTTTTTCTTTAAATATGAGCCAGGAATCTCTAAATGTTGAAGTAAATAGCACGTAATGAGACGAAAGAGGAGAACGCTTCCATGACTTGGTGATCCTTGTTTGCACTTAAAATGGAGGCAAACTAGTTCATGGGAAATATTAATACACTTTTGTAATACATAATACAAGCTGAAGCGTAATACTGTATAATGCACACGCTTGTGAAATCACCTATGGACAACGTACGGAGTAATTAATACCCACATCCGCAAACAAGCTCACTGTGTTAAGGGTGCTCCATCTCCATCCGCCTTCCTCCCGGGGAAACTCAGCCTTCGCCGAAATTGTTTTCTCAGAGTGAGAGCCCGTTAATTTAAGAATAAAAATGTAGTTCCCAGCGACGCTCGGAGCCACAACAAATCTCACGCGTATGGCTGCGTGTCTTCGGGGCCGTGTAAATTGATCGAGGCACATCTGAAGTGCGGCGAGCTAATGCTTAATGTACCGAAGGCAAGAACCCATATACTGTACCAGCCTTCATTAAATGCTGGCGCACGCCAAATGATGCTCAAATATTTCCTCAGGTCACAGCACTGACCAAAATGCATGCGATACCCTTCCAGTAATATGGTTAATTAGCTTACTAAATCCTCTGATGAAACGGCGTCAGCCGTGAAACATTAACTTTTAAAGGGTTTTAAAGGGATTTTTTCTTCTCAAATTCTATGCTATAGGCCTTCTCCTACCCTCTTGTTTTGGGATATTTTTTTCTACCATAAAAAAACAGCTGTATTATACACTTCAACATGTTATAAATGTCAACAATGTTCCCTCTAAGCTGCGTGCGTGCACAATGGCGCACTGCCCAGACCTTCTCAACGCACAAGAAAAGCTATCCTGCGCATAAAAATCTTATTGTTTAATTTAATTTTTTGATGTATTTAATGTTTTTCATTTTACCATATTTTGCACCAAGTCACCAAGTGTGGTTTACTTTACTAATGGCCTGCAAAGTTAGTCTACGTAACTGCGTGACTTTTCTTAAATACATGACCACGTCAATTATTGTGTAACATGATGGACAAAACGATTTAAAAAGGGGAAAAATGAAACAAAAGGAAGAAAAGCTGGAATAAAAATAACAAGAAAAAGAGATGCGGAAAAAAAATCGGAAAAACGAAAAAGAAGCAACAAACAAAAGAAAAGGGAACTATAAAACAAGAGAAGTAAAATCGCAAGAAAAAACATAAAAACGAGGATCAAATTAAAAGCTATTAAAAATTGACATTAAAGAAGAAAAAAGTAATGACAAAAGGGCAAAAAAAATTGAGGAAAAAAGCATGAAAAAGGGATATGTTTTTGGGGTCTCTTTGATAGCTCTTGTGTTACATCTAAATGATTTGTAAATATATCAAGTCAAATTTTTGGCCAACATTGTACTTCCACTAAAAAGTGTGATTAAATACTGATCTGTATTTTGCAGCAAACTAAATAAATGCACAAATTGTTAGCATTATGTAACCAAATACTATTTTAAAAACAGAGATCTTAGATAATAGTTGTAAAAATAACTGCCATGCAACCTTTCCCTTAGGACATTAGCCAATTCTTTAATATGTGAAAAAAATAATTTAATATATCAGGAAACTGAGCAAAAATGTTACTTGATTTGATGTCATATTTGAGACGTAATGGATAATGATTTGGTTGCCACAGTTGAGGTTGATTTTTCTCACTATTGTTCCAAGCGACACCCACATACTTTGTGTGATTGCACAGACCCATAGAAGCTTAGAGGGACCATTGGATGTCAACATATGTTTTCAGGAAAGTAAGTTATCAATATCTGATTTTTGGGGACATTATTGAACACTATACTACCAAACTCGAATAAAAGAAAAAATATGTCTCTGTTGGATATCAAGGCTTACTTTGAATATAATGATTTTATTAAGACAGTTTTACTTTCAGCTTTTAAGCCAGCTAAACAAAACAAACAATCATAAATTTAAAGGGACAGTGTGTTATATATATTTTTTACTTTTCCTGGGCTGGTCTTTCATGTTGAGGTGTTTTTAAAAAAGTCAAGTCTGGCCTGTGTTTGGGAGAAATGAATCTTGCATCTAATGGTAAACCCTCTGCATTTACTTGAAATAAGGCGTCTCCTTATTGTAGACTTAGAGACAGATACACCCGCCTAGTGGAGAGTGTTCTTACTTCAGTGGAGAGTACTCGACGATCATCCGTTGTAGTCTTGTAGGGATGTCCAGGCATTTCAGACTTGTTAACTTCAACATTCTACATTCTTAGACTACACCAAACTGTTGGTTTGGCTTCTACAAGCATTTCAGCTATCTATCTCATGGGTTTCTTTGTTTTTTGACTCAGGATCTTCTGCTTCACCTTAATTCAGAGCTCATTTGAAGACATCATGCGTGGTATCAACAACAGCTTCCAGATGCAAAACCATACAACTACAATTGATTTCAGACCTCTTCACTACTTAACTAATTAATGGAATAAACTAAATTTATATAGCACTTTTCAAGTCAGTAAAGACCTTCCAAAGCGCTTTACAATACACTTCACACTTTGCCCATTAACTTCTTGGTCCCAATCACAGGTTAACAAGGCAGAAGCCTTCTCAGTCAATTAATGTTTAGTTTTGGTATGCACTGCTGCAATCGTTGAAGATTGATCAAAACATAGAATGTTGAATGGTAAGGTCAAAGAACATATTAATTTTAAGTATATCACTTGCTTCCATAAATGCATGATTTTTATGGAGTGGTTTTTTTCTCGAAGCATCTGATACAAACACACGAGTTACCCGAGGACACATTCCATAGACTGAATAATGAATCACACCCACCGTACCGGCAGGAGTGTTTCATACGAGGAAAATGTAGAGCAAGGATCCATCAGCCATATTGACTGTAAGGACACACACAGGCTTAGTGGACAAATTCTCCCATACGCATTAGCCTACACAAGCACGCACAATCAATCGAACACGAGCAGACGATGGTCCACTGTGGTTAAAATAGCCTCATTATTTATCAGCGCATTGTGCCTAAACAGCCGACAAAGGTACAAAGAGAAAAAAAACAGAAGCGGATCAACGACCACAAATATGGTAAACATGCACTAATGAGGGGGTCCCCAACCATTTTCAAGCACCGGGTTACTTTTTGTTGCTAATTAGCGCAAAGGGCACCCAATTTGATTTTTATTTCAAAAATAGCAACTTAGCTAAATGGCTTGCTAAAAAGCTAAAAAAGGCTTGATAGTGAAGTTAGCTAGGGAGGTAAACAGGTAAAAAACTAAAAGGGGGTTAGATAGCTAGCTAAAAGAGTAAAAAGCCATCTAAATAGCGAGATAAAGAGCTAAAAACAAAGCTATGTAGCTAGCTAGAAAGGAGGCCAAAATATAGCTTGATAACCAGCAAAAAAGTAAAATGTTACCTTGATAGCATGCAAAAATATGTTAAAAGTTAGCTAGATAGCTTGCTAAATAGCTGAAAAGGTATGAAGATAGCTAGGTAGCTAAAAAGGTAGCCAGATAGTTAGCTGATTTTTTTATGGGTCATATGCTTTAAAAACCCATAAATTGGGATTTAATTTGTAGCATTTCCTGTAAAATTTGCTTGATTTTAAAATAGATTAATATTCTACTGTGTTAGTTATTGCTAAAAGATAATTATCAATAATTGAATAGTTTTTTTTTTTTATTTCCATGAAGCCCAGGAACATTTAATTATCTGAATTCCTAAAATATCAACGTATCATGTTATTTCAAATTAATTGCTGTCATTACCAGGTTAATTATTGGAGGTTGTGTTAAACAGACTAAGTCCAACACATAAAGACGAAAAAATAATTTTACTAGAAAATCACAATGACCCAGCACTGGTGAGCTATTTTCAGAACAGGGGGCACCCTGGTGCCCACAGGCACCATGTTGAAGACCCCTATACAAATGAGTAGCCCTACCACATTTTCTGGACTATAAGGCGCACCTAAAACCCCCAAATTAGCCAGAAATTTGAAATGTGCCTTATAATCCAGTACGTTTTATATAACGCAGAATATGGTTAATAATATTGGAAATGCATATAAGTGTGTGCTAATACATGAGGTTTTACGGTATACGTCATCATTTGAGCACTGATTGATCAATTGATAATAATTATGGCCCACTTTGCAATATTTTGTATGTGTTCTATTATTAAAATGTGCCACTGGATATGTTGTCACATTAGGATTTTTCAGCAATATTAGTTTAATTTTTAATCAGCCAAATTTTACTTTGATAATCGCATTATTAATTTAATTGTTAAAAGTGCAACATATGTGTACCCACATAATGAAAAAAAGTGTTTACTTTCTGACAGTACTTTCCAGCTGTGTTTCCAAGTGCCCTTGTGTCTATAATCAGTGTCTGAAATAATGTCCGCCCGGACGCCCGGGGGGTGCATCTTTCACGTCCGGCATACAACTTACAAAACGTCTCCTCCCGGGTGGCCGACAACTTTTTCAAGAAAGAAAAAAACAAAAAAAAGGTTGGTTTCCATGTTTTTTTTTTTTGTTTTTGTTTTTTTATCAAACGTTATTCCGATTTCGAAATCTTCGTTCAGTTTGGAAATTTCGGAATTTTGGTTCGTTTGGCAATTTGCATACACTGCAGCCGATCAGAGGCCTGCATCGAATAACGTGCTTCTGGACTCTCCCGAGCTTTATAAGGTTATTTTCCAAAGTAGACGCACAGAGAACACAAGAAAAATGGATAAGTGGTTAGGAATCAAGACATAACCTCAGCCCGTGAGGAAAGATTCAAAAGAAGCTAACAAAATTGATGACGCTACAAAACACAAACGTAAATTAAAAGCATCGTGGAAAGAGGAGTTCACGTGGCTTGTTGCAGACAACGCAACGAAAACATTGCATAAATGAAGATGAGTAACTACAGGTACATACTGATGGCAAATGGAAAACAGCGATTTCATATACATGCAATAAATGTTAGAAGTAGATTTATTATAAACTCAAATTTAAAGTGCTATTCTGTAATATATTCTATTACATCCTTAATACTTTGCAACAATGGCTTTTTTTGCGATTAGTCGTCTTATACGCAATAAGTTGCAAAAAATGGGGCAGGCAACTTTATGGCTGGGCAGGCAACTTTTCAGAGTTGTCTGCCCTGGTGTCCGGTAACTTTTTGTCAGACACTGCTATAATACTCTCATCAAAACACACGCAAAAGCCAGTTAGATCCAGTCTGAACAAAGATTTTTTGCGATGCAGTTCCTCCTTGGAAAATTACAGCCAATGTAAGTTTCATTTTTTATTTGATCAAATCCTCGCCTTTTTCCTATAAGAGAGCGGCGAGACATTACTCTATCCTGATCCTTGGCCCAGAGCATACGCTCAGTCCTTAACTAAACTGCTTCTCTTCAGCTCTTTTTCTTTATCTAAATACTCGGTCGGAATTCAAGAAGTTGAACATACGCGAGACACAGAATGTCTATGCCAACATAGAATTGGAACCCAAGTAGTGGCGGTGAGGGAGAAAATAAAAAAATGGCATGAAAAGAAAAAGGAAAAGAACAAAAGAAAAATAAGACAAAGTGAAACTCAAGAAAATCCGTATTCCGATATGCCTCTTTAGTGCTGAAAACACGGTACATATTTACTCGCAAATTACTCTCAATAAAATCTCCATTTTGATATGTAGCCCGAACATTCCTTCAACGTATGCTTATTTGCTGTCCGTTTGATGAGGGAGCTGAATTGAATGTGAATAATTTAGCACATCGAGCGTGAGGCGGGCCTCTGCTAGCAACAAGCCTGAAAGTCTTGCTTTTGATCCAAATTAGAATGTTGTTTAGCACATGGAAATAAGATCTCACATATTTTGAGGCTCACGGAACCCCACATGAAAGAGTTTTATCTTATGGCAGTTTGTGAAGTTAGAATGAAAAACACTTATGCTTTTTTTTTAAATGTTGTGGGTTCCTCTCATTCATTCCTTAAAGATTTTGCTCACTCAGTAAAAATTTGTGAAATATCTATTTTTTCGAAATTGAACTTTTTATCTATCATTTATTGATTAAAACCCTGTCTTTAGAGGACAATGTTTGCTTTGGTTTATAATCCGTACTTACTTTATGAATACAATGTGTATATTTTAGAGTTATATTATAAATAAAAGGAGTCAATGATCCTGATAATTTGTGTTTTCCAATTTAAAACCACGCTATTTGCTATTTTAGTATTTTAAAATAATTTATAGAAATGATATACTCGCAACATACATATTTGGCATTAAGGGGACATTGTGTTTTTTGTTTATTTTCATTCTAGTTTTATATGCTTTGTATAGCGATCTTGGGTGTCCTGAAAGGCGCTTTGAAATAAAAGTATTATTATTATTATTATTATTATCATCATTATCATTATTATATTGTGTAATATTCAGCGCTTACTGGTGGTAAAAAACTTGCTTTATTAAAATAAAAACATTGATATGGATATGTAGCAAAAATAAATGACCTATCAGATAAACATGCATTTTTAAAATGTCCCAAAGGTCAAAAAATGTGTACAGTATTTATTTTATTCAGAAATCTCTATGATGGAGCTGGAAGGAATTGAGAGGAGGGCAAATAAAAATCTCCGCGGGTGGCTTGGGATTCCACCAAGCTTCACGTCATTAGGGCTTTACATCAGGTCGGGGCAGCTGCAGTTTCCCCTGTCTTTGGTAGTTGAAGAGTTCAAGGTGGCCAAGTGTAGGGCGGTCATGATGCTCAAAGATTCCAGCGACGAGATGGTTAGGGGGCGCGGGTGGGATTACCAGATCGGGGCAGATCGGGGCGTAAATGGGCAGCAGACAGCCAAGTACTTCAGGCAGAAGGCAGGCTGAGGTTGAAAGAGGTAATCGGAAATGCATGCATAGGGCGTCAGGGACTAGGGTCTACTCATTTCCAGCAATGGTCAAAAGCTGATCCAAAGCAGAGGAGAGACATGGTGCAGGCCAATGTCCGTCAACCAGAGGAGGAAACCAGGTGGTCCAGGGCGGTGGAGCTTGGAGTCCAAGGAGCCTGGACCAAGTGGGACCTACCAAAGCGAAGGATCACCTGGCCAGAACTCTGGAGGTTGGAACCGTTCCGGATCTCTTTCTTGCTCCGGTCAGTGTACGACACCTTTCCAACACCAACCACCTGTACTGGTGGGGGTTAAGGGAGGACCCACAGTGTAGGCTATGTGGTGTGAGAGGGACACTGGCGCATATTCTAGCAGGATGCCAGACTGCTCTTAACCAGGGCAGATACGGCTGGCGCCATGACAAGGTAAGGTAAGCACTGGCTTACATGTCGGAGCAGGAAAGGCGGAAGAAGCACCAACCTCAACCCAGCCCTATACATTCCATCCAGTTCGTCAGGGAAGGGAAGAAACCAGCATCCTCCAGGAAGACCAGGAAGAGCCTCCTGCAAACAGCACTAGCGTGGCAGATGAGGGTTGACCTGGGAAGGAAATTACACTTTCCCTAGGTAGTCCAAACTTCCTGATTTGGTCAGAAGAGGCTCAAAAAATCACCCTGATTGAGTTAACTATCAAGAACTGGTCCAACAGTGCAGGGACAAGGGATGACAGACCTGGCTATTCCCAGTTGAGGTCAGGTGCAGGGGCTTCCCAGCACAGTCTGTATGGGACACATTAACAGCTCTGGGAATAAGTGGAAGGGAGAGGAAGCCAGCTTCCCATAGGGTGGGGGAAGCCGCGGTGAGAGCCTCTTGCTGGCTCTGGAGTAGGAGAGAGGAGTTTAGCTGGGGACCAGGAGAAGATGGGCAGTGACTGGCCATCACTGACAGCCCGCCAACTCGAGGGCGTTGTTGTTAAGGGTCGAAACGCCCAGTGACGGTCGGAAACCACCTGACGACATCTTCTCCTGGTTGAAGGCTACAGTCACTGTTTGAGTGACTGCAAAAGTTGCACTGATTAGAAGTGTATGTAATAGTATGAATTTTAAAGATAAGAGTTGACATGATTGCCCGCCATCTTGCTGCTATAGGTAATACCCAAGATCCAAAATCCTTGTGAAAGACTATGGGGAAAAAAAGTTAAAAAACTGCACTTTTGTGACTTTGACTACTCTTTAGTTTGTATTATTCCTTGAGCCTTGTAGCACTCATTCTCAGTTGCATCACACAACACAACGGCAAAATATTACACATAATCCCATTCAATGAAAAAAGTTAGGAAAATTGGATGTTTGTTTAAATGTTCCATTTCTCTTCACATTATCTGAAATGTTGTACCTGGTTGGATCCTTTAACCACACGCGTCGTAAGGGCATCATTACTTGTGGTGTGTCTTGGGCAAGTACAGCCTGGTGGCCCCCATTCCCCTACAGGCCAACATATACCCCTGCATTTGTTTTATAATTTAAATTATTGACTTGTTCAAATGTTGTAGGAATAGAAATGACAAACTTTGTCAAGACCAGAACAAGAGGAGGACCCAGATGCGTAACGTTTACTCACAAGTCTATTGAGATAAAGAGGAAAAACAAACGCCAGACATCCGGTGCTCGCTGGACGAGGGAAGCAAGCCGTTCACGGGATCGGAGAGTGTTCGGAATTCAAACGTGGATCTTCCGGAGCGAGAGATCGTAGCATGGTCAAACGGGAAAAAAATGGGTCGTCAACTGAGACGAGAGATCAGAACATGGTCAGGGTCAAAAAACGGGTCGTAGCCAGAGACAAATGGGGTAATCAGGAACAGACGAGTGGGAAACGGGTGACAAAATGGGACTGACGGGAGTCAGTCAAAACGCTTGCCTTGTGCAAACAGAGGTTCGCTGATGGACTGACAAAGGGAGAGTGAAAGCACTGAGCTTAAATAGGAGGGGGAACCAATCAGGTAACCAGCGGCAGCTGGCACCAAACAAGCGGGCGCAGGTGAATGTAATGAGTAATCATGACAAACTTATTTTCAATGAAAGCCTTTGTGTGAGTACATTTGTGATTGTATATAATGTTATGATTATCTGACCTGCAATTACTATGAGAGAAATAACCCTGCACATTTACATAGGGAATTGACCCTTTCTGTGCTTCCATTGATTTTCAAAACAGGGGAAAAAATACTGTTTGAATATAATAAAATCCTCAATACGGCAAGGAATTGCAACTTATGACATCTTCGTGAATATTTAGAAGACAATAAGAGTTTGGGCTGGCCACTAAATCGTTATTTGCCTTAAACCTGCACAAAAAACACAACCAGGGATTGAAGAGTGGACCTAAACTTGGCTATAATGAATCAATTTGTCAGCCAAGTAATCCCCGAGCGTGAGAGTCATATGCCCCATTTGTGCCAGTGACTCTGGTATTTACAAGTCTGCTTAATTGTCATGGTTACGCTGACATGGTACCTGACAGTGATGTGGTTACGGGACAATGTCCAAAGTCCGGCCCGGGGGCCAGTTAAGGCCCATGATCAATTTTTTACTGGGCCCTCATAAAATTAATTATATGTGGCTCACCAGTAATCTTGACTGCAATATAAAATACATTTCTACAAAAAATGAATAAATCACAATTTCAGCAGATGATGGCAGTAGCCCTTTGGCCACCTTGCCCTTGGCTTTCTGTGACAATTTTCGCCAAAACCATTTCCGACATAGCGACTGTGAATAAAATAAGGGATGACCGTGGTTGGCGCCTCGTCCAGGACAAGAGGAAATTGGAGTCATTTTTTACTGAAATGCAAAACTACTGCCTAATTTTCCGATGGACTGTGGCTGTTTTCAACGAATATAATATAATATAATATAATACGAAACATGCTGACTACAAGAATGGAACTGAAAAGGAAGGCCATGAAAAAGTGAAGCAACTTTTACTTCATTACTATATTAATGAATTACTGAATGTTTAATTGTTTGGATAAAAATTTTAAAAAAACGTTTAGGAAATTCAATTTCTGTAAAATAAAATACATCAACAAATGTTAATAATGTGCTCGGCAAGAGTTAACATTTTTTTAAATTTTGATATTTTGTTAAACTTGCCCTGCGATTGGCTGGCAACCTTGCCCACTGCCCGATGATTGCTGGGATGGGCTACAGCATCCCCGCGACTCTACTGAGGATAAGCGGTGCAGCTAATGAGATGAGATGAGTCATTTTTAGAAAAGCCTTAAATTGAAATATGGTTTCAATGGTGATGGCTATCAAGGCAACAATTTAATTATAAATGGTGGGCACGTAACTTAAAAATATAGTTATAGTTACTTGTTACTTTTTCCAAAAAGTAACTAGTTACCAGGGAAAGTATTCGAGTCAGTTGACTAGAGACAAACAGACTGGTAGTTGTGTTATAGAACCTTGTAATATTCATTTTGATTTATTATGATACAATTATTGTTATTATTATTTACTGCACCTCGCCACCATCGCTCATTCACACCTAGGGACAATTTGGACCGGCCAATCCACCTGAAATGCATGTCTTTGGAATGTGGGAGGAAACCGGAGTGCCCGGAGAGAACCCACACAAGCACGGGGAGAACATACAGACTCCGCACAGTAAGTCCGGTAGCTGGATTTGAACCCACACAAAAGGTTACCAAGACCTTAGACCTGTGCCGCCGTGCTGCCCTTTCTAAAAATGTGATAGTTGCAAATTCATCATTGCTCAAAATGGAACTAGATCACTAGCTAAGTATTTTCAAAATCAAAAGCTAAACTCATTTTTTAACAGTCGGTGTTAAGTGCGCCAAATTGGAGTGGGTCTTAGTGGTGTTCGTTTTTGAGTATTGAGTTCTATTGTTCTTTACTTTATTCCTAACTTTAAATTCCGATTAGTGTGACTAGGTGACCTGGATCTTATTTTTCAAAGATATGATTCCACTTGCGTGTATTTAAAATGCATGTGAGACTTTCAAGGACAACATAGGAGTTTTTCAGAGATTTGCTTGATGGGCCTCTTCAGCTACAAAAGGGCCAAAAGAAGAAGAGCAAAACCATGGCCTTCACTTCCTGTGATACAATATTTGTCGCTTTAGTTTTGAGACTCAATCGCAGGGTTCGTACAGATTTTTCATGGCCAAATTCAAGCACTTTTCAGGAAGTTTCCAAGCCAATTATTCAATTTTTCTATAACCTTCAAAGGAAAAAGATGAAAAGAACATTTTTTTGTTGGTTTTGCTAACTAAGATAGAGTTACAATGTTGCTGCAAGCACATACTTTGTGTTAGTCTAGCTGTTCCTATCTGTGAAGTAGAATATTCTAGTGTCAATGGGCAATGGGCAATGGATATAAACTGACAGAAATTCTGACATTCTGCTTCAACAATAAACGCGCAGCTTGGCTACATGTTTTTAAACACAGAGAGGGCTCTATAGGTGTTGGGTAATAATCGAGTCCAATAAGCAGAAAAATGACAGAAATTTGGCCGCATTTTTATGATATTGATTGCGCGGAGGCAGAGTGCATTCAATCTTCCAATTGACTGGTGATCTTTTGCTTTTTGCTTATTCTAATTTAGATATGTTTGGGTGATTTTTATTTTTGGTTGGTTTTTTTTTGCTCACAGAATTTTACATAGTTGATTGTTTTGCATTGTATAATTTATTTACAGCACTGTAGAGATAATATTTTGACTTTGTATTCTATTGTTCTGCATTTTGAGGGATTCTGCGTTAAATCTGTTCTCTGTGTAAAAAGCTAACATTGCTTTGTATTTTAGATTTTTTGGGGGGGAGATCTGTGAATATAAGTTTTTCAGGGATCCCCTGCAAAACATTTGCAATTACTAAATATTTGGTTTATAAAGTTTTATCATGATTGATACTATATCGTAAAAAAAGAATCACACTTTTAATTATTCCTTTTTTTCTTTTTTGCCTAGTGGTTGTCTGCTAAGAAAAATGGCAATGGCACTAATTTTACGTTTTTCCGAGCACTTCACCTACTATTCAAGCATTTTCCTGACATTGAAAACACAACATTAAAATTCAAGCATTCTCAAGGATTTCAAGCACCTGTATGTACCCTGTAATCAAGTCCTAGCAAGCAAAGAATCCAAGTACCTTTGTTTTGGCTTTAAGGGAGGACCCATGTGGGGGAATTGGAGGCAGGGGTGCTCCAAAAGAGGTATGGTTTTTACTGTATTTAATATAGCTGATTTTGATTCTAATTCAAATGTTACTTTATTCCAAGGTTGTTCTTCTAGCATAAGAACATGTATGCACATTATTAATAGTATTTGCTGATTTACTAAGTTTAAAAAAATGTTTTAATTTAACAGTAAATTAGGGATTTTTCTCGTTTTAAGTTTTGTTATTTTGTAAATAAAATAAATAAATAAATGTTGGAATAATAATGTATCACAGTGTAAATCATTGTAAAATATTTCCAATTAGCAATAGTATCATATTTTTATTAGAAACAAGTAAAAAAAACGAGCACGGCTCTACTTGAAAAAAAAGGCTAGGTGTCTGTGATTGGTCAATGGACTCCTTAATTGTAAGTTGCTCTGGTCCCCATGACAAAAGACAAGGGCTCACCTAATGTGGGCAAAGGCTATAGAATATCAATGGATGGTTACAATCTTTTCCAACGATATTGTCATCTTTTTTTAACAAAAAGGGTATGTAAGGGTCAAGCTGGTAAAGATCTGAAAAATTCTCCAAAGACTTTTGTCTCATTCAAGCCATCAAAACCTTGGAATGAGCCATGCACCCAATCATGTCTTTCCACCAGAGATTTGTAGTGATGTGTCATTCGAGAACGAGATGGCTCAATAAGCTTGCTCCCCGTCAATTGCCTTTTTTCTCTCTCTCTCGTTTGCTCTCGCTTTCTCCCTCTTTATCTCTCTCATTCCCTCTCTTTCTCTCTCACTCCCCATGAATAGGAAGTCGGGCCTCTCTTTCGTGTTTCACCTTTCACTCACTTTCTGTCCTTTTCTCTCTTTCTCTCTCTCTTTCTCTCTCTCTCTCTCTCTCTCTTTCTGTTTATAGCTATTTTTATTTTTCTCTCTCCTATCTCTTTTTATATCACTCTATTTTCTTTTTTCCTTTCTTTCTTTCTTTCTTTCTTTCTATCTTTCTTTCTAACTTTCTTTTTTCTTTCTTTCTTTCTTTCTTTCTTTCTGTCTCTCTCTCTTTCTTTCTTTCTTTCTTTTTTCTTTCTTTCTTGCCTTCTTTCTTTCTTTTATTCTCACTCCCCGTCCATAACGATCCAGCCACCGCTTTTGCTCTATCATTATTTCTATTTTTTGTTCTATCTTTCTTGCTGTACCTTTTTTCTGTATCTTTCTCTCTGTCTTTCTATTTATCTTTCTCCTTCTCACTTTCTCTTCCTCTCTCTTTCTTTCTCATTATTTGTCTCACTTTTTCTCTTCCTCCCTCTCTCTCTTGTTCTCTCTCTTTCTTTCTTGCTATCTTAATCTTTTTCCCTTTTGTGTCACGGTTGCCATGGCGCCCAGTTGGTCCAACCCGGGTGGCGCCGGATTCTGTTGCGGTTGCCACGGTGCCAAATTGGCACCGCTCATGGACACCAGCTGAGATGCATTGACTGATTGCTCCTTGGCAGTACTTAAACACGCTCCTTTGAGCCGTTAGGTGTCTGAGCGTTTGTGAAACTATTGTGAAACACCTGTGATACTTCTGTGAGACTTCTGCAAGACTTCTGTTAAACTCAGTGTTAAATGCCAAGTTCCATGAATCTGCCTGTGTTTGATCCTGTTTTATTTTTTGCCTGATCTGTTTGTTTTTGACCACTTTTCTTGTTTGGATTTCTATCCACTTCCGCGACCATTGATCCCCGGATCGAGTATGCGCGCATTCCTCCTCTCCCCAATAAATTGTGAGTACGTTACGCGAGTGGATTTTAAATTCTGTTTCCTGCCCTGGTCCGTGACATTTCGGTCTATCTTTTTCTTTCCCTCTATATTTCTCAGTTTCTCTCTTTCCTTTTCTCTCTTTCTCTCTCTCTCTCTCCTTTGCTCTCATTATTCCTCTATTGCTTTCTTTCCTCCAATCTTTTTCTGTTTCTCTCTCTCTTTTGATGGTGCTTTGACTGGTTATTTTTGAGTGGCTTCAGCTCTGTGTTGTTTGCTTAGTATAAATATGCAAAAGTTCAAATTCGGTAAAAAAAATAAATAAGTGAAGTCAAGTAAAAGGTTATTGTATAATGAAACAATAAAGGTTGCTAAAATATAATAGCATAATACATTTTCAAAAACTGATGAATTTAGTGAATATTGTTTCAATATTTTAAGAAATGTATCATTAAAAGAAAAACAGAACCCTTTGGGAACCGAAAGAAAAACTTCTTTTCAGTGAGCCGAGCCGAAAGAGCGGTTTCTTTAAAAAAATAGCTGTTATTCCCATCACTACTGATTTGACGTCAAAAGCATCTCGCGTTTGAAAAAAAGTGACAAAATGGGCTCTTATAATTAGACTTAGCCGGAGTAACTGTGCACATGTATTTTGATTCCCCACAAGTAGTACACAGACCACAACAGCATCCTCGCCCGTTTCCTGTTCTCGATACGCCGTTCAAGGACGCATCAGCTTATATTGTATACTCACTTGTCAAGCGCTCTGACATAAAAAGCCAACTATCTGGCAGAATGAGGAAAATACAATTCACTATTAACATGTCCAATTTATAAGAGCAGATTTATTGAACCCGCCCAGGACTCCTCGCTTACAATTATTCTCCTGCGGGCATTATAGTTGATAAAAGAGATAAATTAAAAGCGTCTTGTCAAGCTCAAGGACAACAAGAGAGAAGCGAGAAGCCTCGGCAAACAAGCGAAGGCGACGGCGCCTTTAAAGATCCGAGCCAGCGCGCATGAATCAACACCTTGGCCGACAGCCGACGCTCCGGTGGAGAACATTTATATTGCATCAACAAGTTTCAAATCAATTTGGCACCAATAAAAGAACATATTTTCTTGGACGTGTGTTCAAAGCCACTGGTGCCAAGCTGAAAATGCTTGCGTTCTACAAGTGGCATAAAGATGAAAGTGCGCAAAATTCCAAGCATACGCATTCCCAAAAAATAACTCAATGGTGTATTTATAACCAATGTTGGGAAAACGCTGTCATTTTTTCAGTAACAAGGTAATATGACTAAAAGTTTTTTCCTCCGTTAGAACTGCGTTATAAACGGCGTCACAGTTAGAATAGAATAGAATAGAATAGAATATACCTTTATTGTCATTGTTACAAAATGGGTTAACATATTGTGACAACGAAATTGGGCATGACACTCCAGTTTTACACATTCACAGTGAGGCATGAGCCAAGAAGATAAAGGAACAGAGAAGATAAGGTTATAAAACAAGGGGGTTAAGGCCATAGTTATAATTTACATGGTATTTATACAAGAAATGTCGGCATGTGGGATGTTACATACAGTGTTATCGTGATACCGTTGGCATCGTAAGGGTTGTGCAATATTGCATTTGGTGCAAAGTCTTACTGATGGTAAAAGGGTGCGTCACTTTGGCTGCACACCCGAGGCTGTTTTCAGTGGACCGTTGTTCTGCTCTCCTCCTAGTTGTTTAAGTCATGCCTTTTCGGATAATGTCTCCAATCAAAATTGCAACTATCATATAGTTAAATAGTGATTACAAATACAGACGCTCCCCTACGTACGACCACTCGACTTACGAAAAACGGTAGATACGAACATTTTTTGGGGGGATTTAGAAAACTATCCGGACATTGCTTTAAGTTCGATTTTGTATCGTGCACATTTTTTCGAGTGCAGGACAGTACTGTAGTCCTTCTTTCAGCCGCTAACGCCGTGTGGCGCTGTGAGAGCTCACCCAGCATCAAAGAAATACGGCTTCCTCTTCCTAGTTTGTGTGTAAACATATTATACTGTATCTTCAGCGCAACAGAACATTTATATTTTTATTTTTTAATATCTCGTGCATCCATTGGTTGGTGTGAAGTGGAAAGAAGAGGCGAGAAGTTTCTTTTTAATGAAAGTTGAATAAGAAAGCTTGATCCGGCTGAGAAAGTGGTTGGATCGCTTTTTTTGGGCACTTTCTACCATGGAGGAGGAAGTCGCCTACCTCTTGAAGCTCATCTTCCAAAAGGAAGTTAAAGATAACTTTATTTATCTTTGTAGAGCGAATTACCTTATTTTCCGCACTATAAGGCGCACCGTGTTATAAGGCGCACCTTCAATCAATAATATATTTTTAAACTTTTTCCAGACATAAGGCGCACCCCATTATAGGGCGCTATAAGTGCATGCTGGTTTAAGATCAGGTAATTGTGCAATTTTGTAATTGTAATCCTGTGCAGTCCTTCGAGACATTTTTGTGATTAAGGGCGTCATAAATAAATGTGACTTCACTTGACTTGGCTACAGTAGAGGATGTAGTTACGTTATGCAACCGTTAGATGGTGCCGCGCTAAAGGGAATGTCAACAAAACAGTCGGATTGGTCAGTCAAACTTTATTAATAGATAAGAAACAAGCTTTCCACAACTCCATTCACTCCCAAAATGAATAAACAGACGTTTTATTATTTTCTCTGCGGTAAAGCATTTTTGTGACACACCTTTAACATCTTTGAACAACAGCAAGGCATAACATTTTACTTTTCCTCCATTTAGTCAGCACGCAAAAAAACATCTGATACTGTTATGGTAAATTAAACGTTACTGCAATCGCAATATAGTGACACTCGTAATGTGCAAAAACAACAAGTGCAAAACAATACCAGTAAAGCAATAACATGATACTGTAACTGTAAAATGTAAAACGTTGTAGTGGGTTTTACATAATTCACCCATGGAACCATTGTTCAGTTAGCGAGTTCCTAGGGGGACTCTTAATTCTGCCGGCTCGAGCCACTCTCGTGTTTTGGTTTGTTTTGTAAGTTTCGATTGCAAGTTTAAATGTCATTAAAGCAGCTTTCGTTGGCACCTTTGTTTGACACTCCGCCTACGACTCCCGTCTCTGCCTGCTACAACGTAAACACACACCAAGTAGGACCACCTCTGAATTCTTAAATGTTAAGTTCCCATGCCAGCGCTGTTGCCTTCATTCGAATAGTTATTGTACTGACACTTGCTGCTCTTTGTTCAACAACCCACTGTTCAAGTGTGTCCTCTAACTGTGGCCATCTCGCTTTTATTGCCATGGAATCTTTGTTTATTCTTCCTTACTTGGCCATCGATTCATTAATGTTGAACTCTCTCGCTGCTGCTCTATTCCCGTGTTCTACTGCGTGACTGATCGCCTTGAGTTTAAACTCTGCGTTGTAAGCGTGTCTCTTAATAGGAGCCATTTCAGAGTCTTTATACAAACGCACAAATAAAAGAGAATCGTTGTTTAATATTTCCCAGTATGCACAGCGCACTTCTTCTTCTACGCGAAAAATGTCAGTGGCTGCTTACCGTAAGTTGCGAGATAATGTAATTCAATTCAATTCAATTCAATTGATCCATATATAAGGCGCACCGGATTATAAGGCGCATAGCCAGTTTAAAAAAAAAAAAATCAGATTTTATGTGCGCCTTATAGTGCGGAAAATACAGTAATTTCTTAAATATTTATTTTTTTAGTACAAAACAATACCGCTTACTTATACAAGCCTTAAACACACTTATATATACCTTAAACATGCATTCCATACAAAATATAGCACTGAAGCAACTTACGAACGAATTCAACTTACGAACAATCATTCGGAACCTATTTCGGTTTGTAAGTAATATTTACTAATGCGCCGAAAGAAAAGGTGAATGGGGTTCAATTTGCGAAAAACCTGGAGTCGTATCTTTTGCAAACAAAGCGTCCCTTTTAGCCGGCTTTTGGAAGTAATGAAGAGATCCTGCTGTCCACCAATCAATAGCTCGTCCCCTTATTTCTCTTATAACCAATATGTCAATATGTATTTTTGGGGATGTGTTGTTGACTTTAAATTTGTTGAGCATAAAAAAGGTAAAAGGTTTTGCATTGTATCCTTTTTGGTAGCACGGCGTGACAGTGGTTAGCTCGTGTGCGGCACAGTTCTGAGGTAATGAGATCAAACTTCCTGTGTGGAGTTTGCATGTTCTCCCCGTGCTTGCATGGGTTTCCTCTGGGCACTCCGGTTTCCTCCCACATTCCAAAATCATGCATGTCAGGTTAATTGGCTGGTCCAAATTGTCCCTAGATGTGAATGAGCGAGCAAATTGTCTGTTCCTGTGTTCCCTGCGACTGGCTGGCAACCAGTTCAGGGTGTCCCCTGCCCACTGCCCGAAGATAACTGGGATGGGCTCCAGAACCCCCGCGACCTTACTGAGAATAAGCGGTGCAGATAATGGCTGGCTGGCTGGCTGTATCCTTTTTTTGTCGATTTTTTAATATTTCAATTAGATTTCCTGTGTTTTTCAGAGTTAATGTGTTTTCATAACAATTTCAAGTTATTATTTTTTCTTTTTCCTCTTGTTATTGTAATTTATTTATTTCCTTTTCCCCCATTTTTTAAATTTGTATTCAATTATTTCCCTTTCTAAGTCGTTGCGTGCATATTTTTACATAATAAATGGTAATATGAGGGTTAAGGCAAAAAAACAACCTACAGAGCCATTTTTTGGCAAGCCGATCCAAAAAAGCCGGTTCTCTAAGAAGTCAGAATTCTCATCTTCTCAAGTAAACTCTGGTCACTGCCGTGTTTTGTATTTGTTTAGAAAATGTCAAATTATTTGGCATACAATCAATTTTTAGATTAACGGTAATAGTTTATTTTCCTGGTTACTGTTACAATAGAGTAATTCAGTTACTAATTTAGTTACTTATTAGAAGAAGTAGTCAGTAACCATAACTAATAATGATTTTAAAGTAACATGCCCAACACTGATCACAACCTTTCTTGGGAACCATTATTACGAACAGAAAAAGGAAACAAAATGAACAAAATCACAATTAACCTTGTCCCTCTCAAACACAATTGGGAAGGCGCCGATTGACTGAACAGGAAGAAGGAATTGAGCAAGGCATTATCACCATCTACTGTGTTTTTTATCCTCGTTTTTATTTTTTTTCTTCGTTTACCATTATTTTGCCAGGACAAAGGCCTGCGACCCACTGAAAACAGACACTTGACCCAACAGTTAAAAAACAGTGGCTTAAACCACATGGCAAATTCACAGCCATACGCATTTTTTGTATGTCCTCC
Source organism: Urocampus carinirostris (assembly GCF_059441175.1). Lineage (NCBI taxonomy): Eukaryota > Metazoa > Chordata > Actinopteri > Syngnathiformes > Syngnathidae > Urocampus > Urocampus carinirostris. The sequence continues at coordinate 47,482,056 of NC_142352.1, forward strand.
GTCAACATTTGTTAATTACTATGTTGTATGCTCGGCTGTTAATTCCCTAGGACAAAGTGACAAGGTCCATTCATGTAAACAAGTTGGTCTTCATGTCCTTTGTCAAAATGCTAATTATATTACAACAAATGCCTTCCAACCAACGAAGTAAAAGGTCAAATCATGTAAATGCTCATCTAGCAGGTAGACAAGTACAAAAAGAGTTTTGTATGTACTTTATAATAGGTTTATGCAAATAAGAGCATGCCACTGACATGGTATTATGACACGGGCACTTGTTTTGACGGAAAAACCAAAATAATACCATGTCTGTTTTCTCATGAAATAATAGCATTAATATTCTATCCACTTCGAATACATGAAAGGCAGTCAGTGAAGCAAAGACTTCTGCCCAGAGAGAAAGACTGCAGTCTGCATTCCAATGAATTCATGTTCCAGACCAAAGGTTTGTATTCACGTTAGTACCTGTAAAAATGAGAACTCATTAAGAAAAGTGGACATTGAGCTTGTATCGTACAGGCCGCCTCGAATGTTTTTTATTATTTTGGCCATGAAAGAGTCATAAATCATGTTATGAGTGATTACTTTTGGTCCTTTTTTTTCCAGCACAACCGAAACTTTCAATAATTGGTGGTATCTACTATGAATAGGCATTAAGACATCGTAATAATAGTTTGAGCTGGAGCCCATCCCAGCAATCATCGGGCAGTGGGCAGGGGACACCCTGAACTGGTTGCCAGCCAATCGCAGGGCACACAGGGACAGATAACTCATTCGGTCATTCACACCTAGGGACAATTTGGACCGGCCAATTCACCTGAAATGCATGTTTTTGGAACGTGAGAGGAAACCGGTGTGCCCGGAGGAAACCCACGCAACCAACTCCGCACAGGAAGTCTGGAGCTGGATTTGAACCCACGAAGTTCCCATGACATGAACTGTGCGCTAACCACTGTGCCGCCGTGCTGCCTATATATATATATATATATATATATATATATATATATATATATATATATATATATATATATATATATATATATATATACAAAAATAAAACTACAGTAAAACAAAAAAAATACTGCAGACATACTGCACATATACAACAAAAACTATTATATAAAATCGTACAAAATACAAAAAAATACTAAAAAATAATACTGCAATCATACTACAAATACTAAAATCATAAAACTACTGTAATACTACTGGCACTTGTATGCTAGTGTATTTCTGCTAAATCAATATATTTTTTAATAAGGTTTTCTTTACCACTAAAGGCGTTACACAATACACAATGTACCTTTAATGTTGTGATTGAATTCATCACAGTGCAAAAATACTAAAGCTTTAGAAAAAAAACTACTTTTGAAATACTACAGAAACACTACGAAAATACTGCAAAAATACTACTGCAGAAATACTAAAAAGTACAACAACAGTGATACTACTAAAAAAATATGTGCTTAAACTGGGACTTAGTATATTATTTTGCTTTAACTGTGTGTGTTTCTAAACCAAGTTGATGAAACTAATCCATTTAAGAATAAATGTAAAGAAGTATAACATGTCTGCATATAATTGTATTTAGGACCGACCCTTGGCCAATATTTTAACCCAATGAGGCACGTGACTCCAAATAGTTGATTTGACAAATTGCCTATCGAGGCAGACTGCCGAATATTTTAAGCATTTACAAGCACTTAACCCAAACTACCAGCACTTTTCAAAACTTTTAAACACAACATTAAAGTTCAAGCATTCCCAAGGATTTCAAGCACCCGTATGAAGCCTACTTCTAACTTTTCAAAAAAAAACCCCGGCTGCCATCCTCCCTCCTCTGCCGACTTCCTGTCGGCGGCCCACTTCTGCACCCGCGCTTTCAATAATTCACCTACCCTTCCCGAACAGGTTGTTTGCATTGCAGCGTGCTGCGGGCAAGTACAGAAAAACCAGGAGAAGGGAAGGGGGAAAAATGTGGAACAATGAAGAATGAAACAGAAGATAAAGGAGGACTTATATTAGTTGTAACCCAAAAGAAAGGTAACCAAATTTGGTCCCGTCTGTACCGGCTCGCGCCAGCCACTCTCGCCCCGACAGGTGAAACTGTGACAGGGCAGTGTGCCATCCAATTAGGCGACACGTTGAGAGGAGGCTCCCCTGGCACAGCCAGAGATCAGGAAAAGGTGTGGACGGCCAAATCATGATGTGAAAATTTTCAGTCATTCCAAGATCCTTAGTCACTGCCTGTGTTGGGCTCTACTTCTTCCAAAAAGTAACTGAATTAGTATCTGAATTAGAATTATTCCATAGTAAAGGATACTAGGGAAAGTAGGTTGTTGTTTGCCAAATCGTTTTAAACTTTCTGAGTAGTATTTGAGACGGTATAGATATGGTAAAGAATCATGTAATAATTTTTGCACTTCATCAGTAATAGATTCATATTGTGGCAAAATGCTTTTACAATTTTTCAAACACTTTTACATATTAGAAAACACTTCTACATATCATAAAACAAAATTCTAAGTTTTGAAACAAACAGGGAACGGGGAACAGCTTTACAAGAGCTTTACAAGAGACAAAACACTTCTACAAAACCCAAAACAACTGGCATAACAGAACATGTTCACTGTCCGTGTCGCTGCTCATATTTCACCATTTACATTAGCCCCTCGTATCAGCCGCTTCTCGCCGTCCCTTCCGTCCCTTCTAGAGTTGGGAAATTCCCTTTCCGGTGAAATTTGAAACTGCTCTGGTTGGATTTTGGGCCGTCTTCCTCCAGCCTCCTCCACAGTTCGGTGATTGTCATGGGTCTCTTAACCATAACTTTGTCACCAAGGATTTTTCAAAGGTTCTCTATTGGGTTGAGATCAAGACTCTGGGGAGGCCGAGGTGCTATTAATTCAATGTTTTCACCTTCAAAGAAATTCTTTACCTGTTTTGCTGTGTGACATGGAGCATTGTCCTGCATGAAGACTGCAGGCTGGTTGGGTGATGAACACAAGGAACCATGTGCTGTTGAAGACGGTTCTGATATACCTTTGCATTCATCCAGCCATCTAGCTGTACAAGAGGCCGAACTTGAATGAATTTGTAGTTTTATGACAATTCAATATTCTTGATATCAGAGATTTTCAACAATCAACTTGTCTTGCAATGGCTGATATGGTAATCCCTTTAGTTTTCATCTGCACAACCTGCTGCCGGAGATTTTCAGTCACTTTAGAACAGGGGTGTCAAACTCATTTTAACGTGGGGGCCACACGTTGGAACTAACATTGTCTCGGGGGCCGGAAGGGTAGATTAGAGAGAAAGAGAAAAGATAAAGAAATAAGAGAAAGAGAGAGAGAGAAGTAGAGAAGGTAGGACAAAGAAAGAAAGGGAGGAAGAGAGAAAAAAGCGAGAGAGAGAGAGAGAGAGAGAGAGAGCATGAAAAACAAGAGATAAAAAGAGAAATGGTGAGAGGGGAATGAATAGAAATAGAGCGAAAGAGAGAAGGAGAGAAAGGAGAAGGAAAGAAAGAGAGAAGGAAAATGGAAGAGAGAGAGAAAAAGAGAAACGGAAAAAAAGGAAGAGAGCAAAAGAAGGTAAAAAGACAGAAAAAGAGCAAGAGGAACAAAGAAGGAGAAAAAGAGAGACCGAGAGAGTGAAAGAGAGAGAGAAAGAGTGAGAGAAAGAGTGAGAGAAAAAGGGAGGAAGAGAGAGAGAAAAAAGAGAAAGAAAGAAATATAAGTACAGCATTTGTGAGAGGCACCAGGCTTTGGCAACATCAAGTTGACATATTTCAACCTGCTGCTTGTTTTTCTCTTGCGCTTCTCTCGCGGGCCGGATTCAATCCCTTAGCGGGCCTGATCTGGCCCGCGGGCCGCCTGTTTGACGCCTGTGCTTTAGAACAACCCACCAGTTTACAAATTCAGTGAAACTAGCAGTTAGAATGCCAGTTAAATACTGACAGATAATTAATTGAATAAGCACCATGTGCTAGATTCACGCCTTTGAGTGGGAGGCACCTGAAAGTGTTTCTAATTTTTATCTGTGCATTTTTGGCAAAGTGCAAGCTTTTGTTGAAATGCCTGATCCATTTTGTAAAAAAAAAGTGTTCAAGTAGCATGGTATAGCCACAAAAATATGTCTTTAAACTGTTGAGTAGTGAAGATTGGATATTTACAGGATGTTTCAATTTTTTATAAATTATCTTATTTCGATGTCCAACCTACATGATACATTTCAAATTTTATCCAAATGGGGTTCACACTTTATTTGCACTAATGATTTTATTTTCAAAATATTATGTAATGAAAAGTACCATATTTTGCGAACTATAGGCCTACCTGTTTATAAGACACACCTAAAAAAAAACTTTGTGAAAGTGTTTATTTTTTTCATATATAAGTCAAATTAAACTATAAGGTGCATGAGATTAAAAAGAAGATAAAAACATTTCATAGAACAGAAATTTTAGAAAATCTGATTTCACAACCAAAATTAATATATTCATTCATAAATGGTGGCCATACGTAAAAGCATTGCGTTATATTCATTGCTTAATTTCTTTACCTTATTTCAGACTGTATAAAGGCCACTATATTTCGATTGTTCAATGATCTTATAATTTCCAAGCAAAAACTATTGAATACATTCATTCATTCATTCATTCATTCATTCATTCATTCATTCATTACCTATCTGCACCGCTTATCCTCACTAGGGTTGCTAGAGCCCATCCTAGCTATCCTTGGGCAGTGGGCATGGGACACCCTGAACTGGTTGCCAGCCAATCACAAGGCACACAGAGACAGACAACTCACTCGCTCATTCACACCTAGGGACAATTTGAACCGGCCAAATAACCTGACATGCATGATTTTGGAATGTGGGAGGAAACCGGAGTGCCAGGAGGAAACCCACGCAAGCACAGGGAGAACATGCAAACTCCACACAGGAAGATTTGATCTCATGACTTCAAAAATGTGCCGCATACGCTCAATACTACCATGTATTTGCTTGGATCGGATTAGTACCAGAAATCCCAGTATTGCCCACCCCTAATTTCTAGTATCTTTTTTCAGTATGTTGAGTAAACAATTGTTAAACAAAATAAGTCACACTGTATAAAAGTATTTTCTTTAACCGAGATAGACTCATTCTTTCTTCCATGGCATGAAAGCAATGCCCCTGCGTGGAAGGGTCTTGCGCCATTTCTGCAGATTTTTTTTTTTCTGTTAGTTTTTCCGGATGCCCTTTGAAATGTCACTCTCACTGCGTCTTTGCCTGCTATTTTAATGTGCGTATTTGGTCCTGCCGAGCACCTTTTCTACTTCCTTTTAGAAGCTAGATGGCCATCACAGTAACCAACCAGAACTTTTTTTCTGCGATCAAGTGTTTTTCTCGGGTAAGAAGTGCCTGTGCCTGCCAATTTTTGCCATTTGACTCATTTTTGAAGGCCTACAGAAAATTAAGTTGAGGAAGCTATAGAGTCATAGAATATATCAAAAGCTTCAACCCTCATCTTTCATTAAAAAAATGTATGCTTCTATCTTTTACCATTGTTTTGTAAACAACAGTTGAACATTGCTAACTTTCTTCAAAATACCCGTTTCGAAGAAAACCACAGGAAAACGGGTTTAGTAAAAAAATTCCTTCCAAACAGAACGTTCACTTTGGCGATCGCGCTCCCAAAGAAAAGGAAAAAAATCTCAAACCGTTAACCGTCTGTACTTATACACATATTCACTACTCTGACCACACTGGTTCAAAATGCCTATACTCGCCATACGGGGCCACCCACCGGTTCCAATCACTAGATACAGGAAGCAATATTAGGAAGTTGGGTTCCCTAAATGTGTGGTCAAATATCTGATCAAAGCCACTCCTGTCACCAAATGGCAAATTTCCATACTGAACTAATTCCAAAAACCTTGATACTTATTGATGAGCTGGCCAAACCCTTTATGATGTTCTTTTTTCTAATGCAATAAAGAAATCCTGCAGAACCATGAATTATTTAGATGTGTCTGACTTAAATTTGTAACAGGAGTCAAACATGTCTGGGGAACATAGCATTTTAGTGTACTTGTACTACTATCAGTGTAATGTATTTAAAATGAATTCATACAGCACACATATCAGTGTGTCCTATGGTAGAGGGCAGTTAGGCATACAAGAAATACCAAATAACAGGAATGACCCTTATACGTTATGGCATTGAATTAGATAAAGGTGGTATGGAGGTTGGAAACAGGCTGGTTTTATTTTTACACTTGTGATGAAACCTGGTTGAAAAGGTCACAGAACTTTTCCCTTTGCTTTTTTTCCATTTATATGACGATCATTTGAACCCACAGGACATACTCCATCAGGACAACATGAAGTACAAACGTTTCTGATTCCGCCGTGACTCATCACCTGAAAGAATGATTTACGACAGAGCCTCGGCGAACTCCCGTGGACATGCTGCCATGGAAGTAAATGAACTTATTTGGCGAGCAAAGAAGAGATTGTTAAAGCAGTAGGAAGCGTCAGTCAAGATAAAAGCTGAAGCGTTCACGCTGAGCTGGACGAGATGACAAATAAAAATCACAAATCAACGGTTACAAAATTTTTTCTATTTGTCCAATGCACTCTCAAACAATGAACTGCACACAATTTTGGAACGTAGACAAAATTTGCCTCAGAGGTAAAACAGAACATTGAGACCGGAAAATTTCAGAGAAAAAAGTCGTAAAACGAAAGAAATCAACATAGGGAGCAATTATTAAAAAATGGAACACATAAAAGACTATTTATAATGTCCCTCCATCTGGGGCTCCATGCGAGATCTCAACCCGTGGCGTCAAAATGATAGCAAGAACGAGCAAAAATCCCAGAACCACACGGTAGGACCAAGTGAAAGACCGACAGAGAGCTGGCACCACAGTAATAAAAGCTACTATCAGTACTGCGATGAACCGACAGTGACTCAAATCCTGCACTGCCAGACATGTCCCCCTGAACACGTCTAGGGCCGTCTTCAGTTTGCTGGAAAGCATTTGGATGATCCAGAAGCGGACTGGGAGAATGTGTTGGGGTCGGATGAAACAAAAATAAAACCGTTTGGTAGAAAAACCGGATTTTGTGTTTAGAGTAGAAAGAATACTGAATTGTATCCGAAGAACACATACCCACCATGAAGCATTGGGGTGAAAACATCATGCCTTAGGGCTGTTTTTTCTGCAAAGGAACCAGAACAACTGGTGTGTGTAAAGGAAAGAATGAATGGCACCATGTATCGAGAGATTTCAGAGAAAGTATCCTTGCATTGAAGATGAGACGTGGCTATGTCCTTCGGCATGACAATAATCCCAAAACACAGCCAGGGCAACAAAGGAGTGGCTTCGTAAGAAGTATTTCAAGGTCCCGGAGTGACCTAGCCAGTCTCCAGATCTCAACCCCATTGAAAATATATGGAGAGATTTAAAAGTCTGTGTTTTACAATGACAGCCCCAAAACATCACTGTTCTAGGGGAAATCTGCATGGAGGAATGGGCCAGAAATATCAGTGTACGAAAAGCTTGTAAAGAGTTACACAAAACGTTTGGCCCCCGTTATTGCCAACAAAAGGTACATAAGAAAATATTGAGATGAGCTTTTGGTGTAGAACCAATACTTACTTTATAACTTGATTTTCAAACAAACTATTAGAAAATAAATTATTTGAAAATCAAGCAATGTTATTTTCTCTGGGGGGGAGTCCCATGCTGTCTTTCATGGTTGAGGTTTACCCATTTTGCACAATTGATGGTAGACTGAATACTTATTAGCCTCACTGACCTTGTGCATGTGTGAGAGTATAATGTTACATTTGAGAGCAAGTATGATCTACTTCTCAAACTGCCTCTTATACTTTGAGCACACTTCCTCATTATCAAACTTTTGCAACAACCTCAATTTACCGGCGCATTGCTGTTGTTGGCTGGCTTGTTTCCCGTGTCAACCCCCCATTTTCTGCTTCTCAACGGCTGTCTCCTGATTCCTTCCAAAATTGGAGCCACTCATCAAATCCACAAACTCGAAGGCGAGGCTAGCGGATGTTCGCTACCGGATCAATCGTCGGATGATAGCGAGGACCTGACAGTATAAGGAGAGAGACAGCGGCTGCTGGAAAAAGTCAGCACGGCCAGACTAAGTAGAGGGAATCATACTGAGAAGGGTTGGCAAAGATGAAAAAAGACATTTATCTGTAGTTTTAAAGGATCGTTGAGAGGGAATTTAAAGAAGACACGGATGATGATGGGAAGCAGTTTTCTTTCGGGTTCATGTGCTAAATTCAAGCACTTTTCAACTTGAGTGATACCTCTAAAGCGAAGAACCCCTAAGGTTGTGCCGGTCGGAATCAGGATGACACTTGAGAGGGTAAACACTTTTAAACTTCCAGAAAAAAAGGTTGACGTTTCAACGTGGATGGTGAAATGTGATACTTTAATTTGGTGAGCATTAAAGGATTTTTTTTTTCTCTGGGTCTTTTTGAATCCAAAAAAGGGGTGCACGCTCCTGCGTCAAACACCACATTATTTGCTAATGATTATTTTATAAAGATAAAAGCGTGGTTCATAGCACATTTCTTTACATTTATAGAAAAGTCAGCCAAAACCCTCAGATTTTCACTCTAAATTTTTCACATACGACAACAGAAAATAAGGAGTAAAATCTCTGGGAAAAATAAGATATTGTTTTACGTAAGATTACATACTTGTGCTTACATTGACAACATTTTGGAAAATTGAGCAGGGAAAAATAAGAGCCTCAATATTTAGTACAAGTTGATTGTTGAGGGGAATCCACAAAGTTAGTTCTTGCAATTCAGAGGAGTTTACTGTACTAGATAAATAATTGTGATATATAGTTTATTGTTGTACAGTAGATATACAATTTACTGTGAAAAAGAGGGACAAAAAGAGAGGGAGAGAAAGAGAGGGAGAGAGAGAGGGAGAGAGAGAGAGAGGGAGAGAGGGAGGGAGAGAGGGAGAGAGGGAGGGAGAGAGAGAGAGGGAGAGAGAGAATAAGAAAAAACGAGAGAAAGAAAGTAAAGGAGGGAGGATGAGAAAGGATGAGAAAGAGTGAGAAAAAGAGAGAAAGAGAGTGTTGGAAAGAGACAATTAGAGATCGAAAAGGATATAAAGCGCAGAGCTGCAACAACACATCGATCAGATTGATTAAAATCTGTCATTAAAAGTGTTGGCAACAAATTATTTTATCGATTCATTGTGTCGCACAGTTTATGCGTCACTAAACATGGCACAGAGCCAGTGACGTTACACGTAGCGGGAGTCGGCGGGAATAACAGAGCGAGGTGGAGTGTGAGCATAGACGCTATTTTTAAATGCTAAGGTAAATTCAACTCATGAAACAAGACAGACACGGAGAAAACAGTTCGACGGAAGTCCGAAAAAGTTTGGGAGCACTCCACACTTCACAAAATGAAAACAGTGATATGGCACAGGAGCACCACGAGGGTGAAGCAGCAATCAAAATAAAACCATGGAGGGAGCTCAGTAGATTGGTAAATCACTACATTATTTGTCTTTATTCGTTTATTTGTGTGGAAAAAAAACTTCATCTCTGGTAGCTAGCTGATGTTCGCGTTTGCTTTTTAAGCTGATAAATGACTCAGCGCACTTGTGTGTGACATACTTTTTGTTTTAGTTAAATTATCTTAAGCAGTTTTTAATTGTGCTTCATAAAAATGACCCTCCACTTTTACAATATTTTGGTAAAATAAAGCATCACGTTTTAATTTTCTGGCAAATTTTGAGTGATTAAGTGAGGAAACGTAACGTTAGTCTGGTCGCTCACTTGAGGTGCTAGCGTTTTCTTGTTAGCCTAATAGTGTCTGCTTGTGTGTGAGCGAGATACTTATTTTCAGTTAAATGAAAGAATTAAGTTTATTTGGGCACAGCACAAAAAAACAGTAACAACCACTTATCAACAAAAGGGAACAACAAATTACTTTCACCAGAAACATGAACTGAACAATATAATAATATCATAAAAATGTGTCCAAAGGGAGTAGGCTAAAGCAGTGTTTCATTGAGTGATATAAAAAAGCTCAACTTGCACACAATGTTGTTAAAAAGGTAAAGATTGAGCATCAGGTTTTACTATTCTGGCAAAGTCTGAGTGATTATTTAGTCCTTGTAATTTGTGCCATAATAATAATCATACTATAGAAGACAGCAAAAAATGACGAGCTGCATGATGAAAGAGACATCATGCATGCCACAGCAAGCAGCTGTCTTTGCTGAGATCCTCATTGACATGCTCATATTTTTGCATTGCAGTGCAGTTCTAAAAGAAGGAATAGTGAGTTAAAAGTGAGCAAAGTTGATGGCGGCTACTTTTTTCTTGTTCCAGGAAATGGTGCCCCTACAACCCGTGTGGTTAAGAGATCCAACCAACCAAATAATAATCCATGATGCACTTAAAACAACAAAAGTTTAAAATATATCAGATAGTTTTGCTCATTTAAAGTATTTAAAGGGATGGTGTAATTGTCACATGTGCAGTCCTTTGAGAAATTTTGTGATTAAGGGCTATACAATTAGATGTGACTTGACTTGACTTCTAAACTTAGTAGGAAATAACCATTCAATTAGGTCCACTGAAGTCATGCAATAAATCAAATGTCCCAATATGTACAATTTTTTGTTTTGTACCACACATGTGAAAGTTGGTTAAACCTAAGAAGAAAAATGTGAGTATATTAACATTGGAGAAACTCTGAATCACCATCCTAATTCAAGTGTGATGTGACACGCAAAAGATTATCATAAAAACACAGCGGATTTTGATCTCAAAGATCTCAAAATCTCAAACTGAGAAAAAAAATTTCTTTTTCACTAAAGGGTGAGGAAAGTGTGTGCGGTGGCGGTAAAGTGAGAAAGGCTGAATTATTGAGGCCAGACGTGTGTTGGGCGCGTGAGCAACATTCACAGTGATGATGGCCTCCCCTGCTGTCACTAAGTTTAGATGGAGCCAGGAGAACACTGTGGTTGTTTTGTTGCTCAGATTTCTGCTTTTAACTGGCGGCTGTGGTGAACTTTCAATAGCGCTGTTGGTGAAAACGAACGGAGGCTCCAACCGCCCAGCAGGAAGATGCATCAGAAAAAGGGCATTTGGGGTGAATTTCTGTTTGGACCAATGACGGTCAAAAGCAATGTTTCCTGTTAGCTTCCAGGGATCTGAGCAAGCACACAAAGTCTGTGAGCATCTCTTGTTATAACCGTGAGGAACATCAATCTCAAGTGAGGCAACCAAATTATTATCAAACATATAGAAAACCAGAGATCAAATCAAATTACATTCTGCTGGCTTTCCGGCAACACGAGCTAGTTTGTAAATTGTAATAATTTGGCTCATGTAATACTGGAGAAAAATTCACTGCGCACACGACACAGTTGTTTTTACAACTATTACATGAAATTTCCATTAAAAAATGTTTTGTTATATATTACTAACATTTTTTATGTATTTAATTGGTTGTACAATACAGAACAGTAGTTGATCACAATTTTAGCGGAAGTGCAATTTTGGCAAAAAGATTGACTGTTAAATGTAAATGTATTTGAATGTAACACATGAGTGATCAAAGAGATCCCTGTTTTTTTCTTTATTTTTAACCTGTTTTTCTTAAATTGTTTTCTTATTTTTTTCCAAGCTTTTTACCTATGTTTTCCTTGCTTTTTCCTTTTTCTCTGATTTTTCCTGTTTTTTCTTCTGTTTTCCTCTTGTTTTCTTTTTTCTTTTTTTCTTTTGGTTCTGTCTTCTACTTTGTTTAGTTTTCTTGGGTTTTTTTTTTTTTTGTCTGCTTTATTTTTGCGCAAACAGTTCACGGATCCCAGATTCCTTAACCACCAGTGCATTTGACAATACTGATACTAGATCCTAAATCAATTTATTCTATCTATCTACCTTGGTCATATCCCTCTTGAGGGGTGATCGACAGCAAGACAAACACTGTCAAGACAGCAAGGCAAATCCTAAATCACTTGGGAAAAACTATTTTCTTCTGAAATGTTGAGGATCACACTGTACAATACAACCAATTCAGGGCGTCCCCTGCCCACTGCCCAAAAATGGCTGAAATGGGCTCCAGCACCCCCGCGACCCAGTAAGGATAAGCGTAGCAGAAAATGGATGGATGGACATTGTACAATATACCTTCCATCACTTGAGGCTTTCATATGATTGTTAAAATATAAACTTTGTGGCGATAATATTACACCGTTTTGCTTTTGTGACATGTTAAAGCAGGGATGTCAAACTCAATTGCACAAGGGGCCAAAATTCAAAACACACTTAAGGTCGCGGGCAAACCAAGATAAACATTTCTTGAACACACTTTAACTGAATGTTTTTGGAACATAAATATGAATAAAAACAGACAAGAATATTACATTTAAACCTTAAATCACTTATACAGCATTTATTATTTTGCTCTAAAAAATATATCTTGTTAAATTATACAACCTAGAACTTAACTTAAACAACTTAACATTAAAATAACATTTAAATTCCTTTACTTCTATGTCAATGTATATATTAAAAAAAACTCAAATATCCAAAAGATTTTGCTCTCCTTAATATATCTCCTGTCAAAAGTAGAAATGTGAAAATGCTACACAAATTATTTTGTAAAAACATCACAACATTCTGAGAACAGGGAGCCTGATGTCCTTACCTTTGGTACAGACGGAGTAGGGTGAGAGATGGGAGGGAGTGCTTGCACTTTTTGCATAGCTCCACCCATCCCTCCCACTCACCCAACCAAATAACTTTAAGTTCTCTTCCGGTGTTTTGGCGTGTTTACAATTTGTTCCGTGGATTCTTCAAAAAGTATCTGAACACTGAACACACATTATATAGTGAGCTTTTATATAAAGGATTCTTTAGCGTTGTACAGCCAAAAGGAGTTTTTTTTTTTTGCGTGACACCTTAACTGTAAATCGTAGTGAAAGCGTGCCCTATATATTCTGAAAAGTACTGCTTTTCAATTCAGCTTTGGTTTGGTTCTGCATGCATCTGAATAGGATTATTAATTCAAGTTTTGAACGAGATGGAGAAAATTTGCATGCAATTACATTTGTCTCTGAGCCATAGGTACTCATAGAAAGAGTCATATATGGCTCGCGAGCCATAGGTTCCCGACCCCTGATATATAGTATGCAATACGTCATATATGAAGGAATAGGTACAGTGACTAAAACATCAGAATATGATGTCCAGGGATGAGACGGTGTTGTTCATATTTACGGGCCATTAATAACAATAATGTAAAATGGTCTTGCGGGCCGGATATGATTACATGGGGGGCGGACGTGGCCCGCGGGCCGGGAGTATGACACATGTGTGTTAAAGGGCCTTTGTTTCGTATAATTTGGCATTTTGTATTTTATATCTATATTCAAATTATTTATGTATTTAAATGAATAAATAACTAAATAGATGAATAAATGAATAAATAAAATGATCCCATCAAAGAATAAAGGAATACGTGATTTCAAATAAGATCCAGACAATTTAAAAGCTCCATTAAAATACATAAATAAGTAAATAAATAAATGTGAAATGAAAGCGTACTTAACAAATGACTGTCCAGCAATACAGTAAAACAAAAACAGACCAAAAAACATGCCTAACCCTCCTCACAAGTGCAACCTGGTGGTGTTTGGGTCACTGGTCAAATACAAACAAAAGAAATTTGCCTGAGCAGTGATGGACAGGCGCGTGCTTACGTGGAAGGGATTTAAGTAACGGATTCAATGTAGCCAAATGTGGAACAGTAAATGTACACTTTCTTTTTCACAAATATACTCAAGTAAAACGAAAAAGTATATTAGTTTAAAAAAATACACCTAGAAGTACAGAATGTCCCAAAACTAAATATAACAGAGTGAAAGTAACTACTGACTTTAAAAAATAAGTTAATAAGTTACACACTACTTCTTACTGAGTTAGTAACTGAATTACTCTGTAGTAAAAGTAACTAATTACCAGGGAAAGTAACTATCTACGTTACTTTAAAAATAAGTAGTTGTCAAAGAATTTGAATTTTTTTGAGCAGTATTTGAGTGGGGTGAATAAAGAATAATAGACAGGTAGTTGTGATATAAAACCTTGTAATACGCAACTCACTAGCAACAGATTTATCAAGTCAAGTCAAGTCATTTTTATTTGTATAGCCCTAAATCACGAAGAGTCTCAAAGGGCTTCATATGCTATGGAGTAGAAGTGAGTTTTAAGCTTAGATTTAAACATTTATCCTAGACTTGAAGTGCAACAAATATCAGTTGTAAACAATATAAAGTGAGGTTAATAAATTAAATGGAAAAATTGAAAAAAAGAAACAAAATAAAAAATAACAAAGGGAAAAAAGACAGATAAAAGGAAAAAAATGAATAAACTTGGCATTTTTATACAAGCATATTAACACTGAAAAACACAGGAAATAAAATTTAATAATGTATAAATCTAAAAAAATAGATGAAATACATAGCATTGTTTATTTTTTGTATGCAAAACAAATGTAAAGCCATAAAATCCATTATGAACAATCATAAGGGAATAAAAGCGTCTCAAAGGGAACCAGCTGTTGATTGTTGGGAGCAGGCTCCCTTTTTCCACTTACGAGGGCCTGCACAAAGAGACGTTCTGTCCACAAACATTACAAGTCGGTTGCCGAACCAATGACAGACTCAGCCCTCATTCGCCTTTTATTTCGGTGCTTCAGTGAATAACATTCCCGTAATGGCTATCTAACTATATCGTAGTTGCTATTTAGAATGGTGACATGATCCACAAATAAATGATGTAAAGAACTTTAAGGAAAACGAAAAACTGCGCTTCTGAAAACAGCATCCGGGGACACGCCTTCATTGGCGTTCCGCGGCCAAAGCGAAGCACCGCTTTTGACCGTCCGTAACGGTAACGGCGTTATTACGACGGAAAAAAATTGATAGAACACCCCGTTACGTAATAACGGCGTTATTCCCAACACTGCCTCTGGCATCAAGTAAACAAAAACAAACATTTTACAGCCATGCTTTGTTTTACCAATTATTTTGTCGACACCTGAATTCACAATGGCTTACTGGAAGATATCTTATCAAAACGAAAAGCCCGGTGCCAGATTTTAATGCGCTTAATTTGTCATGAAATAAGAACGGAAGGGGGCACACCTGGCCGCGAGACATGACTGTCAGTCAACAGTCCAATTAGTATAGAACACAGTGAAGGGGTGTCTATTTATAGACATGGCTGTGAATCAAAAAGTCCACAAAAAAGTAATGTGCTGTCCAATTACTGCTGGACCTGACTGATTCAGTTCACCCAGAAAGGTGAGGGCAGAGGTGGGTAGTAGAGAGTAAGATTCACTCCGTTACGTTTACTTAAGTAAGTTTTTGGGACATTTTGTACTTCTAAGAGTATTTTTAAATCATTATGCTTTTTACTTTTACTTAATTAAATTTGTGAAGAAGAAACGGTAATCTTACTCCACTACATTAGGCTACATTTAACCCCTTACTTAAGTGTGCACATTCCTCCTATGTTTGTTTTTCTTCCGTAACACCTGTGTGATAGCCAGCTTTGCGGTCCAAGCCCAGCCCCTTTTGAAGCTGCTGTGCAGGTCGCAAACAGGTGTGTGTGAGATCCACCAAGGACCAAGATAAAACCACCAAGATAAAAAGAGAAAAAAAAACTCCACAGAAATCAAACTTAACCTGTATTATTGTTTTGGTCCTGTTTTGATTTTCGAATGTTCGAAATAAAGTTTTCATTCATTCATTGTGATTGTATTTACATGACCTTTTCAACAAGTTGATATTTCATTTCTATAAATTCATGCTATGTTTTATTGCATTGTTTCTGTTGCCCAGACAAGAGGCACTTAATGCACGTTTGGTGTTGTTTTTTTCAATCCTTAAAATAAAAAATTGGATTTCTTAATTGAATTTCTTCAATATTATCAAAACAATTTAAAATTCCGCAATTCATTAATATTGTAATGACGTTAGCTTGAGAAGGTATCCTACAATAGAGTAGTCAGGTGGTGCATCATTCTCCATGGGATGTGCTGCATCCAACTTAGTCATTTTGATAGTAGGCTGGTATAAATACATACATCATATGTGGCATTTAATTTAAGGCCTATAGGAGGCTTTTGATGTGTTGTGGCTCCTGACAAATGACTGCTTTGTCTTTCTTTGTCCAATGTGACGTTTTCAGCATTTTGTGTTGCTGACCCCTGGACTCGCTTGTTGTTCTTGCCTGTAGAGCCTGTTGAAAAAAAAACTACTACGGCTTTAAATGTGCAACTTGTTCTTGATTCAGTTCTTTTGATTCATAAATGTTTTATTGATTATGAAAATACTTAAATTTACCTTGACCATTTTAATTCATTACATGTTATTTATTGTTGTTTGGGTTGACTTTGATGATTTGATATGATGGAATGGTTGTTGAAAAACATCAATAGTTAAGATGTTCTTACAGTAACTCAGTACTTTAGTTATTTTTTTTTTTATATAATAATTTTGCTTTTACTCAAGTAGTTATTTGGATAAGTAATTTTTACTTAGACTTGAGTCTGAAGTAACAGTACCTTTTTAAGTCAAAGTTTTGGCTACTCCACCCACCTCTGAACTGGGCTGAGCAAAGACGAGAAATGAAGACAAAAGCAAGGGAGGAGATTGAATGTGAAGGACGTGAAGAAAAACGAGAGTGACAGCGGGAGAGACGTTCAGGAGGAGGCGGGCGCTCTGATGTGAATCGTGTTCTCGCCGCTGTTCACAAGCATCCTGTCATCTTCATGAATAAGTCACATGCCAAATGCTCCCCGTCCTTGCCCGCCGCTACGTGCACGCCACCCACGGCACACACTGGGCAACCGGAGCAAAGTTTAGGCAATATCTATGTGGGGCCGATACCAATTATTAGTCTAAAGTGGAGGCTGATAACTGATATTTGTAGCCGAAATTCATTTGTTCTAAAGCTTAAAAAAATGGGGTAAAAATGTTTAATGAGGCAAAAGAAACAAAGAATGTTTTTGATAAATTCAAATAAAACGTTAATAGCTTTCTGAAACCTATTAGAGTGAAGAAAGAATAAGGAAAGCATGTCAACACAACTAACATGCTAATCTTTCACTGAAACCAAAAACAGTGGCTATATATAAATATATATATATATATATATATATATATATATATATATATATATATATATATATATATATATATATATATATATATATATATATATATATATACATATATATATATATATATATATATATATATATATATATATATATATATATATATATATATATATATATATATATATATATATATGTGTATATATATATATATATATATATATATATATATATATATATATATATATATATATATATATATATATATATATATATATATATATGTCACAGACCAGAACGGACACAGGACTCAATTGCATGCGTTTCTCAGATTTTATTGAAAGAGAGTAAGGGAGTAAGGCGTGCTTGATTGCTTGATCCGAAGACTGGCGGAGAGCGGGATCAAGCAAGGCGGGGATGACACTTCAGTGTCGGAAGAAGGCAGGCGGGAATGGCACGTCGTTTCGAAAAACGGGAATCAGGCAGGAAACAGGTTTTAACAGGGACGAAGTCGGACGGGAACGCTCACTGAGTGAAACACAACAGCTCGCAGAGATCTGACAAAGTTTGAACTGAAGTCGGGGGCTTAAGAAGGGTGTGGCCACCAATCAGCTTGTCCGGGCTGTTGGCGCCAATCAAGCTTTTTATATATATATATTTTATATATATATATATATATATATATATATATATATATATATATATATATATATATATATATATATATATATATATATATATATATATATATATATATATATAAAATATACATAATGTAGTTTCTGTAATACTATTTAAACTACCGAAGGGGCTCAGGAGTAGAGCTATTTTAGTCCAATCGTTTTGCAGGCAGGAAGTCACCCCGGCTTCTCTTATCTGATGATTTATAGCAACTAATTAAATCTTAACGTGAGCATTAATAACAAATGTGAAAACCTTTCATAAGTATTCTCCTCTAGCAGTCGGCCACAAACTATGCTCAAAGACAAAAGCAAATAGAAAATCTATTTATACCTTTTAATTGAATTATTAAAATGGTGTATGTACGGACGCTCCCCTACTTACGAACATTCGACTTTCGCAAAAAAATGTAAAAAAATATCCGTAACTTAGATTTTGTATTGTGTGCACCTTTTTCCGAGTACAGGACAGTACTGTAGTGCTTATTTCCGCCGCTACCGGCATGTGGTGGCTCTGTGAGAGGTCACCCAGCATCCACCCCGAAGAAGAAATCCAGCTTCTTCTTCCTAGTTCGTGTGTAAACACAGTACTACGTGTACTGTATCTCTAGCACGCTAACTTTGACATTTTTATTGTTTAATATTTCATGCATCCATTCAATATGGTTGGTATAGTGTGACGAAGAGGGGAGCCGTTTCTTTTGAAACAAAAGTGGAATAAGAAAGCTTGATGTTTGATGAGAAAATGGTCGGAACACTTTTTTTCGGCCACGTTTTACCACGGAGGAGGAACTCTTGAAGCGCAAGTCCTAAAACTAAGTAAAACCTCACTTTATTTATCTTTATATAGCATATTATTTCATTAAATGTTTAATTTTTAGTATAAAACAATACAGGTTACTTATACAAGCCTTAAACATACAAAATATAGCACTGAAGCAACTTACAAACAAATTCAACTTACGAGCAATCGTCCGAAACCTAACTCGTTTGTAGGTCGGGCAACGTCAGTATATCATGATTAAGTCTGTCGGTGTGTATTCCCAACAAAACTAGAGAAATAAAACATGAATAAATAAAGGAAAGTTGAATGTGAGGGCAGCCACCTTGAAGTATTATTTTCGCCTAAATCCAAAACATCTGCATATGCACTCTAATTAATTTTCCACAAGACTGTGGCGGTTTTCAAAAAATACAATATCAAGAGGCACCACCAGACAAAACATTCTGACTGCAAAAAGCTAACTGGAAATGAACACTTTCACGGAAGGTGAATTTATCAAAGATTGTTCATAAGATGCCATGCTGAATCGTCTGCCTTCACATATTTTCAGCTTACCAGATCAGGCCCGCTTCCTAAAAACATTGGACATTGCTGGGCTGTACAAATAAAAATGACTTGACTTCTTTCAAACCCTGACTATACATTTCAATAGGTAAACAAAACAAAAGTTCATACATGCTGTCAGTGTAATTATGCTTCTTGTGTAAGAAGAGGTGTAAAGTTCTGCATTTGTTGAACACCATCAATATTGTTAACTGTGTTTGACCTAGAAATTATAGGCACCATACAGTATTCATGCAAGAGATATATACACTGTTAAAAAAAAGAAGCCTGAAACAGTAGTTACCCATGCATGTGGTGCCGTGGTGAAACTTTCCATATTCAAGTCGTCCTCATCTTGTTTCTTTTCATGCCAAAGGAGGCTATATACAGTGTTAGAATAATGCCATTGTAAAAAACACCGTTATGTAACGGCGATATTTTTTCAGCCACGGTATTTTAACGAATTCCTTTTTTCCGCCGTTACGCCGTTACAGTTACTGACGGTCAAAAGCAGTGCATTACTTTGAATAAAGCAGTTTTCTGCTCTCCTTTGAGTTGTTTACGTCACGTCTTTTGGGATCATGTCACCATTTAATATAGCAACAACCATATAATTAGATAGGGATTACGTATATTGTGTTGAGCAAGTGCCGAAAGAAAGGGCAATGATAGCCGAGTGGCGGAATAAGTGAGCCACCAGTGCTGTTGACATTTGTGGATGCAGTAGCAACCAACTCGTGTGGTTAATGGACTGAACGTCTCCATTAGCCGTTTCTTGAAAGTTAACGAGGAGAGACGTCTCCCCACCAATCAACAGTCAATCCCCCCAAGACACCTTTTTTCTCTTGTGATTGGTCAAAATGCAATTTTTTGGGGTGTCTGTGTTGTTAACTGTAAGTTTGCTGAGCATGAAAAAAGTAAAAATTATTTTGTGTTTTATCTTTTTTGGTAGATTTATAAACATGTTAATTTTATTTCCTGTGTTTTAAGTGGTAATGTATTTAGATGAAAATATGATTTTTTTTTCTTCTTTTATATCTTTTTTATCCTTTTGTTATTGTATTTTTTCTTTTGTTTCTAATTGTCTTTTTTTCTTATCTTTTTTCCCCTTTTAGAATTCATTCAGTGCGCAATGTTACATACTAGTTGGTAATGTAAGAATTAAAGCAGTAAAAACAAACTGAAGAGCCGTTTCGGACTTGAAAGAGCAGGCTTTAGTCAACTGACATTTCTTTCAGATTTAATTTCCCCCAATGTTGCTACTCGGAGCATTTGCTCAGAAAATGTTAGTCTTCTAGTGATCCCAAAATCCACAGGTGTGAGCGTGGTCTCCATTCAGACCCTGGTGCTGTAGAATGCTCAGTGGAACTGTTTAAATCTAGGCCTAAAACACAAATGTTATTTATAGCTTATGAACGACCTTTATTGATGATGTCTGTGTATTGTTTGTTGATGCCCTTGCAACATCCATTACAGCCTGGTCATCCTGGAAGTGGGATTACCTCATGTGTGGTCCGTTCTCAAGGTTCTTTATTTTTCTCATGCTGAGTGTTTTGAGTTTTTCCTTTCCTTCATGTAGGTTTTAGATCTGGGGATGGTGTAATAGTACGTTACAGCTACCTGATGCCTACCTCAGGCTGCCACTGGCGGACGAGGTGATAAATCACACCTCCCGAGATGTCACCTAAACGCTTCTTATCCTTTGACCCCAGGTAGCAAGGCTAGTGTAAACCACGGCCAACATATCACTGCTAACATAGTCCTCCGGCTCTGAGGCTGACCCGCGGGTTAATAGAAATGTTGTCGGGATTTTATACTCACTCAGCCGTACAGCGAGCAGCCCAACCCGGTGAAAGGGAAGAACACAAAAGGGAAGAAGGATGACAGCGACAGGCAATGTGCTGACTAAGCACCAAAAATGGGAGGCAAGCCAACAAACAAATTCAACTGACAAACAAGCCTTCAGAGTAAACAATTTTATTTAAGCGCCGTGCAAGAAAGCAACATTTTAAACACGGCAGCAGGGCTGCCGGATTCTTGAGGGCGTCCACAATGAGCAGGGGACAATGATAAATGGAGCACTGCACATTCCCAAATGATAAATAAAATAATTTAGCACAATATAAATAAACTACTGGAAATTGCTCTCCTAACCACAATCACTCCCAACATCAATTTTTCATCCTGTTCCATGTCAAGTTCTGTTTATTTCTATGTCCCCCAATCACAAGCAGTCTAAAAAGGGCTGTACAGATTACAGAATACTATTACACCATCCCCTGATTAAAAACCTACATGAAGGCAAGGAAAAACTCAAAACCTCTGTCTGGGGAAATGAAGAAACCTTGAGAAGGGGCCACACACTAGGTAATCCCCTTCCAGGACGACCAGGCTGCAAAGGACATCAACGGACAATACACAGACATCATCAACATGAATAATAAGTAATAAAAGAATGTGCAGTCAACAGCTTTCAATGGTTAACATCACGCATAAGCTATTGAATTTAACTGTTAAACCTAGGTTTGAACAGGTTGCAGATCTTATCTCAGAGGGCAGAGCATTACACAGCACCAGGGCACTAATGGAGAACGCTCTTAAACCTGCAGATTTCTTGGCTCCAGGGATCACTAGATGTGATTGTTGGCCAAAATCACCATTCTTTCCTACTCCCGAGTACTCACAAATAAAATAGGAAAACTCGGGTTTGTTACGGGCTCAAGTTAATTGGTCGGGCTCAGGCTGATTCAGGCTTTTTTACCCCCGTTGGGCTGGACTTTTTTTTAGGCCCGATCTTATCTCTTCTGCCAGGGTCGTCGGGGCACCACTTCCTTGTCTTGTGTCTCGTGTGAGTACAGCATGGCCGTGACCATCCCTCACTAGGTCATTTTTTTTATTAAAGTTTTATTACTTGAAAGGAAAACAGATAGTAATGCTTTCCCTTACCAGTAGAAGTATTCTTAACTACAGCATTATGATATACATCAGATCAAATTTGACATATTTGGTAACAACCTGTGTGATTTGTAGTTTTGTATTTTTCGAGAATGAAAAGGTTGCCTCAAGTATCACAAATTTCAAGAACTACTTTACAAAGGTTGAATAAATATGTTCAAAATGAGAGAGAATAAAAAGATTACATGCAAATACATCACCTGAAAATGTCATTGACCATGCGATCCAGTGTAATTTTTCTCAGACAAATCCGCCTGCCCCTTGATTTGGTCTTAAAGTTTGAGACAACAGAGCAGGCTGCACTTTTACATTTCCGAGAGACCTCATTTAGATCTTGACAGTAGGAAATGTCACCTGACAAGCTCTGACAATACTGATGCCATACAGGTGGAGGATGCAATATGAAGAATGATTGTGTTCCTGGACAGGCTAGAGCAGCCGCACAGCATTGCAGTGATTTCAGGTTCAAACACGATTTCAGCACTCTGTGGTTTTTCCTCTGGGTTTTTTTTTTTTTAATTCAGACAAGCATATTTTGCCCGACATTGCTGGGCTGGGTGTTGCCGGGCATTCGACTTAAGCGCCAGAAAGCCACTAGGACCATACCTTTTATTTTGAGACAAAATTCAGCAAAACCACTAAACCCGCTCCCCAGACAAATTTGTTTTTCAGCGCATTAGATTTATCTGTGTGATGTTAGATGATTTGATAAAAATTTAAGAAATAAAAATAATGCCAGAGCCTGTGTCCCATATCAACAAATATATCACTTTAAACTTGTCTCCAACCCACAGTTAACATCATTGAGGCTCATTTTGACCTTTTTTTTCCAATAAGTATTGGTTTCAAAACAAGGTAAGAATTGTTCTGTGTGCTTTGATAGCATTTGTGGGTAATGGGTTTGTTGTGTGGGCTTTTATCATAAAGTTTCTCAACAGTGAACATATAATATCAAGGTTTATTTAACGATGTACAGTCAAAACGGAGTCTGTTGGTGTCACACTTTGACTGTAAACTGTAGTTGAAACTGCCCTTAATATACTGGACAGAAAAGAAAGTATGGTTAGAGTAGCTTCGGCTATGCATGCACAAACCCAGCCCTAAGCTTAACTGAATTGTAACGCTATGGTGGAATATGCACAGGTAACACAGGTAACATTGTATCACCAAGCGGTTTGTACTCATGAAAAGAGCCATATAGGTTCCTGAACCATGCACTAGGGAGTGCCAAATAGCATGGCCACATGCAGCTCTAGAGCCACTTCTACGCGAAAGCTGATTGATTAGCTAAAACACTCCCAGAAGCCTAAAGTGCAACTATGTAAATTGGTAGACTAACCGACATTTATAAATTGCCCTTAAGTGTGATTATTAATGTGAACTGTTAAGTGGTCCTTTAACAGTTAAAAGATTACCCAGACAGCTGTAATATTCTCTAGCACTTTAGTTCACAACGGTCTGACTTCAGGACCATTCCATCAGAATGACAAGCTGTGGCTAAATCAAGAAATAAATCCACTTTTCTACTTTATCAAATGAAAGCATTGTGCAGTTTATATCAGAGATAGCAGAATATATTCATCTTTTGGGGGGAAAAAATATTAGCAAAACCACTTGTAGTGCCATACATACTCGCATGTAAGCCTACATTCTGTACAAGCGACTCCCTAAAACTCCTGTAAAATAGCCACATACTAAAAGAAATTCGTACCCAAAACATTAAAAAATATTGTACCAGAACAATAGTTGTTACTTCTTTTTATTACTTAATTAGCGTTAATACTTAATGTTTTACCTGCAAGGAAAAAAATGGAATCGGGGTAGGCATTTGAAACCTTTGGCTTCAGCCTACTCCCATTGAGCACCTGTTTATGTAAATATTATCGTAAATCTCTTTTTTGGTTTGCAAATATATTGTTGTTTCTCTTGGTAAATTGTTAATGTTCTTTTTTTGTGCATGCTGTCCCTAAATGAAGCTTCTATCAATCAATCGTGTATATAATAAAGATCAATATGCTAATAAAAAGCAAGAACTTAACATTTTTAAAACATTTAGTGTACTTTCATGAAGCCTTTCAAAGGTTGATACAATATTTTAGTATTTCCTATATCATTTACTTATCTGACTCAATCGTTGTCACCTTTTTTCCACTTTTACTTCCGCTTACCGGAAACTTTCTTGGGACCCGTTAATATGGGCAGAAAAGGGAAATAAAACAAACAAGATCTCAATTACATTAGATGTGGTACCTTTCAAACAAATTTTGGGACAGCGCTGGTTGACTGAACAGGAAGGTGAGATTCAGCAGAGCATTATCACCATCCACTGGCAAGGCCCACTTAAAAAAGGTCCAAGACCCACTTTTGAGTCCCGACCTACCAGTTGAGAAACACTGCTTTAGCATACTCTAACATGGATGTGCAGTTCCATAAAAAGACAGAAAAACAGTTTGTGTGTTTTTTTTTTAATATCCTATAAAGTGTTAGACTGTGGGAAGTCAACTTTAGCCTCATCTCAAGCTCAATGCCCACGTCTGTTCCTATTGCCTTCTCCTCTTCCTTCCTCTCTTCTGCCTCCGGGTTACCGTTAAATTATAGATGCTTATTAGAAAAGGGCAATACTCAGCATCCCAAACAAACTGAGCGGCGATTGACATGAAAAGAAGAAGCAACAGCAAAAATGCTGATGGTGAGATCACAAAGTGAAGGAGCCCTTGGCGGCAGCGTAAAGCAAAACCTGGATGTTTTTATAGTATTTACTTTTTTAATTTCCAGGTCAACTACAGAGTAAAGTGCCACCGTAATAACAAGTACAGAGACATCTTGCGACTTCACGATTTGGTTATGACTGGTTCACTGCTTAGCAGATTTCCTTTGTTCATTTTGATATGTATTCTTTTTGGCTAAACAGAGAAAGATACTTTCTAACGCTAAACCTGCTCAGGAGCTACATGTGGGTCCTTGGCCATAACCAAGGGACTACTGTACATCTAATACGATTCAGACCAACAAAAATTTTATTTAGGCTCACTTTGTTACTTTCACTAAATAAAGTTATGTAACCATATTCCAATATTCTGTAAACTAATCTGTATCCATAAAATGTCATCTTAAACTAAGTGGTTACGTGTACAACCTTACTGATATTTCTACAAGTGTTTTAAGAAAATATAGAATGTAATGTACAGCACGTAATAATTGTTGGTGGGGTGCACGGATTGCAATTTTTGGGCTGATCGCTATCTCCAATAAATGGATTTAGACACTTGATAATTTCCAATAGACATTTTTTGTCATTCAAGCAAACCTTCAACTTTTTAAAAGTTGTCTTATCATTTAACATTGTACAAAGTATGCCAAGCAATCAAACGGTTGTTCAATTGGTATTAAAAGAGGAAAAGGTTTTCCTCCTACGTGTGTTCGTTAAACAGGTTGTGCGACACAACTGGTAAAACAAGAGTTGGGCAGTTATTTTTGAGATATTTCTTACGATAAAAAAATAAAAAATAATAAAACAATATTCTGGGCTTCTAAGGGCATAATAAGAATGTAATGGTTTCACAAGTGTGCTTTACAAAAAGCTGACAATCATTTATATACCGAGAGGCTATGACTAAAACGAAACATGGGTCTCCCAAAGTCCCAGATTCACACCAGTCCTTTTTCCAGACTCAATTCTGCAGATGATTTGATGAGACTCAAGGTAAGATTTAAGGCCTCCAACAATGAATTACAGCACCAATTAGAACAATGAAGGGACTGTATAAAGACTAGATCAATGAGTACCATAAAACATTACTTAAATAAAGGAGGGAAATAGAATATTTCCAATAACTTATATTCACACATGTCACTTTCTAGACTGAATCCTGCAGGTGATTTGGTAAGACTCAAGGCCTTTTCTCCATAAGAACACCTCCTAGAACAATAGACTGCATAATGGCAAAACAGGGGTCTCCAACATGGCCCACGTGCACCCAAGTGAACCCCAAGGACAGCTGAGGTGCCTGTAGACCTGTTCTGAAAATACTTTCCCAGTTCTGCATAATTGCGATTTTCTAGTAAAATGATTTGTTTAGTGGTTGACTGAGTATATTAACCCTTCTTCCAATAATAAACTGGTAATAACATAGTAATAACATTATGATTTTTTAGTTTAAAAATGCATATGAAACGGGGTGCCCTTTGGACCAATTAGTAACAAAAGTAGCTCTCAGCTTGGAGAACGGAGACATTGAGACATCAAGTGAATAAAACACAAAGTAAATATTAATTAATTAAAACTAGCAGTAACTATGACTAATTAAGTGAAAGAGATATAAATGAATGAAATCATCAAAGGTTGGAAACTCATACATCCATGACTATATATGCAGGGACACATTTTATAATTATATCAGTGCAGAGCAGGTCTCTGACATAAGAATGAAAATTGAATTACTTATTTTACCAGAAGAAGACCTTTTTAGATAATGGAAATGGAGATGAGATTGGTTGAAAAGATCGGTGCATTTTAGAAGACTTGTGCAATCACCGATACACGATAGTCTAGGGTTAAACAGTTGGCACCCCTTAGACACTGACAGTTTGCACCTAAATCAATATTTTGGTGTCCTCAAGAAGAGTGTTGTTTCCAGCAATGCAACCAAGTACCAAGCGTTTGGTACATTAGTGTGTGTGTCTGTGAGTGGTGTCTTCGAGTGATTACAGTATGTGTGTGCGGTGTTGAAGGAATTGAAGAGTCATTTCCTGTGTGAGAGTCTTGAAGTTTGGAGAATCTGCCCTAATCCTTCACTAAGTTGAGAGTTAGCACTTGTGAGTGTCACTTCATGCATGTAATGCCTGCGGATTATGTTCTATCCACACTAAATGGACAGGGAAAAGGCAGAAATGCAATGTGAAGGCAAGAGAAGCGTGGAGAGAACTCTGTGGAGATTTACAAGAAATTTCCTTTTTTTTGGGGGTTTTTGAAATTCCCCATACAGTAAGTTCATGGTTCACAGAACATTCTAATATCTAATATCTAATTAATTACCATATTGAATATAAAGAAAACAATAAAACATCAATTTGTTAGGAGTGGGTGGCAAGAAGACATGGGGGATAAAATATGGTCACCAAAATCTGAAACAACTGCACCTGCCTAATTTGCCAAGGGTTTTTGGCTGTTGTCAAATAATATAATATCAAGTGGCACTACTAGACGAAACCTACGGACTACAAAAAAAGCTAACTGGAAACGAACTCTGTGAAAAAGTGAAGCAACTGGAAGCTGTTTATATATATATATATATATATATATATATATATATATATATATATATATATATATATATATATATATATATATATATATATATATATATATATATATATATATATATATATATATATATATATATATATATATATATATATATATATATATATATATTTATATATATATATATATTTATATATATATAATATTTATATATATATAATATTTATTTTCTTTTTTTTAACAACCATTCAATCAGATCATCAAATCATGAATAAATATCAGGTCTGTGTGATTGGAAGTTTGAGTACATTGACTGTTTGTTTGGATGAACCCTCGCTGGATTAAAAAAAACATACATTTGTGAGGCTACAGCTATACACACTGCGCATGCAGTATCTAATCGTACTCGTGAGTGCCAACAGGTGGTTGTATTTGTAACTGAACTAATCCAAATTAAATGAGCGAGGTCTTTGACAAAATAAATGTGCCTAAGCAGAGACAGACAGACTGGTACTTACGTGGAAGGGATTTAAGTAAAAGGTTCCTTGTAGCCTAATGTAGTAGAGTAAGAGTATAGTTTCTTCTTCACAAATCTAAGCAAAAGTAAGAAGTATAGTGATTTAAAACTACGACTAGAAGTATAAAATGTCCCTTAATAAAGGAAATGTAACGGTGTAAATATAACTTGTTATTATCCACTTCTGCTAGCAACATGTTACATACTTCTTGCATCATCGCATGTCTGTTACCACGTTACTTATTGATTACATGACTGACGCACACGACGCACCAGCAAAAGAAAGCATGCTTAGATGTTATGGTCCCTGCTGAGCCAGCAAACTGTTGCATACATCCTCACGGGCTACAGAAAAAAACCCAAAGGTGCCTCTGGAGAACACAACAGTAAATGAAGCTCACACTCTGAAATCCATCAGGCACGCTCACACGTTTTGCTCTCCCGACGGACACAATAGTCGCATCTGTCGGCCTCGGCGAGTGAGAAACAATCACACCGTGAGAGAAAAGTCTCCTGCCACAATTTTTGGTTCACTCTCTCCCCCGGATTCTCCTCTCCTGGTCCATGGCGATTCTGATCACAGTGGAAAAAAATGTCCCTAGATAGCTTGCTCAATAACTTGCTCAATCGTTTTTTAAAAATCCATGACTTGTAATTTAATTTGATGTATTTCCTGTAAAATAACATGTTACAAGATATACACAGTAATAATGTGTTGATAATTTTGCACATACAGTAAGTCTATACAGTATAAGTCGCATCCCCTGCCAAACTATATAAAAAAGAAATGTGATTTATAATCCGAAAAATGCCGTATACGAAAGCCTCAAATTTGAAGCTACAGAGGACGTTTGGGGCCCTGTCAAAGCAGCCCGGCGAGGTACCCACAATGCTCACACATAAAAATGGGTCTCAGGAGCATGACTTTGACCCACTCTGTGTATGTGTGACACAACCCGGGAGACTACAACAGACTTTTTGTGAGCCACAATGAAAGCATCTCAACTATGAGCTTGGAAGGCGCAGTGACAGAGCAAGGGCTTGCCAGCTCGAGCTGGCACAAAGCTCAAGCCAACTAAGCAGCTGCTCGAGACCTCCTGCCCACTAGGGGGTCCAAAAAAAGCCAGAGGATAATTATTATTTTTTCCAATACTCATCATGTTTCATGACCGATTTATCTATCATTACTTCAAAAAGTAAATTCTATCCATCAGTTTTTTATACTGTAATCTAGGGGTAAGGAACCTTTTTGAGCCAAGGAGACATAAAAGTGTAATATTTTGATTTTGATTTTTTTTTTTTTTTGGAGAGAGAGAGACACATTTTATATTCAAGACACAATTCAACAAAATGGCCAAACCCGCTCTCCAGACTAAAGCAAAGTCGTCAGCACATTGTATTTAACTGTTTGGCGTTTGACGATTTGATGAAATCTATGAAATAATAATAATACTAGAGCCTGTGTCCCATATCAATTTAAATATACCACTTAAGATCTGTCTCCGTCCTGCAGTTCCTAAGACTGTTGAGGCTCATTTTGACAGTTTATATTTTTGTCCTAAAAAATGTTTCAAAACAAGGAGAGGGAAAAGTTTTTTCATAAAAATGTCACCAAATACTGCAAATGACAATACTAACGCATTTACCTTCCGTGCAGACAGCACAGGGCGAGGAGAAGGAATTTTCAATTTTTCTCGTTGGCTTCTCATCGTTAAGTGTTTCAACAATGGACATAAACTCCTTAATGCGCCTCCATGTAAAATCTTTCCCGATTTACAGCCAAAGCGAGGTCTGTTGGTGTTACACCCAGACTGTAAACTATAGTCAAGACTGTGCCCTGTTTTTACTGGATCGAACCGGATGTTATGACAGCATCGCTTTGGCTTCACATGCGACACAATCGGCTCGGCATAAATCTATACTAAATATTTGCACATGTTCTACTTTATCCCAGAGCAGTATGTACTCATGAAGAGACATATATGGCTCCAGAGGCATAGGTTCTCAACCCCTACAGTAATCCCTCGTTTTCCGTGGTGGCTGCATTCCAAAAAGGTCCCGCAATAGTCAAAACAAACAACAATAAAAAAGTCATTGTTTCTACTTTTGGTAAAATGTAGGAAAAGTCATGAAATTTGAAGTTAAAAAAAGATCAGGTGACTTTTGGTGCGGGTACTTTGACCCGAAGACAACAGTAGAGTTCAATGAACCTTTATGTTTTATCCGCCATGCTTATCTGCTTTTATCTTACTTAACCTCGGTCGCTAACCATGTGGTCCCAATTTCTTCATCCAAATCCTTCCGAATCGACAAAAAACGTGGAACAAACCGAACGTTTCGGCACCAATTGTCAAAGATAGTCAATATTAAGACTATTTGGTGGCTGTATTTACACAGATAAAATACATATATTGTTAAAAACTACATCGTGATAGCAGCTGCAAAGTACTCACAAGGCTCTCATGTTGGTTGAAAAAAGGAGAGAGAGAGAGCCCAAACGGTGGGCGTGTTTTATTATACGTCAGTGAAAACAGGACACACATGAGCACGACTTCACAATAAAAGGATATAAGATTGATAAACGCACAAAAGATGTAATTACACTCATTATCATTAAAAGCACAATACAATTTACTTCAGATAATATTTGTCGCCTTAATGTGAATGTTATGGAAAACTACTTTTTCCTTCCTTTATTGTCTCAGGAAATCCCAATTTGTTGGCAATAGAAAGCATCATGTTTTCAATTTGGTGCTTTTTTTGGGTACAGAGCGTTTTTTACGTTTTGTTTTGTTTTTGTTTTTTGTTTTTTTAGAAGGTGGCAGAGAAACTTGATATTAAAAAAATATTTGAGTGTATGTAATGTAGGTTCATCAAGCTGTTTTACTGTACATGTGTACAGCTTAGACTGCAACATTATTGACGCAAAGGAAGACACAGGCTGAAAAGGGGGTACAAAGAACAAAGGAGGTACAAAGAGACAAACAAGCAAGAGCTCATTCACAAAGCACATGCCATGCCAATAACAGTACATTCGTCATGTGATCTGAACCCTTGCTTGTTTTCTCTCATTTTACCTCCTTTTGTTATTAAAAACCATCTTTCTGTTAAAGCAACCCTGCCCCAGTTCCTGCCTCCCCCAATTTGGTCCACCTGCAAAACGAACACCCGAGGGCCCAGGGGGAGGCTTCAACATCCCAAATCCAGTTGGCACCTGCTGGTGGACGGAGGTGTAGCAGACCCTAACAGGATATTTTCCAAACACAACACAATTATTTAGAAAAAATGGGTGTAAAGGATTTAAATTTTTGGCAATGAATGTGTTAACTTGTTTATTTTAACAGTTAAGTAAATGCAGTTTTATATCTGGATCAACTCACTATGCTATACAAACTTAACACTGCCCTCTGGCGGCCGGAGAGAGCATTTGGTTTGTATATGTTCAAACAAATGATCACTTATGACCGAGAGACTCGCTTTATCTTTCTGACATTCACAGAATTTTATGGAAGGCTAGATTATATCATCTAATGGGCCCGCATGCTGTATGTTTGGCATTTCTGGCTTTCCTGCTACCTAAATTGCATAACGCAAACAATTCTGTGTACCATTGTGGCCTGCTTATTGTTTTCTAAGCCGACTGCGGGCAATGATGACACACAGTTGGACTTGGGATAATATTTCAGTTATATCAGACTGTCAGAACTTTATTCAGCTTCAGCAAAAGAAAGACTTGTCGGCGTCACCCCGCGCACCTCACGTCAACGGCGATTGCCGCCACGTACTAAACACACGTTTTCCACGGCTGGCACAATGCCTTGGATATGTCAAGAGGGTGACGTATCCAAGGCGTTGTGTGGCACATCAGCTTATGTGCACCCGTGTTAAGGCGGAACACATGTTCGGACCGCCACCTGTCGCAGAGGAAACGGGAGCCTTGAACACCCTGCTATTTTGCTATTTCTCCCACTTAGATTTGGGGTCTGAAATTTTCATTATAGGCACATATATATACACGTGTACTAGAATGACAATAAAGTAGATCTGAATCTGAATCTGAATCTGAATCTGAATGTGCACTGTGAGAGGGATAAACTAAAAATAAAAATCCAGAAATTACAATGCATGATTTTTTTAACAATTTATTTGTGTGATATAGCTGCAAAAAGTATTTGAACACCAGTGTATCATCTAGAATTCTGACCCTGAAAGACCTGACAGTCCGCCCATTAGAAGTCCACCTGCACTTCATGTATCATCCTGAATCAGATGCACCTGTTTGACGTCGTGAGCTGCATAAAGACACCTGTCCACCCGTTACAATCAGTAAGTCTTTAACTTGTTACATACAAAAGACCAAAGTGCTGTCCAAAGACACAAAAGACAAAATTGTACACCTCCACAAGGCTGGAAAGGGCTACATAGCAATTGCCAAGCCGCTTGGTGAAAAAAGGTCTACTGTTGGAGCAATCATAGGTAAATGGAAGAAGCTAAACATGACAGTCAATCTCAATCGGAGTGGAGCACCATGCAAGATATCACCTAGTGGGGTCTTAATGATTCTAAGAAAGGTGAGGAATCAGCACGGAACTACACGACAAGAGTTGGTTAATGACCTGAAATGAGCTGGGACAACCGTTTCCAAGGTTATTGAAAGAAATACACGAAGACGTCATGGTTTGAAATCATGCATGGCACGAAAGGTTCCCTGCTTATACCAGCACATGTCTAGGCCCGTCTTAAGTTTGCATATGGTCATTTGGATGATACAGAGGGGTCATGGAAGAAAACTTTGTGGTCAGATGAGACCAAAAAAAAAACCAACTTTTTGGTCATAATTCCACTAAGCGTGTTTGAAGGAAGAAGAATAAAGAGTACAATCCGAAGAACACCATCCCTACTGTTAAGGGTGCTTTGGGGGTGTTTTTCTGCACATGGATCAAGACAAGTGCACTGCATTAAAGAGAAGATAACTGGGGCCGTGTATTGTGAGATTTTGGGGAACAACCTCCTTCCCTCAGTCAGAGCATTGAAGATGAGTCGGAGCTGGGTCTTCCAACACGACAACGACACTGCACACTGCCAGGAAAACCAAGGAGTGGCTCCGTAA
Organism: Urocampus carinirostris; assembly: GCF_059441175.1. Lineage (NCBI taxonomy): Eukaryota > Metazoa > Chordata > Actinopteri > Syngnathiformes > Syngnathidae > Urocampus > Urocampus carinirostris. Next base: position 47,515,099 of record NC_142352.1, read on the forward strand.
GAAGCATATCAAGGTTCTAGAATGGCCCAGCCAGTTTCCAGACCTGAACCCAATCGAAGATGTTTGGAGGGTGATCAAACTTTGTGTTTCTCACCAACAGCCCAGAGACCACACTGATCTAGAGAATATCTGTGTGGAGAAGTCTGCTTTGATCCTGCAGCGTGTGCAAACCTGGTGAAAGACTACAAGAAATGTTTGACCTCTGTAATAGCAAACAAAGGCTACTGTACCAAATATTATCATTAATTTTCTCAGGTGTTCAAATACTTAATTGCAGCTATATCACACAAATAAATTGTTAAAAAATCTCTCTCTCTGTCTCTCTCTCTGTCTCTCTCTGTCTCTCTCTCTCTCTCTCTCTCTCTCTCTCTCTATATATATATATATATATATATATATATATATATATATATATATATATATATATATATATATATATATATATATATATATATATATATATATATATATATATGTATTTCAAAAGAAAGTTTCTGTTTCTGTTTATTGTAACAGTGTTATTCTCAATACTCCTCACCGGAAATGATCCCCACTTCACGTCACTGATGACAGGGACTTTTGTGATATTTTGTCAGTCCTTTTGTCAAAGTTAACCTTTTCAACGCCTTACTTCAATTTACTACAATTTATTTCAGTCACAATGGAACCTGACACTGTAAAGATAATTGGTAAGGGATGCCATTCTTACCGTAAACACCTTGGCAGCGGGCAGTGGGATATACGCTAGAAAACAACAAAATCCACAAAAGCTCCATGTTCAGCTGTATTCCGTCATTCCCTACACAAAAGAAAAACAGAGAACATCCTGTCACTTTTCAAAACTGAGTGATTGCTGTCACTAGTACAATAAGCCTTTTTGGCCAATTGTTTTTTTCTTCCTCCCCTTCATTCTGAAGCTTTAAGCCGTGAAAGTAATATTCCCGAACAAGCTCCTGTTGCACGCCCTACAACATTTCATTCAATTTATAGGGCGGGTAATTCAATCACAAATGGTGGATTATGGAAAGCTTACAAGCGATGCATGTTAACGCATCAGAGACAGCGTGCAGGCAGGCATTGTATTTGGAAGCACTTTAGCGTGACTGTCTCCTGGTCACAGTGAAGTACAGGTGGTCCGGGTCAGTCGGTACCAATGTTCCCGCTAAGCTGCGCGCGTGGGCAATTGCGCACTGGTCAGATCTTCTCTGCGCACAGGAAAAACTATCCAGAACATGAAAATCAGGACTTGAAATATCAAAAGTAATTCACAAGCAAATACGGCAACAATGCCGGTTCTGCCTACAGTGTTTTTTATACGTGGTATTTTGAAGTCAATGTCAGCACGAATTTTAGTAAATGAGCGTAGGCGCATATACAATCTCGAGTTCTGACGCAGGGAGTGGGTGAGAGGGACTAGAGAGACAACAGGGGCAATGGAGGAGATTCAGGGGAAAAAGCAAGAAAATACAAATAAAAAGCAAGGGAAAAGACACAAAAGAAGAGAAACAATAAAGAAAAAAAAGAAAAAAGGAGAGACAAAAGCGCGGTAAAGAATTCTTAAAAAAATCAAGAAAAAAGAAGAAAAGAATAGGGTACCTTTGATCAGTTGGTTAAATAATTTGTAAATATATAAAGTCAATATTTTTTGGGCAACAATGTACAGTGGGACCTCGCTACTTCACGGTTCCACTGTTCGCGGGTTCAAAATACTGTACTTCCTCTTAAAAGGTGTGATTAAATACTGTTCTGTTCTTCTATTGTGCAACAAAATAAGTAGGGTCGTTCAGGTGCTGGAACCTATCCCAGCCATCTTCAGGCAGTGGGCAGGGGACACCCTGAACTGATTGCCAGTCAGTTGCAGTGCACACAGAGACAGACAACTCACTCGCTCATTCACATCTGAAGACAATTTGAACCGGCCAATTAACCTTACATGCATGATAATGGATCAATGGATATACTTCTTCATTTTGCTTGAGTAGATTTGTAAAGAAAACAGCTATAAACCACTGGCAAATCTAAATAAATTTTCAGAAATACCTAACATGAAAAAAACTAGTTGCTATGACATACCTGATGATAATGCACATCACGGTTAGGAACCGAAACGCAAAAAAAGAATTATAAACTAACATGATTGAGCAGCTGATTTGGCTTCTATGTTGACATCAAACATTCCACGATGTTTCCCTAACATTTGAAAATGAAAATCTCTACTCTTTAGGAGGAATTCACAGTTTTGAAGGGTGAGCTTCGTGAATTGTATAGATCCCAGGAGAAAATGTTTTGAGGTAGGGAGGGGTATATTGTGAGATTTTCTAGAGTGAATTGGGCGTTTGAGCTGGTGCGTTTGTGCTATCATCAGTACAGTTTGCACGGGCAGGAAAGCTGTTTTTATTTGTGATTAACATGCATTAGATTTTATCTTATTGTCAAGCTGTTTTTTTGGATGGTACCAACGATGGATATTGGAATAGAATGGAGAAAACAAAAAAGCGTCCCGAAAGATGTAAATAAACGCAAAAAAAATTATGACAGGAGAAACAATTCTTTGGTGTCTCTGATGACAAATCAGACTTTGAAGGACCAGCAATGAATAACTTGTAAACCGTATGTCGGTATTGTGTTCATAGTTGTCAATAAATGAATTCAATCCAGGCCTGGCGTATTCACCACGTTTGGCACTTACAATTTTTAGTTCGAGCTGAGAAAAAAGTCAAACAAAATGTTATACCGATTTTTAATCAAAGATGCAGTGTGCGTGTCATACACAAATAATTACAGCATTTCATCCACATTCTTCACACCTTTTAAGCCCTGACCCACTTATATGCGTGACTAATGATTGCAATTTCCCTTATTAAGCGTTAATAAACTATAAAAACACCACACGGCACCTCTTTACTCCAATAAGACAAAATATTTGGAATTTAAAAAAAGATAATTTGTGTAAATAAGTCCATTTAATTCACCCAAAAAACTACAGAAACAATTCTGTCTTCTTTTTTCCTAGTTCCTTCGCCACTTGGAGTAAATCTAGTGTTGCTTATCATACATAGCATACTTCATCAGATCTACAGATAATTTTACAGAAACTGTCATAATTTAGTTTGATTTGCGACAAAGGTGCCAGAGAATCAGTTATTCCTGTACTCTGTGTGTACTTTCCCTAAAAACTCTCTCACAGTGGGTATTAGAGTGAGGCAGGAAGAGCAGAACTTTGTAAATCTATTTAATCGATGGAAAGCAATCTTTCCCGGAATAACTTCCTTTTTTTTCATCTGTTTACTAGCAATTAGCAATATACATTGACACATTTCACCAGTGACCAAGACGATCCACAAAAGAGCCAAAATAGGCCAGACGAGATTGGTCTAACCCATGAGCGCAACCTGCTCGTTTTAAAATCCTATAATTTTTTAAATTATTTTTCTTAACAAGGGACAGGATAGGCTCAAATCTAATGAAAAAATGCTGGTTAAAAAGTTTTTTTATAAAATGTGGAGAATGCACTTCAGTCCTATTGGTTCATATTAGTGCTTTTGTCTTCCTCCCTACTCCTCTTTTGCTCGGTGAGTGTCACTTGCGGCATAGCAGCAGAGTCTGTGGAGGCTCCGGTGTATTGCGGTGAGAGTATGTTATACTAAAAAAACCGACATCGATGTAACCATCCCGTTTAGGTGGGTGCCCAAATTCAACCCAAGCACCCCCAAAAGTTATCGCACTTTTTAAACATTTTAGTATTTTTTTTACTACAACAGAGAACGGATTAGTCTTAAATAGGATGGAAAACTCTAGATTAAAAAAAAGGTAAAATAAAACAAAAATGTGAACAAAGCAGCGTCAGAAATACTCGGATGCATGGAAATATTTCAGGCTATTTTATTCTTAGCCACTTTTCTTCTCTGCTAGGTGTCTGAAGTTAAAACAGGCCATCCAGAATCAAATTTAAGATAAATTTTGATAATTATGTATGTTCTCCTAATTAGTTGACCAAATTATCATCGCATTTTGATGAAATATCCATAAACCATTTACTATTAAAAAAAAATGTATGAATTGATACTGAGTTTTATGATACCGACTTTTTATCTTTTTGGTAATAAAACAGCTTGAGTTTGAGAACACAGAGGTCGATTATGTAATTATTGTACTCATTTAAATGACTGAATTCATATTTTTAACGACCAATAGATGTTTGTATGTTGTTGGTGGAATAGGAGAGATATAAGACACTCTGGGTTCTCAGCTCCCCCAGCGCTCTGAACCTAAATTCGCCCCTGAAAAAGAATATATAAAATGTTGAATAGAATGATTCATACGTTCCATTCTTCTTCTTCAATATGAGTAGTCTATAATAAATAAATGAGTAAAAACTGGGCATGGCGTAATAATATTGTTTCTGCTAACTACAAGAGTGTAATGATGTTCAAAAACTGGAAGTGACACTCCTGAACTGTGTTGAACAGAAAAATATATTTGATCTCTTTTCGATATGAAACAAAACAATATAGTTTTTACAACAAGCTTATCCAAACCTAAAGGCCAGTAAAACCAATATTTGCAAACATTTGGGTATTTGTATGTAACTTTTGTTTATTTTCTCTGTTTTTGTTTTGTAGCACAATTGATTATAATCGTGTACAACGTTGCAATGCATTTTTGTATATATATATATATATATATATATATATATATATATATATATATATATATATATATATATATATATATATATATATATATATATATATATATATATATATATATATATATATATATATATATATATATATATATGTTTATGCGTTTGTTTAATGACGCATTTTTTCCCCTAAAAAAAACATCAAAAGTGAATTTTTATCAACCCGCCAGACACTGAACCTAAAATCCCCTCTGGGTGATCTAGCGAAAAAAATGAGATTTTTTTACCCCAGTGCAAACATTGTTATACGGCGTACACAATTTGAAATCGTAAAAAAAATATATATATATAAAATACGGGTAGCGTATACATTGACTGTTACGGCAGCGAGACCGTCTACCTTACCTTGGAGCGGTCCTGTGGGTCAACAGCTCTCCGGAGCAGCGCACTCTCGTCCCCCAAAGAAATCCAAATCCACCCAGTGGCGCTCCTGCACCTGGGAAAAGTTGAAATCTCCTCCTTGAACCACTTCAATGTAATCTGTTCGGTGGTTTGGACACTTTAAATACGCTTTCAAAATCCAGACCGTCAATATGAAAACAAACCAGTCCAAAAATAATCCGAAAGCCAAACACTTCTCCTCACACAGTCCTCCAATTGTTGCGCGCAATGCGCCGTGTGTGCGGCTGTTGGGTTTGGAGCGGCGTGGAAGCTCCGCTCAATCAGAGCCGCGTCTGTGGATTCCAAAGTGATGCTGGCCAAGCACGAGATGTGCACAGACTCAAAACGAGCGCGCCTGGCGGTGCGAAGAGAGAGAGAGAGAAACCGGGAGGGTGTGGGAGGGAGTAGGTTAGCAGGGAGGAGAAGAGGAGAGAGGGAGGACAACAGAGGCTCCACAGTGGCGAGGTCCCGTTATGACAGGTGTGGGTAACTATTTGGAGTCGCATTGGGTTAAAAAATGAGTCTCTTGGAGAAGCATACCTGTCAACCTGTACGTTTTTGCCGTTCAAAGTACATTTATTATGCATTTTAAGACGTGTACGACGTATAAGAAAATCTGTACGGAAAAACACAAATGTGTCAATGGTGGGTACTATCCGGTATACACCGCCGATCATGAAATGGCAAATCAATCAAGTCAAACAAGTTCGCCACGGTATCCTCTATCTCGGTATCGTTTTTTTTTTCCTTTGCAAACGAAGCGAGCGGTTTGATGCAGATTTCATGTGGTAGTTATGTAGTGAAAGGAAGTCCGTCTCTTTTTAGAGAACCGGTTTTTTCGGCTAAACTTATTGAAGAGAGCCATCTCTCAAATGGCTCACTTGCTTTGATGCATTATATTACGAATCATTTTTGTTGTATAAAGAAGTTAAGAAAAAAAGGTTAGATTATTTTGTATTTTGTAAGGGAAAATATAACATTTTGTAAGGGCATGGAGCCGTGGAGGTTGACAGGTATGGAGACTTATCCACATTTTTAAGAACAAATGTATATGCAGACATCTAAGCATTGTATTTCTTGCTATTTGTTTTTAATTAGATTCGTTTCTTCAAATTTGCTTTGAAACACTCAAACAAAAATAATATTGAACTTCTGCACGTGACGTCACGTTGCCCTCTCTGGCAGAACGAGACCCATGACGTACGGTAGAAGCACCCTAGCGGTCAGCACTTGATTGACGATTTGAGTTTAAACGAATACAGTGGTACATCTATTTGCAAATTGTATTCGCTCTGGGAGTACCTTCTTAACCTGAAAAGATGTATGTAGAGACGCGTTTTGTAAGTAAATGCTCTAATCCGTACTAAGTTCCGCAAAGGTACAGTATGATATATGTTTTTAATAAATCATAAAAGAGCATCAGAACATAATACAAATGCAAATTTATGTCTCTAGTAGTATTTTTGTAGTATTTATGTTCAAGTATTTTTGTGTCATAATATTACTTAAGTGGTATTTTTGTGGTATTCACGTAAAAGTATTTTTAAAGTATTTCCATAGCTGTATTTCTGTTGTAGTATTTCTGTGATCCTATTTTTGTATTATAGTGTTACTCTGTGGTAATTTTGCAGTTTTTCTAAAGTATTTTTTAGAATGAAAAATAATCCATTACTTATTAGGTTTTGAATCACTTATTTGGATAATTCGTTTTTTAGTAATTTTGTATGTTGTATTCTGTAGGGGTATTTTTGTTGTGGACACATAGGCACAGTGTGTATTCTGTGCCTCCTAGTGGTAAAAAATATATATAATGCATTGAAAGAAAGAATATCGTTTTGAATAATTAGCAAAACATACTAACTATCATAAAAATAAGCATTTTTCGAATAGTTGTAGGTCAAAAACATTTATTTTTATTTTACATCACATGAGACTAAGAAGGGAGATGACATAATTGTCTGCCATCTTGCTGCTATGAGCACACGCACACAAAAAAAAGTAAAAAACTGGCAAAAGGGTAAGTAAACTAGAAGAAAAATAATGTGCACGGTCACTTTGAGGCTCCATAGTTTGTATTATTTCTTATGCTTTTCATACACGTTTTTAATTGTACCACACAACACAGTGGCATCTAGTGGTCCAATAATATACACTATCCCTTGTGTGATGCTTTCAGGTGCTTCTAGGAAAGAAATCTCGCGACCTGTGGTTCCAACAAGTCACCATGGAGAGAGTTGCGCAATGTGTTAGAGCATTTCAACGGTTATTGTTTCTTTGACCTTTGGAACACCAATTCGAACTGTGGCGGGCAACTATTTGTAGTGTGTTTGCATTTGGGTCCACCAATGTGGCCAAGGGGCCCATCCTCAATACCAACACCATGTAATAAATATACATGCAGACATCTACATGTTATATTCTTAATATTTGTTTTTAAAGTAAGTAATTGTATCAAATTGGTTTTGAAACTGTCACAATTAAAGAAAAATAATGTATTAGGTCCCTCTTTTAAGCACTGAATTTAATATTTGGTTTTGTAGTATTACTGTTATTTATGACAAAATAACATGATTATGATTGTTTCTTTCGCCACTAAATCTTGACCACACTCATGGATCCCTGGACAGAGTGGTAATGACAGAGTAGAACACAACTGTCAAAGAGGCGGTCCGAGTGCATGATCAGACAAGCAAAGGGCTTTTTAATCGAAAGCTGCAGTTTCAAAAATGTCCACTTGATGTCACTCAAGCCAGGCACCACTCAGAAAAGAACCTCAGAAGTATTTCTCTCTCTTTCTCTCTTTCTTTCTCACTCTCTCTTTCTTTCTCTCTCTCTCTCTTTCAATCTCTCTCTCACACTCTCTCCCGATACGTCTCTTTTTCTCCCTCTCTAACTTTTTTTTCTCCCCCCTCGCTTTCTTGCTTTTCCCTTGATCTCTCTTTCTCTCTCACACTCTCGCTCTCGTACACACTCTCTCTTCCTCTTTCTCTCTCTCTCTCCCTTTCTCTCCCTCTCTCAATCTCTTTCCGTCTGCTTCCATCTCTCTCTCACTCTCCATCCCTCTCACTAATTTCCCTTTAGCTCTATTTTCCTCCCGCCCTCTCTTTCTCACTTTTCCCCTTGATCTTTCTCTCTCTCCTATTCTCTTTATCTTCTTTCTCTCTCTCTCTCTCTCTCTCTCTCTCTCTCTCTCTCTCTCTCTCTCTCTCTCTCTCTCTCTCTCTCTCTCTCTCTCTCTCTCTCCCTCTCTCCATTTATCTCCCTCTCTCTCTCCCATTTTCTCTCTCCCTCTCCAGCTCTCTTTCTCGCTCCCTCACTTCTTATCTTTTTTTCTTTATTTTTCTCTCCCCTCCCTTTCTTGCTTTTTCCATTGATCTCTAACTCTCTCTCTCTCTATGTCTCTCTCTCTCTCTCTAACTATTTATCTACCTTTTCTGTTCTCTTTCTTTTTTCCCTCTTTCTCTCTCTAACTATGTATCTACCTTTTCTGTTCTCTTTCTTTTTTCTCTCTTTCTCGCTCTCCCTCACTGTTTCTCTCTCCCTCACTGTTTCCCTCCCCTTCTCTCTCTTTCTCTTTTTAAATCTGTATTTTCCGATATAGTTCTCATTCTCTCTTTCCCTCCCTTTTTCATTCTCTCTCTCTTTTCTATCCCCTTTTCTCTCTCTTTTCTTCTCCCCCTATTTCCTTCCTTCTCTCTCTCTTTCTTTCTCACTCTCTTTCTCCCTCCCTCTCTCTCTCTCTCTTTCTCTCTCTCTCTCTATCTCTCTCTCTATCTCTCTATTTCTCATACACACTCTTTTTATTTCTCCTTCTCTCTGACCTCTTCTCTGTCGTTTCCTATTCTCTCGTTATTTTGATCATCCTCTCGACCCATCTCTTGTCTATCTCTTTACTGCTTTTTTTTCATTTACTGTCTCTTTCTTTCCCTTTCCATCTCCTTTTTTCTCCCTTGGCTCTCATTTGTGGTCTCCCTCTCTCTCTTGGTTGTGCTTTCTTTGTTTATCTCATTCTTTCTCCCTTTTTCTGTCTCTCTAAGCTTATCTATATGTCTCTCTTACTCTTTTTCGGTTTCTCTTATTGTTATCTCTTTCTCCTTTCGCTTTTTTCTTCTTTCTCCTTCTCTGATTTTTTCTTTCTTTCTCTTAAACCTACTAGTCTTCCCCTCTCCCTCCCGTTAGATTTTTTTAGCATGTGGCCTCCAGCTAAAATGAGTGACTTGGAATGAGTTCTAGTCGTTGTGCAAATGATCAAGTAATAGGAGCCCCAAAATCTAATTTTGCTCTGGGCACCACGAAGGTTTGAGCCGGCCCTGGTAGCCCATCTTCGGGTGGTCCAAGTAGGAACAAACAGCGTCCCTTTCGCTGTTCTTCCTGAGTGCCGCACTAACATATTTGTCCACAAGAGAGCGCAATTTCAGTAACACACTTTCAGCTCTCAGTGAACTCAACAGACACTTTATTAAGTACTGTACAGAGATGCTTTAACGTGTTCAAAAGGTATCCATGTGTTGTCTGCATTTGATACAGTTCATCCCGCTCCCACATTACTCAAAATTAACTTATCAAATCAATAATTACAATACTGTGTCAAAGGGTTGGGCAATTATTTAGAGTCGGGGGCTGCATTGGGTTAAAAAATGTGGCCGTGGGGCCGATCCCGGAGAGCTATCCCATGTTATATTTCTTTTTAATTGTTGTTGGTTTTTTTTATCAGATTAGTCTGATAAACTGGTTTTGAAACACTCACAATTCGAAAAAATATGTACTGTATATATATATATATATATATATATATATATATATATATATATATATATATATGTCAAAGCCAATAATCTTGCTGTTCTTTGATAACCACACCCTTTAGAGTTGATTTTCTTTTTTTAACTAATGATGTTTAAATAATTGAGAATGGCTCAGGGAAACATCTGTAAAACAGGCTGGACATTGTACGTAATGAGAATTTAGTATGGGCCTCTCTTGTTCTTTTTGCAAGCTCAAAATTCATTGATATATTGTCTCCTTAATTTGAGTGTCTGTAGACTAGAAACTTCACAGTGTGCAAGAAAATAGTTTTTGCTGAACTGGTCAGAGTGACCGTGGTTGTGCAGACTGTTTTTCCATCCACGACAAATCCAATTTCAAGTATTATTTTTATTGAAAAAAAGCCAATTATCCACCAATGAAGCAAGCATTTTTTTCTGTCTCGACTTTTTACATCATTTATAATAACGGTGTGATCATGTTAATGTTTCGACAGTATAAGCAAATTTTAATTTGTCATGTATTGAGCATTTGTTCTGCTCCTTTCAATAAACAATGTGAAGGGGTATAATGGGAAAATATTTTCCCGGAGGAGAGTGGAAAAAAGTCCACAGCAGAAATTTTTCAGGCAACACAGTCCATCACTGTTAAAGTTTGTGATGGACCAACTAAAGAGACAATGGAGCAAACACTCAAGACAATGGGATTTTATTTAGAGCAGGCATCAAAGCCTTGCACACCATAATGTGATATGAGGAGCTTAGTTAACGCTTTTTCTCTGGCACCAAGGTCTATAATTGATGTTCCATCAGCACAATTCAATAAGAGCTCCAAGTGCTGTATATCATTGCCGAACACTTCCCACACACCAACAGCTAAATGGATAGAAAGGATACACTTGAGACCATCGATAACTTGATTGTACGTGCACATGTGTGACACCAGCCCAAAAGAACGGCGCCTGTTTAACAGTGATGTCAGTCAAAAATAAATTGAACGATACAAACTCTCAATGGCAAAGTAAACATGCTATTTGAAGAGTAGATTAACATTGGTGGATGGTTGAGTAGCTAAAGCGATATGACTGTGGGATAATGAACTGCACGACTGCTCTGGGGTCAACAAAGTCAAGTCAAGTCATGTTTATTTGTATAGCCCTTAATCACAAGGAGTCTCAAAGGGCTGCACAGACCACAGATAATTGCAAACCACAAACTATCATTACACCATCTAGAACCTACATGAGGGCAAGGAAAAACTCAAAAGATGTCATTTCACCATATTTAACACAGTGCGTCTGAGAGGTAGAATCTGAACCATAAGAGGATGATTCCTGAGAGACCAAAGGCCTCATTGGAACTGTTTGTTGATCTCCCTTAACAAATCTCTGGCTATAAGAGTAAAGATTAGAGAGTTTTCAGCATTTTTCAGCCATATTTTAATGGGATATGCTTGCACAACCTTTTGAGGGAGTGTTACAACTCAAAAGAGAACAAGTTTTTTGTGTATAAGCGTATACTTTAACAAAGTGTAGGGTTTAACTTACTGAGTGGCAAAGACATAATCTTACGTCAAGGACACCATCCATCCATCCATTATCTGCACCGCTTATCCTCAGTAGGGTCGCGGGGGTGCTGGAGCCCATCCCAGCCATCTCCGGGCAGTGGGCAGGGGACACAGAGACAGACAACCCACTCGCTCATTCACACCTAGGTACAATTTGGACCGGCCAACTAACCTAACGTGCATGGTTTTTTTGGAATGTGGGAGGAAAACGGAGCGCCCGGAGAACGGGGAGAACATACAAACACCACACAGGAGGTTTGAACTCATGACCTCAGAACTGTGCCGCACACGCGCTAACCACTGCTCCTCCGTGCTACGTCAAGGACACATTTTTCATAAATAAACAAAGGCCCATAAGACTAATTATTGTCTGAGATTTTTTTAGTTGACTTCGACTTTAACTTTGAAGTGCATTCGCAAGGCAGACCGTTACAGATGGAGGTAAAATCCTCCGACTTCGGCTGGTCACCGTCAAGGTCTCCTCTGGCCAAAAGCGCACACGCAAACACGCACTTCCAGAAAGGAACATTTTTCACCGCATAATTGGCGGCAAGGCACACGCCCTTGGGATTCGATAATTCATAACCTCCTCCTTCCCGATATCGGATAGTCTGTGGAAATGGGCTGAGACCGGGGGGTGAGAGTTGCTTTGGGAGTAGGGAGGGGGCAGCATCATTAGAAAGGAGAAGTAATGGCTCTTATTGATCTTCCTCACACTCTGGCTCTCCTATCTCCCCCTTCAACATTTCATGTTTAAAACAACACTGATCCTCATTACCTCGACAGCTGCTGACAACCTGATCAGCGCGGCTGGGGAAGAGGCGACCAGAGAGAAAGGTAAGAAACAACACATCGCCACAGAAAAGCATCACAACAGCAGACAAAAGAAACTTGATCTGCCACATTTCCTTGTCCAAATGACTCAGCCTGTGGTGTTATTCTCATCGGAACGTAACAGTACACCATGTTTATACGGCAAATGTTTTAAATCTATCTATCTGTTATTCTGCCTGCCTGCCTGCCTAGCTACCCAAATCCCTACTCCTTTTAAAAGGAAAATTCTGATATTATGATTAGTTTTCAGATGATTTGGGTTTTTTTTTGTCTTCACATCTAATAGAGTTGAAAACCCAGCCTCACACTTGTACGTTGTAAGAAAAGTGAAACATAGTATTCCAGAGCTTATTTGGTGAGTTTTGGGAACAGTTTCAACCCCTCACACCAAAGGGGTTCAATGACCAGTCTTCTATTCAACTTCACCACTTCAATCACACTGCAGCGCAAACCACAAAGTCGAGCCCACTCCAGCCTCTTGTGCCACTCACCTTATCTCTCCTTTCTCTCTCTCACTAAGCTACTGGCACTGTAGGGATGGGGTGTGGCCGTACCTTAATCATTCATCTATTAGAAATGTTGACGGACTGGGATGTGCTCAAAATAGGATGGATAGAATGAAAGACATAGACAGAAGAAAAAAAAAATTGTGCTTATTTTCGGGAAAAATATTTTATTATTACTCTGTCTCAAACATTGTGTCGCGGAGCCCCTGGAAAGATGTTTTTCACCCCCTGGGGGTCAGTGGAACCCACTATGGGAACCACTGCTTCACACCAAAAAAAAAACATTGTGACCAGATGCTGAAGGTGTTGTACCTGGGTCAGATCAGGAGGCTTTTCCTGCTACTGGTAAACCAGTACTATCTGTTTCATCTGGTGGAGCAAAGCCCTACCGAAAATAAGGCCTGGAGAGGGATGGGCACCGCCTGGCTGTACTTGCCCAAGGCACACCAGAGGTGGTGTCCCTACAAGTGGTGCCCATATGACCAAGGCGGTTAAGAGCTACGTGAACCGTGATAAGTATATATTTATATATAAATTCCGCAAAGCCTCAATGCCCGCAGGAAATCGTCAGCAGTAGAGAATTGTCAGCCCTCGTCTTCTGACCTCGCAGATGAAAACTCCAGGCTTTATCAACAGTCACGGTCCTGAGAAGTGATCATACAACACCCCCGCGTACAAACCCTTTAAGAGGCCTGACTGCTCTGACATCAAAAAGCTGCGTGTGAATCATGCGCATTAATATTTAATGATTTGCCACAAAAAAGTGTCTGGAGGTCTCTGCATTCCCTTCCCTTTAGATGAGAAGGATTTGTGTGTGCGTGCATATGCACATGTGCCTAGTTACTTTCAGATACACACTTTTCTCCAAAAGTCTCGTTTGATGGTAATTATGTCAACGGCATCCTTGAGAGACTGTAGCACAATCAATTATAGCCAAATGAAGGCCACAGCATACAACATACACCGTAATGAGAGGTGTCCCTAAAATGGAGGTGGCTTGCATTGACTGGCTGTTGTAACGTATTTTCTTATTCAACTTTACAACTTTGGATTTTCATTTCCATTTTTAAAATATTTGAATTTTGGCATATTGTATGCTTTGCCTGAACCTCTTTTATTTTAAATATTTGCTATATTTACTATCTCTATTCACTATTCACTGGATGGCAGAAAGATTAAATACACATCTGTACAGCCTTTTTTAGCATGATGATGAAAAAGTCTGTCTTATATAGTGCCGAGTCATATACTTTATCTGGGCGGCCGCCTACGCAGAAAGGGGTGACAACAGGAAAATTCAAACAGGAAAATGCTTTCAGATAGGAATACACCAGAAAAGGGAAGGTAACTGCAACCTAGCGGCCAGATCAAGTCTTCTATCTAGTTAGTATCTGAGAAAAATAATCTAACACTGTATAGTATAGTATAGTATAGTATAGTATAGTATAGTATAGTATAGTATAGTATAGTATAGTATAGTATAGTATAGGGCTGCAATAACTAACCAATAAAATCTATTAAAATCAATGATTGAAAGCATTGGCAACTAATTAGATAATCGACTGTTTGTATCAAGTGATTTATGAGCTACCAAGTACATTAGATGAATCAATCAATCAATCATTCAATCAATATAATTATATATACATATATACATGTATATAGGGCATATATGTATACAGCAGCACGTTGGCGCAGTGGTTAGCGCGTGTGCGGCACAGTTCGGCGGTCGTGAGATCAAACCTTACTGTGTGGAGTTTGCATGTTCTCCCCGTACTTGCCTGGGTTTCCTCCGGGCACTCCGGTTTCCTCCCACATTCCAAGAACATGCATGTCAGGTTAATTGGCCGGTTCAAATTGACACCAGAGACAAAAATGTACACCTCCACAAGGCTGAAAAGGGCTGCGGAATACTTGCCAAGCAGCTTGGTGAAAAAGGTCCACTGTTGGAGCAATCTTTAGAAAATAGGAAAAGCTAAACATGACGGTCAATCTCAATCCGAGTGCAGCCCCATGCAAAATATCCCCTCGTGGGGTCTCAATCATTTTAGGAAAGGTTAGGAATGATTAAACCAGCACATATCAAGGCCCCTCTTAAGTTTGCATATGGCCATTTGGATGATACAAAGGAGTCGTGGGAGAAAGTTTTGCGGTCAGCTGGGACCAAAATAGAACTACTTCCAATTAGCGTGTTTGGAGGAAGAAAAATGAAGAATACAATCCGAAGAACATCATCCCTACTCTAAAGCATAGGGGTGCTCTCGGGGTGTTTTTCTGCACATGGGACAGGACGAGAGCGCTGGTTCGAAGAGAGGATGACTGGGCCCGTGTTTTGGGAGATTTTGGGAAACAACCTCCTTCCCTTCGTCAGAGCATTGAAGATGGGTCGTGGCTGCGTCTTCCAACAATTACCCGGAGCAAACAGCCAGGAAAACCTAGGATTGGCTCCTTAAGAAGCATATCAAGGTTCTAGCATGGCCCAGCCAGTCCTGAAACCAATCGAAAATCTTTGGAGGGAGCTCAAACTCTGTGTTTCTCAGCAACAGCCCAGGAACCTGACTGATCTAGAGGAGATCTGTGTGGAGGAGTGGGCAAAAATCCCTCCTGCAGTATGTGCAAACCTGGTAAAAGACTACCGAAAACATTTGACCTTTGTAATAGCAAACAAAGGCTACAGTACCAAATATTAACATTCATTTTTTCAGGTGTTCAAATACTTATTTGCAGCTGTATCACACAAATTAATCGTTAAAAAAATCATGCATTGTGATTTCTGGATTTTTCTTTTTAGTTTATTACAGTGGATGTGCACCTATGATGAAAATTTCAGACCCTTCCATGATTTCATACCTGTCAACCTGTATGTTTTTGCCGTATAAAAACGTATATAAAGTAAGTTTATTATGCATTGTAAGACGTGTACGACGTACAAGAAAATCTGTACAGAAAAACGCAAATTTGTCAATTATGGGTACCATACGGTAAACACCGACTATCACGAAACGGCAGATCAATCAAGTCTAACGAGTTCGCCGCGGTAGCTTCTATCTCGGAATCGTTTTTTTGGTTGCAAACGAAGCAAGCGGTTTGATGCTACTGTACGCATGCGTCTGCCGCCTGGGGATTTCCCATCATGCATCATTCCGAAAAAAAAAATATATAGCGTAAGATTATTTTGTATTTTGTAAGGGAAAATACGACAGTTTGTACGGGCATGGAGCCGTGGAGGTTGACAGGTATGTCATTTCTAAGTGGGAGAAATAGAAAAAAAGGCTAGATGTTCAAATACTTATTTTCTTCACTGTATATTATCATGACATTTCCAAGCAACATGTTTCGTTGATCGGAATCAATCAATACTACCGTGTTTTCATGACCATAAGGTGTACTTTAAGCCTCTTCTGTTTGAACGCCACGAGTGTCCCGCATGGGCAGAAGAAGACATGTGACATCCAATGCGTCTATTGTTTGCCAAAGTACTCATTGATGCTAACGCCGTGGCAATTTGAAAGTTATTGCGCTATCTGAGGCTGAACAATGTTGTCCCCACAAATAAGAAAAAAATCCAAAACGTCCATTGAATTCTTCCCATGTTTTGTCCACCATGGTGTGTTGATTTATATGCTACTTGGAAGTACCTGGAAACTAAGCAGCCGCAAGAGAAATGAAGATTAATGGATCGACCGTTTCTGACAATTTAAGAATACGCAGCTGTAGAAAATAAGGCGAGTTGGAAGAAAGACTTGAGCAGTGGATCATCAAGCACAGCACAACAGTAAAAGAAGACTTTTCAGACCCCGTTGTGTGTATCGCTACGGTGTGTTTTACTTTTTGATAAATACTTGAATAAACCACCTCCACACTCAGTTTTGCTCCCGCTGTATTTTCAAATACGCACACTTGTTTGCTTGTCTGTGTTTTTGTAACTTGGCCGCTGCAGAGGGCACCCGCACCCCCCTTAATCAGGTGTTCCCTATGTATGATAAACACAGATGTAGAACCAGCTCTGAAGATTCCGCCTTTAATACGGTACGCCCTTTGGTCATGAAAATAAAGTACTCAATATTTACTTGGATCGGATCAAGACCAAAATGATCCGGTACTGCCCACCCCTAATAGACACGTCAAGCAAAACAATAAAATGCCATGATAGGTCCCCTTTGAGTCTTTTTCTAATTGAATGGTCTTGTTTTAGCCCATCAGCCAATGGTTATCTTTCCTCATATAAGAGAGAGAAAGAAAAGGTGTTAGAAAGGAAGAAGTCAATCCATTCCAATAACACAGGGAAGAAAAGTGTGAAATCCGTAGAGTGAACCCAAATAAATAGCACTGCTTGGATAACAGAAGCAGCGGGGTTGGTTGTGAATGCATTCAATTGTAGCTACAAGCTAGCATGTGTTAATTGAGTGCTTGGTAAACAAGTTGTGAATTGCATTAAGATCGCTGTGAGAGCGGAATGACAATTGGCTCAGGGTCTATTCGTTTTCAAACACAGCGCCACATTTTTGCGGCCAAATGGGATTTCCCTGTGAACAGGAGATGAATCGGGTGGCTTGGAATTAGTTGTCGATCCCTTGAATGGACTTTTGTTTAATTTTTTTCTCCTACTCCAAATTATGCGGAAGCCCTAAAATAAATTTAAGTCCAAGTGTTTTCATGTATTCCGAGTTTCCCACCGTGCTCCGTCAAAACATTGTTTTCTTATGAAGGATTTCTTCTATTACCAAGTTGGCTGCACGGGGACAACATTCAGGAAGTGTGTTCTTTTTCTCTAAGAATCCAAATTAGACTCATTTGGCTCCCAGAAGGAGAAATCTCATGCAAAGAAATACCTGGCTGTGAAAATGTATCCGAAAAGTATACATAGGTGGATGAAATTGAAAGGAATTAAACACATTTCAGCTGCCTTTTGTCTCCCCTCGCATGTGTTTGGCTGCCACATTGAGTCTAAAGTAAAAACGTCACCTCTCAAACGCCAGAGAACTGCTGTGTGGCCAGGGCCAGGTTCGGCCCATATCAGCCATCTCCTCACAACTAAATAAGGAAATTTCACTTCCAAGAGCCAGCTCATAGAGGCGGTTAATTCGCAAATTAAATATCACTAATCCAGACTGGCCTAAATGTAAAATGCACGGCCCACCATTGATTTTTCGAGACCGGGTGTAAAAATGATTTTGCCTCGAGAGGGATAGGCGCCACCAGGCTGTACTTGCCCAAGACACACTATATATGTGTGTGTGTGTGTGAGTGTGTGTGTTTGAGAAACACTGACCTGAAATAAAGCTAGTAAGCTAGTAGCTGCACTATCTGCACTATTACCGATACCTGGGTTTGAGTACTTGCCCTTGTGATTGCATTGAGGCTCAGTGTCCACCATGTGCTGCAATAGATGCAAATACTTTATTCAATGAAATAAAGACGACAAATATTTAACAGCTTCATTAGAAGTTGCCCTTCATAAAACACGCACGTGTTCTAATGCGCTTCTCGAGTTCTATAAAGTTTATAAGATGAAGGGTTTCATTTGATTGAGCCCCATTCTCAAATCACAACTCTAGAAGGAAAGCAATTTATCAGAGCTTAGTTTATAGTTGTACTCCGGATGCAGTAACAAGTTCTGTGCATGAATTTGATCAGAGCCAACCTCCATGGAATGGTCCCATATCATGGATCACACCGATAAAGACATTTGCTCCCTCTCCCTCCCTTCGAGCACCATCACGTCCATACACAAAAAGCGAGAGCGTGTGCAAATTGCCGGCCCGCGCCGAAAAAAATTAGAAATTAGAAACCATGCCAGACCATGCTGCACAGAATTGATGTCGCTGCTTCTCGCAGATGCGATGGTGCCAGGTGTCATAAGGGGAATGTTATCATTGGCCGTGTAATAGAATCCTGGCGCAAAGCGGGCGGGGCCAGAACGATTGTGTTGACAGGACTTCCTGAGAGATGAGTATAGATTTTCCTCAATCCCATCCTTCCTATCCACATCCAGATCAATTTAATGAGCTTTATTGCAATGGGAGTGCTCTTGCAATATTGCCCGAGCGATCATTTGACACTTAGATCAAATAATAAGGTCATATAATCTGAGGACATTGGTTAGATGTGAGTTAAAAGATAAAAACTAAATATAATTATTGTATTTACGTGATAGGGCATTTGTAATTGTATCCTTGCTGCATTAAATGACAACGGGCGGATATTTCATCAAGATTAACATAACTTGTAATCTATATTTGAAGACGATTGAAGTGTTCTAGGGCAAGACACTGAAACCGTAATGCCTTGCATGGCTGACGCCGCTATGGATGAGTGTGTGTGTGTAATAGGTACGAGTGAAGCCCATTGGGAGAGAAGGAGGAAGGGAGGTACACTAGTAGCAGGGGCAAGGAAGGAAGGAAGGAAGGAAGGAAGGAAGGAAGGAAGGAAGGAAGGAAGGAAGGAAGGAAGGAAGGAAGGAAGGAAGGAAGGAAGGAAGGAAGGAAGGTAGGAAGGAAGGAAGGAAGGAAGGAAGGAAGGAAGGAAGGAAGGAAGGAAGGAAGGAAGGAAGGAAGGAAGGAAAAATACTAAATAATAGTAAATACTTTTTACGGGTGTTCAAGTAAGATGGCGTATTGAAGCGATGTATTAAGAACTTTTAAGGGGAACATTTTAGAAAATAGTATAAGTAGAATCGCAAATGGCAAAGTTGTTAGAAAAAAATCACTAATGTAGAAAATATAACCATGTACATTTTTAAGAATAACCTCAAATGCAGCAAATCTGCCATTTTTATTTTCTGAAAATTGGAAATATTGTATTTGTCCATTTTTGAGGTTTCTTTTAAATTTGCACTAGGCATCACAATATTTTTTTTATCAAAACATTTGTCCTTGTGGAAAAAATATCTATATTACGTCGGTTTGATACGTAGTTCTTCATTCGCCACATGCTAATTCTTGGGACAAAACTATTTTAAATAAATAATAAAGTGATTATGGAAATTCTCAAGTTGATATCACCACGATTTAGGGAGTGTTTTCATTCAGAATAATTGAAAATGTTGTGAAAAGACATACAAATAGAGTAGGGTCCTGTGCTACTTGGCCTTTAAAAAAAAATACATCTTGCATCCCGCAGATATTCCACCACAATGTCTTTGTAACTAGATAATATCTCTACAGCAGAAACAAAACTCAAAGGATAAGGTTTTACCAAGTTGTGAGGAATATGTTTTTCTGAAAGAACAAATGTAACTGTAACTTCATTCACATTCTGTGTATAAAAACAGTAAAAGTAATACAGTATGTTTAACCGGACAACACCCCAAGTACATTTGTTTCTGATTACGTTTCTTATACCATATTCTTGTCTGAGTTATCTACCAATTCAAGATCCCATCGCTATTTGAAGTCCTATTTTAACTTATCATAATTCACTCTTAAAATTCCAAGGAAGAAATTGTTTGAATCCTTATTGTGTGATATTTGACTGCTAAATGGCACTGTTATGTTTA
Organism: Urocampus carinirostris; assembly: GCF_059441175.1. Lineage (NCBI taxonomy): Eukaryota > Metazoa > Chordata > Actinopteri > Syngnathiformes > Syngnathidae > Urocampus > Urocampus carinirostris. The sequence goes on from NC_142352.1 coordinate 47,535,353, forward strand.
ATGTGAGCAAAAAATAGTGCCACAGAACACTGCCTCCATGACAGGCGCTGGTCCGCTGACTCATCTCGATATGTCCTTCCCCCTCGTTTCACCTCCGGCCAGGCAGCCAGAAAGGACAGGAAAAGAAAAGAATAAGGTAGGCATCAATCTAGTAGAAGTGTGTCTTAAGTAGAGATATTAAAACGTTTTATCTCCGGAGGCAGAGCATTACACAGCACTGGGGCCCAAATGGAGAATGCTCTCAAGCCTGCAGATTTCTTCTTGGCTCTTGGATTCACAAGTAGACCAGAATTTTCCGAGCGAAGGCTCCGTGCAGGAACAAAGGAGGAAATCAAATCAGAGATAAGAGAAGGCAAGTCCATGCTTCCAACATTTGTATGTTACTAAAAGAACCCTAAAGTCACATCTTAAGCGGACGGGGAGCCAGTGCATGTTAGCTAATATGGGACGGATATAGTCAAACTTTCTTGTCTTAGTCAAGTCTCGCTGCCACATTTTGAACCAGCTGCAAACCTTTGATGCTGGACATAGGTAGACCAGAAAACAACACATTAATCAAGCCGGGAATTAATAAACGCACGAATTATAATTTTAGCATCTGATTGCGACAATATTACGAAGGTGGAAGAAAGCTAGTCCAGCAATATTTTAGTAGGGTCGTCACCGCCCTCTGGTGGCCAAATTGGGTATTACACCTCCTGATAACCGACCATTCTAAACAGCTGAATGCAATGTCAACGCAGGGCCTTTTTGCTTGTGGATGCATATAATACATCAGGGAAGTCCTCATGAGCTCACAATCGGATATATCAGCTTATCCCCAGAGCCTTGCCAACCCATTGACTGCTTTATCTCGCCCTATTTAAGGAAATTGTCCAGAAAAGGCAGCCGGATAGGCCATCTTCTCTCTTAAAGGTCAGATTCAAAGTAACGTGTTCTGCTGGCGATCATATCTTTCTGAGTGATTTCAACTTTACGTATCATGTGGGAGGGCGATGCAGCTCGCAACGACGTACTTTGCATTTGAATTCTGTGATTCTGTTCCTATATTTCCTGACGGACGTTGTTCCAAACCAAGAGAGTTTTTACATTGATTCAAATCCAACAGATTAAAAAATTGTTTGGCTTGTCATCTGAGCATAAAAATATTTGGGGAATACTTGCATGCTTTCTAATGAAAGTGTGAAAGACAACCTGAGGCTAAGTGGCTTCATGTATCTAAATGCAATACACAGTAATGGCGACAAACACGCTCAACTATTATTACCCCCCAACATTCCTCATTATTTCTACTGGGTTTTATTTTCTAGTAAGAAAGTATCCTTGAACAGTTTCAGTACTTGTTGGAACAAAGGGCAGTTGTGTAGCGGATACCTCCACTACCAGTCTACTTTGTGTTATATTTTCTTCAAAGATAGTTGTTTTTTTCCAGACCGCCCTTTCAATGTAATAGCCATTTTTAATTCTTTAAAGTTTCGTTTTGAATCAAAGACTAACCTCCCAGTATAAAAGGTAATTGTCAGTCATTTTGACAAAACACTTCTAAATTTGCAGCCATTGGTCTGTAGCTCACTTATGCCCAGAATATACTTTAGTTAAAACTTAGAAGGAACTGCTCATCTCTATGGCTTGTTTAGCCTAATCTGTTGCCTCATAACCAGGATCTAAAACTATGCAAAGAGGAAGGTAAAAACCCTATTCTCGCCAATATTTATATTCAAATACAGTAGTCCCTCTTTTCTCACAGAGGTCGCGTTCCAGTCTACGACAGTCAAAACCTGCAAAGTAAAATCATTTTTGATATGCATTTATTCATTACTCAAGAAAAGACCCAATGTACAGGCTATATTATTTGTTTAATAAATGTCCTTTACGTTGTAAACCTTTTTAAACAAATAACTTCTGTACTGTGGTATGTATGGAAACCACTACTATCGGTTTCATGTGGGGGTAAAAACCCCTACACAAAAAAACATGCCTGGAGTAGGATGGCGTCTCCAGGTTGTACTTTCCCAAGACACACCACAAAAACTGATGCCACAACGACTCTAGTGTTTAATAGATCCTTGAGCCGTGAACTGTCCAATAACAATTTTAAAAATAATCCCGCTGTTTTATTCCACAACCGTGTGTATGAAGGACCCACAGAATCCATATGTTTTTCCATTTCTGGTACAAATAAATACTCAATTTTAGTTGTTACAGTTCCAACCACTCGCAACAAAAGGGTCAATGACCAGTCTTCTCTTGTACTTCACTTTTTCAATCGCATTGGGGTTGACGCTTCAAAACGATATGTGCAGCGCAAACAACAATCCAAGTGAAGTCCACTTCTGCCTCTTGTGCCACGCGTCTTCTCTCTCCTTTCCATACCCGCTAAGATACCAGCACTGGGGCTGGGGCTTGGTGCTGCAACTCATCTAATAAAGTTGAAAACCCCGCCGCACAAGTGAACAGAGTAACGAAGGTAACAGAGGATTCTACGGCAATTCTGGGAATGGTTCCAACCCTTCGCACCAAAAGGTGCTGTTTGACTAGTTCTTGAATTGTTAATGGATGGCCTCTAAAATATGGAGTCCGATGAGTTCTTTCTTCATGGAGTTTCTGAAATGCAGTCTTGTCCAACAGTGCTGTGGCAACGTGGATGACATACGGTTGCATCAGTCTCAGGGATGTTGTGTTTTTTTTGGCTCAAGCACATCGATAAACAACCTGCAATAGTTATCATTTTTGGGAAAATGAACTCAAATGCACTGGACTAGGTTACTGTCTTCATTGTTAAGCTTGCTTTGCTAATAAAAGCTTCCCGATTAGGTCGTTCAATTTGAACAAATCTGTGACTCTGCAGCTTGTCACCAGCATCGAACCGTATTCTCTTTGCTGCATAGTCTTTTAGAGTGAAAGGTTTCCCCCATGAAATGTAACAAAGTGCTCTCGTAATATGGATACGTCATTGTATTTCTGTTATCAGTAGATATATTTAGATTTCTCCATTCCTTATAAATTGACCGTTAAGTGTGCACTGTCAGTGTTATTGTACATCAAGGTCACACTTCCGTTTCAATTCTTTTTACAGGGTTCGTTCATTTTTTCATGGTCAAATTTAAGCACTTTTCAAGCACTTTCAAGGACATTTTGTCAATATTTCTAGTACCTTCGAAGGAAGAAATCCAGCGTAGATCAAAATAACTTTTTTTTTGTTTGTGTTGACTTTGATGACTAAAGTCACTATCTTGCTGCTAGCACATATGTTGTGCTATTTTGAGCTGTCCATATCTATGATCTTTTTGTGTTAATGGGCTGGTGTAAACTGACATGAATTCCAACGTTCTGCTTCAACAATGCACGTGCAGCTTGGCTATGTCACACTTGTTTACGAACACGGAAAGGCCTCTGTAGTTGTTGGGGTAATAATTGAGTTCAATACGGAAGACAAAATAAGAAAGAAAGAACGGTATGTATAAAAAGTAGAAATATGATCCTAATTTTGTACTCATTTCAATGATATTGATTGCTCCAAAGCAGAGAGCATTCTATCTTTCAATCTTACACTGCCTGATCTTTTGCTTTTTGTTTTATTTATTTTTTGCGTGATTTTCAGAGGATCTAGGTTTAAATCGGTTAAAATAGAAATTAAATCAATAAGTATACAATTTTTCCTGCATTGTAGCATTTATCGATAGCACTTAAGGGTAAATTTTCAATTTTTCTTTTATTGTTTTGCACTTTTAGAGATTTTGTGTTGTTGTTCGACTTTAAATCTGGTCAGTGTGTAAGATGCTAGAATTGATTTGTATTTTACAATTTTTTTTTCTAAATCTGTGAATATTTCATTTTTTATTTCCTGTGTTTCCTAGGAATTCCCCGTAAAACACATGAAATTACTAACTACTAAATAATTTGGTGCGTAATGTTTTATTATTATTGATAATATATCATTGGAAAAACAAAAAATCTGTTGGGCCCTGTGGGAGCTCTTCTCAGTGACCCAGTTTTCTAAATAGAGTTGTCCTCTTGGGTGCGACCAGTAGGGGACGGTGATGCTTCACAAGACAACACAATAATGACAAGCCACCAGACCAGGCATGTCGGCGTCATTTTTACACTTTTTAAAAAACATTCTTCATTTATAGCGTGGTTTAAAAAGTCAAATTGCCAAGAAACATGGCAATGGCAACAATTTCAATCATTTTCAAGCTCTTTACCCAGAATTGAAGCATTTCCCTGACCTTGAAAACACATTAAGATTAAAACATTTTCAAGGATGTCACGCCCCCATTCAAACTCGATTTATATGTAAATTTCAATTTAATTTTACAAGACTTTACCTAACCTACTGAACAGGATTTCAGAGTTGCACTCGGCACTGGTTCAACTCCAGCCATGGAAGTTGCCTTATGATCGGTTTGATATTTCCCGTTTGTTTTTTTAATTATTTTCTTTCCACCCCAACAGGAATTAATGCATCCCCTCCAGCCAAGACTCAATGCTGCTGTCAGAAGACTCTTTAGTTTAAATTCTCCATTAGTAAAGACGGGCGATTCCGCATATAAACATATTGCTTAAGTAGATGAGAGCGGCTTTATAGCCGCTCCCTCTGTGAGCTGTAAACACATGCTGACATCACTATAATGAATTGGGGAAGATGCAGCAGATGGCAGCAGCTATAGGACACAAACGGGGAAAATTGGTTGAAAAATTTGATATGCTCTTTTATATGGGCTGCAGCAACTGGTTCCAAAAATGGGATTAGTGTGCCGTGTTAAAATACCTTAAGAGATAATCAGGTGCACTATAGGTAATTAGTCAGGTAATAATTGGTTTGCAACCTAAAGATCTGTCTTTGTGGGTGAGGGTTTGTACACCTGTTTTGTGGCCAAATTCAAGCACTATTCAAGCACTTCAAAGCAAATTTTCCAATTTCTCCAGTGCCCGCCATGTTGGTCTTTTCACCTGTTCTCTTGGGAGCGACGATAGGGGGTGATGACAATTCTCATGGCACTGCCATACATACCATTGCCAGCTGTCGGTATCATGAGGGAAGAAGAAATGCAATGGCAAAGCGAAGCCAGTGTCTACATCATTTTTGACTCATTCAATACCAGCCTTACTAAAATGGATCTTTGACACCTTATAGCCGTAAATGGCACCATAGCTAAAAGGGAACTTTCACATCTATAGCCGTCAATGGGGGCCTGGCTAGAATGGATCTTTGTCCACTATAGCCATCAATGACAGACTAGCTTGACTGAAGGCTTGATGTTAAATGGCAGCCTAGCTAAAACTGTTTAACGTGTCTGGCTGCCAATGGCAGCCTACCTAAAATGGATCTTTGACGTCTATAGCCGTCAACGGCATTCTATCCTAAATTGATCTTTGACATCAATAACCATCAATAGCAGCTTAGTTTGACTGGATGCTTGACATCCATTGCCGACAATAGCAGCCTTATAAAAGAGATATTTGACTTGTACCTTAAAGGGACCTTTGAGGATTATGGTTGCCAATGGCAACTTAGCAATAATACTTGATGTCTATAATCATTTATGGCAACTGGGTCAAAAAGTGTCTTTAAGTCTAAAGCCACCAACGGCAGCCGAGCTAAAATGGATCTCGAACATCGATGGCTGTGAATGGCAGTGTAGGTAACATGGATCTTTGCCACATAGCTTGAATTGATGCTTGACATCTAGAGCAGTGTATGGCAACCCAGTCAAAATGTTTCTTTGACGTCTATAGCCTTCAATGGCAGCTTAGCTAAAATAATTATCTTATATCAATAGAGGTTATTGCTAACATGGATCTTTGACGTCTAAAGCAGACGACAATTGCAGTTGAGGAAACATGGATTGTTGTGCGTGAACGCATGATGTGGCAACGGAGCTCACTTTTTTAACGAGAGAACTGTAGTTAGGTGAGTGACATGGATTAAATCATTCTTTGTTTAATGCCAAAAGTTAAATGCGGATATTAAATCCAATTGCTTCGTAATCAGACTAGTCGTAACCACCATGTACTGTATATAGGGTTTGAGCAGGGGTGCCCAAACTTTTCATAAAGCGGGACAGATCTGGCGAGCTGAAAATGTGTGAGGGCGGACTATTAAGCCTGGCATTTTTTGAACCGTCTTTAGTAAATTAACCCTCCATAACAGCTCAACTTTCCATTTTTTTATTTCCAGCAGCCATGTCGGAAATGGGGTGAGCTAAAATTTTCACAAAAAGCCAGGGGCAAGGTAGCCAAAGGGCTATTACAATCATTTGGTGAAATGGTGACATATATATTTGGTAAAAAATTATTTTGTACAGCAGTTTAGTATTACTGGCAGGCCACATAATAATTTTATGAAAGAGGCCACAGGCCAGTAAAAATTTAATCACAGGCCATAACTGCCCAGCCGGACATTGGACATGGCTGGGTAAGAGGATTTGTTGTCTGTAGGCATGTACCATCACAGTTTACTTCATAGTTTGGCCGGGGGTGCGACTTAATACTCCGTTTTAAATTGTTAGTACTGGTACTGTATATCATTTTACATGTTATTTTCAAACTAAACCGGAAGAGGGCGCTTTAGGTCTAAGTTAATCATTTTAAACCTGCCCTTGTTGTGGATGGGGGACATTTTTCGAAGCGGAAGGAGGAAGCGGGTTATCGTCTACCAACCAAGTTGGAGTTGATTAAAAAGTGATACCGAGGATATTTCATTAGATTTAGTGATTTGGAGTGAAGCTGATAGTTTGGTAAGCATGTTCTCTATCCTAGAGTTATCTGAATAACTTTTAATATTTTAAATTGTTAAGGAAAAATTAGAGCCTGTCAACGATATGCACGTACTCTTAACATTAGTATACTGTACACTTGTCCTCTATATAATTATTATTATAAGTTGCATTTCAAGAAGACATGTATATTTTTGGTTTTGGATTTTATCCAAAAAACTCCCCCAAACGTGCTACTTCTACTCCAGGTGCAAATTATAGTCCAGGAAATACACTTAAAAAAAAATTCAAAATCAGTTCCAAGTCGGAGTATTAAACTCAGTCACTGTTTATGTGTGGTGAGCATACTTTGTTGAACATTATTATTATTATTCTCTTTTGGCATCACCGACAGCTTTCCTATTTTGATACACAGTATAGTGTGCAACACAGTCAAAAAGGATCCTGTATGTCTATAGCTGCTTTATTTTGACTAAGATTATTGCCATAGCCATATATGGCAGCATAGTTTAACATCAATAGCCGTCAAACGCAACCTAACAAACAGATTTTAGATATGTCTAGCTGCCAATGGCAGCCTACCTAAAATGGAACTTTGATGTGCACCAGTCATTTTATGACACATTATAGTTGAATAGATCTAACGAATTTGTTCTGTTCTTCAAATTGTACTGTAACAAGCAAGCACAATAAATACAACCGTGTTCTGTGTTGTGCATACAAACGTACGGTTCTTACAGTACATTTCAAACAGGTAGTCAAAGAAAAATGTAGTCTGATTGTGTTTTATTCTCAATAAAAGGAAAAAAGCATGAGGAAAGGAAAATGTAGGCGATTGAAATAAAAATATATAACAATTCTGTAGTTTTTGTATCCCCAAAACACTATACATAACACAAAATTCTACATTTAAGTGTAGGTCAACCTGAACAAGCAATTAAAGAGGTTAAATATGTTTTCTTCACAGTAAACAATTTTTTTTAAGTTTTTTCCAATGTTCTAAAGTCGGCATTACATTTTTTTCTCTCTGATAACGGGGGATGTAGTATTCATTTTGCCTCATCAAATTAGGAGAGACAGCGGCGAACGAAAATGGAATTATCTGGCCAATGTTGAGGACTTTGTCAGTCCCTGAAGGGGGAAGAATGGGGAAAAAAACAATTACCCTGCTAGTGAAGACCTTTAAAATTATGCATGAGTAAAAATAAAATAAGAAACACACAAGCTGAACCACCACCAACACCTCTAAAAGAGGAACTGCTGAGTCCACGCAGCCCAGCTTTTGTCCACATAGCACAGAATCAAACAGCAATGTGTGTATTTACAAAAGTTTCAAAACGTGAGAAAATAAAGTACGATGCAGGCTGTAATTAAACACACCAACATAAACACGCGCGTGGAATTAGGTTGAAAAGAAGGAAGAATGAGGGTTAGTATGATAACTGTCCAAAGAAAATTACATCGCTTTAACTGTTTTTGAGGTTCTGTTTCCTTTCTCTCTATTTGAAACTTAAAACGATGCCTGATTTTCCTTGGATAAAAGCAATTCCTTCAGTCCAAAAAAAGGAATACTCCAACGATGACTTGGATGAGTTTTCTCCTGCCATTTTAAGTCAATTGCAATTGCAAAAGTCGCATAAAAAATAAAGAAAAAGGGGGAGCTTAAGAGTCAGGAAGCTTTTAATTCCTGAGGGGGATAATGATCAGGTTGGTGACTATGAGTAAAAGTGGCTAAGACATTGAGTCCTGTGGTTGCTCGTCTTGGTTGAGAGCTAAAGAAAGCAGTTGTGGATGATCTCCTGCTTAAGCAACAAGACTTAAAAACTGTCATTGTCCTCCTTGTTATCATATTTGTTTTCCTCTTGAGGTATCATTGTCATAAGACTTCCTGGAGTCCTCATAATGCATCTGCTCATTTGTAAGTCTACTCACACTTTAGAAGATCAGGGAGAGAAGGAAAAAACTGAAAGGTCCCAAAGTCTCTGCTTTCTCTGCTTTCCTTTTGTGAACAGGGGTTGTGTTTATCAGCAGCAATACAATCAAGCTGACGGAAGCACAAAAAGTCTGGGATGAGTGTGGATAAATCTGATTTCAAGAGGGCAAGCATCCTTTTAAATGAATAAGCTGTACAAAAAAGAAGGGGGAAAAAGGGGAGGATCCTTGCAAGGGCTTTTGTGTGAAGATTCTGTCATTTGTGGCGCTCAGGAGCATTCTTCTCCGATGCGCTGGCAGGAGCGACCCACCTTGCGGTCCAGCTTGACCATTTTGAGGACGGCTTCTTGGCGGCCGCTGCCGAGGTGATCGAACAAGCAGTCGTGTTGCTCCGGGAGCCGGTGAAGCATGCAGAAGACATAACCTGGATGTGAGATGGAAAGGTTTTTGTCAAGAAACATGAAATCATTCAACCAGCTGAGAATTTAGCTAGTTATCAACATTGCTTAAAGGTATACCCCAAAATTTATTTTCATTTAGGCCGGAGGACTCGAAAAATTTAGTCTCAAAGTTAAAGCGTCTGGCCTGTTTTCCGTAGAGCTGTGACGTCATCAGTGTTGGGAATAACGCAGTTACATAAAAACGTTGTTTTTTATAGTAAAGGTAATCTAATATGTTATTTTTTCCTCCATGATAACGCCGGTATTGTTCCTGACGGTCAAAAGCAGAGCGTTACTTTGTCTCTTCTTGTGCGTTAGTAAGATAAGCAGGGCATCCTCGGTCAGCCTTTTGGCATATTTTTTTACAACACATAAATGTGAACATGGCTTTCTTTCAACCTATCACAGCAGCCATCTACAATAACACAAAATAATGTGGTGCGGTTGTGATGACGTCACTTAATGGAATCGTCCTACCCTAACATTGCGAGTAAGAGCGCCATTAGATTTATAATATTTAACATCTCATTTGGGGAAATTATTGTAGGATTTTTTTTTCAGTGGTTCCTGCATCTTTGAACGCTTAATGTTCCAAAACTGCTGCTCTCTCCTCACTGAGAGAAGTTTTGTCAGCTATCAAAGATAAAGGGGGAGGATAGAGATGGAGGGAGAGTGGGGAGGCAGTGAGAGAGGTAGAGAGAGGGATCGGATAGTCACTTTATATTGTTTTACTGTTGACTTTTGTTGTGAATAAAATATTTGAAGTGCAGTTGCCAATTTCTACTTGACCAGTTGTTTCAGGTTGCAGGAGTTTAATTATTTAACATTGCAGTGTGAAACCCACTTTATATTTTTGAACTGTTTACTTTTGTCATGTAAAAATACTTTGAGTACAGTAGCATATACAGTCTGAATCTGAATCATATGTCTACTTGAGCAGTTGGCACACTAGATATTGTGACCTATTCAAGAGTGAATATTATTTTACAATTGAATTTTGTTGTGAACGAAATACTTGGCTACGTGTTCTTGAACTGAAGTCACAGGTTGTGAGAGTTAGTTTTAATTTTTTTAACTCACTTTATTGTCATGGTCACCTTGGCGACCGGTCTGCCCCGCCCCCTGGGCACCAGCTGAAGCAGTTCAACTAATCGCGTGTCTGCTATTTAAGGCTGGATTGTGGGCTTTGAGGGTGCTGGCTCATTATATACACATTGTCCGTTCTGTTATGCCTTGTCCTGTTTTGTCGAGTTGGAAAAAGCCTGTGTTTGCACGTTTTGTTAAAACCTGTTTGTTCTGTCTTGTCCCTGAGTTATGGACAACTTTTATTTGGTTAAATAAAAGTTTTGGATCGTCACGCAATTGAGTTCTCCTTTCCTGCCTCCTGCCTCCGTTCTGGTCCGGTCACCCCCCTTCCCTTCCATTCCGTGACAGAATGAGCCAGCCAACATTTGAACTCAGCGAACGATCCCAGCGCGATTTGGGGAGAGCTGGAGGACGCCATTTGGCAAGCACCCATTGAGGTATCCTTCCCTGCCTGTTTGAACCACGGCCCCGCCCGTCGTGGCCTATGCTGTGCCTTGAATGGGGTCCCGGGAGGATTTGACGCCTGCCAGTCCGACTCCCCGTCCTGCCAGTCCGACTCCCCGTCCTGCCAGTCCGACTCCCCGTCCTTCCAGTCCGAATCCCCGTCCTGCCAGTCCGACTCAGACTCCGCCGCCTGCCAGTCCGAGTCCGACTCCGCCGCCTGCCAGTCCGACTCCGACTCCGCCGCCTGCCAGTCCGACTCCGACTCCGCCGCCTGCCAGTCCGACTCCGACTCCGCCGCCTGCCAGTCCGACTCCGACTCCGCCGCCTGCCAGTCCGACTCCGTGGCCTGCCACTCCGACCCCGACTCCACGGCCTGCCAGTCCGACCCCGACTCCACGGCCTGCCAGTCCGACTCCGCTGCCTGCCAGCCCGACTCCGACTCTGCTGCCTTCCTGTTCGACTCTCCGGCCTGCCTGCCTGTTCGACTCTCCGGCCTGCCTGCCTGTTCGACTCTCCGGCCTGCCTGCCTGTTCGACTCTCCGGCCTGCCTGCCTGTTCGACTCTCCGGCCTGCCTGCCTGTTCGACTCTCCGGCCTGCCTGCAGTCTGCCTGTACTGATTCCGCCTGTCCTGTCTTGCCTGTTCTGATTCCGCCTGTCCTGTCTTGCCTGTTCTGATTCCGCCTGTCCTGTCTTGCCTGTTCTGATTCCGCCTGTCCTGTCTTGCCTGTTCTGATTCCGCCTGTCCTGTCTTGCCTGTTCTGATTCCGCCTGTCCTGTCTTGCCTGTTCTGATTCCGCCTGTCCTGTCTTGCCTGTTCTGATTCCGCCTGTCCTGTCTTGCCTGTTCTGATTCCGCCTGTCCTGTCTTGCCTGTTCTGATTCCGCCTGTCCTGTCTTGCCTGTTCTGATTCCGCCTGTCCTGTCTGAATCGCCGCTCCTGAATCTGCCTGTCCTGAGTCCGACTCTTCTGAATCTGCCTGTCCTGAGTCCGACATTTCTGAATCTGTCTGTCCTGAGTCCGACTCTTCTGAATCTGCCTGTCCTGAGTCTGACTCTTCTGAATCTGCCTGTCCTCAGTCTGACTCTTCTGAATCTGCCTGTCCTGAGTCCGACTCTTCTGAATCTGCTTGTCCTGAGACCGACTCTTCTGAATCTGCCTGTCCTGAGTCCGACTCTTCTGAATCTGCCTGTCCTGAGTCCGACTCCCCTGATTCTGCCTGTCCGACTCCCTTATTTACCTGTCCTGTTCTCGCCGGTTCTGCCTGTCTGTTTTCGCCTGTCCAGTTTGCCCGCCGGACCCCCCCTGCCGAGCACCGATTCCGATCCGCCCGACGCAGATGGCGCCTGCCTCTCCCCATTCCTGCGTGTTCGGAGGAGGGAGCGGGGTTGCCCCAATCGTGAGCGTCGAACCATTCCGGGGCGCGAGGTAGTAAATTTTTCTTTTTGGGACCTCGGGAGCTGTCCCTTAAAGGGGGGGCTCTGTCATGGTCGCCTTGGCGACCGGTCTGCCCCGCCTCCTGAGCACCAGCTGAAGCAGTTCAACTAATTGCGTGTCTGCTATTTAAGGCTGGATTGTGGGCTTTGCGGGTGCTGGCTCATTATATACACATTGTACGTTCTGTTATGCCTTGTCCTGTTTTGTCAAGTTGGAAGAAGCCTGTGTTTGCACGTTTTGTTAAAACCTGTTTGTTCTGTCTTGTCCCTGAGTTATGGACAACTTTTATTTGGGTAAATAAAAGTTTTGGATCGTCACGCAATTGAGTTCTGCCTTCCTGCCTCCTGCCTCCGTTCTGGTCCGGTCACCCCCCTTCCCTTCCATTCCGTGACATTTATGTTGTTGACTTTATTTTTGTTGCACTTCAAGTGTAGGATAAATCTGTTGCTGGTTAGGTGCAATAGATATCATTAGGTTCAACAACACCTGTATGTTCTTCTCCAGTTTTGGATTTTTAGATCAGGGGATGGTGTAATAATAGTCTGGTTTGCAATAATCTGTGGTCAGAACAGCCCTTTGAGACTCCTTGTGATTAATGGGTATACAAATAAACATTACTTGACTCAATTCAACTGACTCAAAAGCCGCCTAGTAAAATTCAAATTCTTTGACGTACAACAACTTATTTTTAAAATAACGGAAATAGTCACACTACCTGTTGACCAGTTACTTTTACCATAGAGTAATTCAGTTACTAACTCAGTTACTTTTTGGAAGAAGTTGTGAGTAACAATAAGTAATTCCTTTTTTGGTGGCTTTCCCTTTTTGGTTTGCTCCCGGTTGGTGCTCTTTGACAGACGCCAGTGTGTCGTTTGGCTGTCTAGCCTGGCTTTAGGCTACTAAGTTTATTCTTGGCCGGCTTTGCGTTTGTCGCCATAAGTCAAGTCAAGTCATGTTTATTTGTATGGCCCTTAATCACAAAGAGTCTCAAAGGGCTGCAGAGATCAAAGACTATTGCAAACTATTATTACAGACTATTAACCTACATGAGTGCAAATGATACACATATTATCAAAATAAAGTATAGGTTATTCATATGCTATAGAGTAGAAGTGTGTTTTAAGCTTAGATTTAAACATTTCCACTGAAGTTGCAGATCAAATCTCAGGTGGAAGAGCATTCTACAGCACCAGGGTTAGTTACCGATCAGCCCAGATGCTCATCGCATGTTTATAAATTGGCTAGCCTGGCGATGGCAGTGGTTTGCTGTGTATTCACGGCCGGATCCATCTTTATGGTCGTTGCACCTTTTCATTGTTGGTTCCCGGTTTTCCTGGCTGCTCAACGCGTATTTTTGGATCGGCTAGCCTGGCATTAGCGCCATTTTGCAGTCTTCCTTAGTTGGTTTAATCCCAGCCAGTTCATAATTGATAAACAATCATTGCACTAATAAACATTTCCTTTCATAGGACTGTGCCATACAAACTAATGCCACCTGCCGTTTTTCACGAGGAGGGAAGAAATTAAATGGCAAAGCAAAGCCAACAAAAACCAGTGTTGGCGTCATTTTAAAGCATGACAACAATTTTGAGCATTTACAAGCACTTCACCCAAAATGAATTTTCAATCCTTAAAAACACAATATTAAAATTCATGCATTTTCAAGAAGGTTTAGGCACCACTACGAACCCTGAAGTAATATGGCTGCCCCTGTACAATGTTGAACAGTGATCTTTTTATAAAGTTAATGAACCTCTTTATTGATTGATGGATTTATCGGTTGATTTAGTAAGTGATGCATAGTATCATGGTCTTTGCGGTTAACAATGCTTGTTTTCACAGAAGCTGTCTCAGAGGAACTTTTTTGAAAGATATGAGCTGCTTTAAATTTACGAAAAATGGTGTCAATGTTATTATTGTTACGTCCGTACTATACATATTGACTAGATATAATGATCAAAATTCAACAAGATGTATACATAGCCAAAGTTGAGAGGGTAAAAATGCATAACAAATCTCATTAGTTGTCATCTTATTTAAATCCATTCATTAATATACATAATGACAGGGCTGGTATTGAATGAGCAGTGATTAAAAAGCGTAGTTTGACAGGGGCTTGATATGCAATTAAAACACTGATTGCAAAGCGTGTCGATGAAGTGAAAGTAGAACCATTATATAACATGGAAAGCTTTTCACATTAGACGTTGAATATTTTTCTGAATGCAATGTATCATGTGCATCCTAACATTAGAATTTAAAGTTAGTTCACTGGAAACTATTATTTATTTCTAATCTCACGCATACATTTATCAACTTTCACAACGTGAAGTATCCAGCAGAACCATTAGCAAAGTAATTACCTCAATGGTCAGAAATCACTATAATTGCATCGCTTCAAAGTAAACAACAAGAAACTATTAGGGATGGATGTCCTATGCACGATAAAAAAAGTCAATTTGCAATTAAAAAATGATTCCAGGGGTTTAAATAGATGGTCTTCAAAGCTGTGTAACATTGGGGCTTCTTAAAGTGTATTTATTTGCATGCAAACAAGTTGATTAGCAAGTACGACTATTGGTTTAAACTGCATTAGTATTCCTTGTAATTGGCTTATGTTTAACTGTATGCTCAAAGTGAATCGACAAAGCTTTTTACATGCCCGTACACCTAGTAAAAGGGTTGCAATAAGTGGTGCACATAATGGAAGTTTAATATTTTGTTTGTTGTAGGATTTGTGTATTTTTTTAGATATATTTAGCAAACTACTTTTAAGAAGGGCTGTAAAGGCTGACCTGCACTGGCTGTGATTTTAAGATTCTGTTGGTATTATACAAAATTATGCATCGACTCTCCCCCCTCATATATTCCAGATTCCCCTTTAACAGTTCTTGTGACTGAGTATAGGGTATACAAATAAACATGACTTGACTTGACTTATAGAGTAGAACATTCTTTGTGTTGAAAAATAACCTTGGCTGAACAACATTTACATTTGTCAGAGCCAATCAGTTAAAACTGGATGCTAAGGGCACAGCATATGTGTGTTAAAATTATAGCCATCAAATGTGTTGATGTTGGGGTGTTGCTGTACCGCAGCGACAGGAACCCAGCTCTTGTTGCACCAGCTCCAGTTTGGTTTGACAGCGATGGCAACGCTTGCGGCTCCTCTGTTTGGAGCCGCCACGAGACGAGGTTGATGACGAGGATGAAGACGCTGAACAGGATGATGATAACACATCAACTCCCGGCACTTCACCTACTCTCGCTCGCTTCTCGGGAGAACAGTCGCTTTCTGATTCGGAGGCTGCAGACACACGAGTGCACATTAGATGTAACACGTTTGCTCTTTAAACAATAGAAATGTACATGTAAGCGGATGTGAATTAATGAACATTTGCATTCATGTATACTTTATAATACTTGACTTATTTCCAAACAAAAACCCTTATAGTTTAACAATTTTTAAGTCCTGGTGAACTCAAAAGAGTTCGAGAGGACACAGGAACAGCATGTACCTGCAGCTAGTTTAACCGGTCAGCACGACTTTTCACATCAATCCTGCAGACTTTTTCCTTTGGCCGGGCCGAATGCAGATCAGCTCTCAATAAATCTCTGGGAACTAGGCCAAGCTAAGCTGCCAGATTCTACCGCTCCGCAACATCAATATGAGTTTGTGAGTACATCCGAGATCCGAGACTGTGCATGTTGTTAGCACATGACCACTCTCCTTTCTTACTTTCATTAATTCTCAGAAAATTATGGCAAAAAGGCGGGCAGTGATTGGTCAGTACCTGAACTCAGAGTATCGGTGTTTTCAATTTCAATTTTGAAATTTAAAATGGACACAACCTCAGATGGGAATGGGGGGACTTTTTAATATGTATCTCACTGATACAAAATAAATCAGAATGTTGTGCAAAAATGTCCTGGGGGTACATTTAACTAATTATTACCATAAAAAGCTTACGTTTGAAACTTTAACTATAGAGTGAGAAATCCCTGAGCTCCCTCTACAGTAGAAAATAAAACGTTGACCTCTTCCATTGTACTCTGAAAGGCAATGTATCATGGGATTCCATTATTATTAAATCGGGCACTCTAGTATAGGAGACATGGTTACCATGACAATGGAGGAAAAAATGCCATTCAACTAGTTGAACATGCCATAAATTGCTTAACTGATATGCAAACGATGTTGCCTAAACTATGTGTGTTGAGTGGTACTGAATGCATGTACATAAACATAAAATAAAACAATTGTGTGCCACTTCTCTTATGGATCACTTTTCAGTGTAGCAAAATTCAAGCCTGAAATTCACGTAAACCAATGTTTTATAATTCAAGAAAAGTGTATTGTGTAAGTTTTGTATGTTTTGGTGAAACTGGGTGAGTCCCTTGCTAGAAATCCAACAGGGTGAGATGTTTTGCAGTCTGAAAGAAACATACCTGATTCAAAGGAGCGTTTTGTAGGAGTGGAAAGTGAGCTGAAGGTGGTGTCTGTGCTGCATGCTTCTGTAAACAAAAACCCCGTTCAATAAGATAGTGAAGAGATGTGGGACAATGACTAAAAGCTGTTTACTGCTTTATTAAGGATTTTTTATTTTATTTATTTGACTAAGGGATTTAATATAATACAAATCAGGACAGGTCGTGCCGTTCGAAGTGTAGTGTTTTGGCTGGGGAATTTTGATAGCGGGACGCTGACAAGGGAATTAGGCCTTGCTTTAACGCTTTAAACGCTTGGCATTGCTATGAGCTGATAAGCTTTCTTGTTGTGAGTCCTTCAGACATGGAGGCGTCTTTTGGCGAGGAGGTGGCGACTAGGTGGAGGCCACGTGAGAGTCTGCCAGAGGAGGAGGTGAAGCTGGCACCCGACCCGCCCCATGGGGGGGGCTTCGTGACGCACCGGTCAGCACGCCCAGGGGACTAATTAGACTAATTCGACAATAATTCGGCAAAATTCGATGGAATTCACTTGAGAGATAATTTAAGAAAATGTGAAAATGCCTGTCTCTTGTCAATATTTTTTCCCTAAAATTAAGAAAAGAGCATGCATTGTTAGGAGAATAAAGTTTGTGTTTGGTTAACGAACAATTTGGTTAACGCTACATTTTTAATATAGTTTTTTTCCCTAACACTAATAAGGTTCATAATCACTGGCAGACAATAAAATACAGTTTTCTTGTAAAATGCATCACAATCACAAGGTTTTTTTTTTTGTTTTTTTAAGTAATAGGTTTAATAAATCTTATTTCACACCGCAAAGTGAAAACACCGTAATGTGGGGTCGCCGTATCCCAGGGGTCTACCGTATTGTTTTGCTAGGCAGAAGAGAAAGTAGGATTGCACAACACTCAAATACGTGACTGCCCCAAAGGTTTTTGTTTCTGTTCATGTGGGGAACAAAGTAGTTTTTAACAGTGAATTAGGACCCATCAATGGTTAGGTCCAGCTTATTTCTTAAGAGCTGTACGACGCTTTACACTGAAAAAAATGGCAACCACATGATGAAAGTTCTGTATCTGAGTCAGAACAAAAGACATCTCCAGCTACTGGTAACCATGGCAACCAGTACCATCTGTTTCATGCGGGGGATTGAACCCTTAGCCAAAAAAAAAACACACAAAATTCTATGAAAAACATTGGAGATGAAAGTACTGCCGCAAAGATATTACTCCTCCAAGTTTTCCTTAGGCTTTTTCATCTCATACTGGACGGGCCTGAGCAGACGACCTTGCTCCCAGACTGCGTTGACGGATGCCCTGGGAATTGCAGGTGTTCTCTTTGAGCCCTCAAAATGAATAGGTTACCATGATCTTTCGTCCACCTTTTCTTTGCC
This sequence comes from Urocampus carinirostris, assembly GCF_059441175.1. Classification (NCBI taxonomy): domain Eukaryota; kingdom Metazoa; phylum Chordata; class Actinopteri; order Syngnathiformes; family Syngnathidae; genus Urocampus; species Urocampus carinirostris. The sequence goes on from NC_142352.1 coordinate 47,553,251, forward strand.
ATTGAGGACAAATATAGTCTTGACAGCTGCTACTTTATCAATTTGTTTTCACCTCAATGCCCTCCAACCCCTACTACTCTCAAAATTGAATGTGTGTGTGGTTATTAAGAAGCATTCCTATAACGTACAATATTTGAAAGTAGTTTTTATTCACCAAATACACATCCAAATCCACAAACTTACCTTCCTGAGCAGGTAAAGAGGTTACTGCTGCATCTCCTGGCAAAGGATCATCTGAGGTGTCTGACATGGCTATGAAGGACTGACTGATGCCTTTGTTTGTTTCAATGCAGAATACGTCTGCTTGATTGCTGCTGTTGCTAATGCTGGGGCTTGTGGAGGCTTTTGAGGCACCATCTGGCTGTTTCTTCTGAATGTCTTTGGGAAAAATATATTAGACACAACGTAAAGTGGCTGGACATCCGAATCAGAATCAGGTGGTCATTACCAAAATGTAACAGTGTATGAATTAGGTCTTACTCAAAATGCTTAAAGGGGCACTCCTAGTAGTACAACAAACCTTAATTCAGGGGGGAAAAAATAAAACATTGATTTGAATAACAAGCAAAAAGACATGAACCAGCATACCAATGTTAGTTTTTATAAACATCCATGGGTCAAAAAAGTTGTATTTCCGGTCATTTCTTAATTTTATTTAGTAGCCGCAATGTTTTTCCTACTTCTAGCTGCTAAACTGTGCTCATTTGGCACTGGTTTTCATTCACATTAGACAACACAGTGCCGTCTAGTGGTCAAATACTACATAATGTACATTTAAGATTTAAGCAAAGGCGTAAATTTGGGTCGGTACCGCATTTTTACAAACTGTTTCACTAGCTCTAAGTGTGTCAAGTCAAGTCATTTTTATTTGTACAGCCCTTCATCACAAAGAGTCTCAAAGGGCTGCACAGGTTATTGCACAGAGTATTATTACAGATTATTATTACACCACTCCATGATCTGAAACCAACATAAGGGCAAAGAAAAACTCAAAAACATGAGGAAAATGAAGAAGCCTTGAGAAAGGACCGCACATGTGGTAATCCCCTTTCAGGATGACCAGGCTGCAATGGATGTTGCAATAACAAATAATACACAGATATTGTCAACAAGAAATATAGGTTATTTATATGCTATAGAGTAAAAGTGTGTTTTAAGCTTAGATTTAAACATTTCCACTGTGTGCATTTGTGCAATAATAAGTTAACCCATTCACAACTAAGAATGTTAGTCTGCTTTGTCAACAAAAATTGAGTGAGGCATCTCTACTAGAGGTCAACCGATTATCAGGCGGGCTGATTGTCGGCACAGATATTTGGGAATTTGAAAGATATAGTTATCTGCACTTTTTTTCATTCAAAAAGCCGAATATTAAATCTTATGAAGCGGAGACACTCTCTTTCTTTCCTGCCCTCTCTCTCCCTTGCTCTCTCTCTTTCTCCTACTCATCCCCTTCTCCTCCCTTGCTCTCTCTCTTTCCCCTACTCATCCCCTTCTCCTCCCTTGCTCTCTCTCTTTCTCCTACTCATCCCCTTCTCCTCCCTCCTGCTATCCACCCAGAGCATTTTGATTGGATATGCGACTGTAGGTGGAGCCACTGAAGCAGGGGTCATCATTAATTGATTTTTGGAAAAAAAATTAATATTTAAGTGCGAAAAAATTAAAATTATTTTTTTTGCGGCAAGGCCAATTAATGGGTATTTATTGGATTTCTAGCCATTAATTGGTAATTTAATGGTATACTAGCCGTGTCAATATGGTCGAACAAACTGGTCCCTTTAATCTTTACTTTTAGTACAAAAAATATCTTCTGAGTTATTGGTGATCACATCAGCTACCGTCATGTTGGGGCTTGTTTTATAATTATAATTTGTCGATTCCTCCTAAGTTAATATGCGAATTGTCGGAACACTAACTGAGGTTAGATGAACAGTGAATGATAGAACATTCACGCCAACATTATCATGCGCAGTAAGACACCTTAGTAATAAGAGGTTTTGCTATTTATTACACATTCATTTATGAACAAAAATGTGTACAACATAGAAACATCGGAGATAGTGAAAATGTTAGAGATTTTCATTAGATGAAACGATGTGGGAAACAAATTCGCTGTCCCAGAAGCGGTTGTTAGAAAACAAAAAAAGTTGGGCTTCTAGGCAATTTGTTGACAAGTTGTACCGTTCATCCGCATAGGCACGTCCGGCAGCACTGAAAAAGCGTTCTACTATGTTGGAAGTTGGCAGTATAAATGTTGTATCGATAAATTGATCAAAGGTGGGCAGCATCATGTTCAGGCGGCGCCGTTTTATCAAATTTTGGCCGAAGGCCATATCCGATGACTCATCTATTGGACTTTCATCGACCGGTGCAGTTTCGGTGACTTTGAGAGCCTCCACTGCTTGACGCTCTTTTGCCGTAAGTTGACCATGTTTTTGGTTTTGAATTTTCACAATAGCCCTCTCAAACATAGGCGCTTGAACGATTTCGGCGTCGGGGCTGAGGTGATGGGCCATGGCAGGATGGGACGACATTGCAACATCAAAGAGGTACCTCGCCTCTGCGACTGTCAGATCTTCTTGCTGCAAAGTAAGCGTCAAAGAATCCAACTTGGCCAAATCACCGTTGAGTTGAGTGAGTTTATGAACATCCGCTGCGTTGAGAAGTAAATCCATCACCCTTGGGTCCGTGGTGAAAACTTCTTTTGCAAGAATTTTCTGCAGCTCGAAGAACCTGCGCACCATCTTTGCCGTGCTTGACCACCGTGTCTCATTTCCCGTCAACGGTCGAAGGTCTGTGTACTCATCCAGTAGTGCACTAAGCGTGCTGTATCTCAGGCGAGCCATCAAGGAGTTCAACTTACAGAGTACCTTAAAAAAGTAAAAGCAGGAAATAAGAAATATGCTAAATTTGAGCAGCTTAAAATCGCCTTGCGTAAAATTCCTTTGATAGAAGGCGTGGCCGCGTGGGGTATGTGAAAAAAATATTTTGGAACCGCTGTGACAGAGTGCACTCTGTCTTCAATATAGATATTGTGAGATATAAGTAAGCAGCATAGAAAAGAAGTTCACCTTTTCGTAGGGCTTCAAGAGTTCTTTGACAGCGAGGTTGAAGCGATGGGAGGCGCAGCCGACCAGAGGAACATTGCAATGCTTTGCAATGGCTTTGTTCACCTTGCAGTTGTCGCCACAAAGCGCCACCACGTTGGCCATAGACTTGCCGTACCTGCTAAGGATGTCTTCGATGAACACCAGGTGGTTTTCAGCCGTCTGTGCCTTGGGATCCAAAAGTGTTGAGAAGCCGAGGAGAGCACTTTCCCGACCGCGTGGGCTTATATACGAGGCGAAAACGCCAACGTAATAATCAGAAGAACAAGTCCATCCGTCGAATACCACCGCGAATCGGGATGGCAGATCGAAGGCGATTTTCTGTCGCACACCCTGTGTCACCAAGGCCAAATACTTCTTTAAGGTGTTTGTGCAGATTGGCTCCGTATTGCTGATGTCCCTGATGGTAGGCCGATCAACAACATTGAAAGGCTCCAGGTCGATACAAACCAACCGCAGCCACTTGAAGATTCGTATTCCTTTTCGGCAAACGGTTGAAGGTGACGACAGGAAATTTTCTATCGATCCAGGATTGGATGACTCCTGCTTCTTTCCATCACTTTCTTTCTGCAAGTGCTGACTTTTAATGTGGCTTTCCAAATTGCTCCAACCGGTGTTGCGCCGTTGGATGCGCTCGGCGCCACATGAGCAGCGCCATTTGCCGTTGACGACATCAATCTGTGTGAAGTACTCTCTAACCATTTTTTCCTTCGGTCCCATAACCGTGCGAAGATTACAATTAATACAGCGTAATAGTAGTGGTGTACAACATGTGCGTATGTGCATCCACGACGTACGTGCTTGAGGCAAAACGTGAGCTAATCAACAAGCCCGATTTTGTCCCGACCAATAAAAAGCTGCTTTGCAACCACACTATGTACGTACAGCTACCGTGTTTCCCCGAATATAAGGCCGGCCTTACTTCAAAATCATCGTCAAAAATTGAGGTTTTGAAATAAAAATATGTGCAAAAGTAATACATTTTCGTTAAAAATTTCTTAGAAAAGCATTGCCGTTGTTAAATAACGTTGATATCTACGGTTTTCATAGGTAATATGAGCCTCTTATTTGCAGGAAGGTTGAATTTCATTTCTCATAAAAAGCTGGGCCTTATAATGGGGGAAACACGGTAGCTTACGCGTATGCATGCACTGTCCCGATTGTGCGTGTATGTGCCCTTGACCGCATACGAAATGCTCGCGCGGCGAGAAAATTTGCACGTTTGTTGACGCAATCGACTAACAAAAAACCCGAATATTTTCGCAATTAATGGGTCGCAAACTCGCAATAATTGCTAATTATTTAAATTTTGCAATAAATGGATTTATGAATTTAAGCAACCATTCCATTAATTTTTCGCAATTAATGGCATTAATTTTTCACCAATCATTTATTGCTGACCCCTGCACTGAAGCACATACCTGTGTCTATGATAGAAAAGAGTGTTTGTAATTGAGAGATAGCGTAGTTAAGTTGTTCTGGTGGACATCATGTCATTTGCATCGAACTTTTTTACTTATTTATTGAAAAAAAATCAGGGAGCTATTTAAAATTTTATGTACCTTTGTACGAGTTGCTGCTAAGCCTAATTTTATTTCCCAGCACTGTTAGTTTAAGTTTAAGTAAAAGATTAGTCATTTTAGTCGTGTTGAAATTCTAATTTATTTACTGTTAAAGGTTTTAGAGAGCTAATGAAGTTTTATTTTTATATTTCTTTCAAATATTCTTTTTTTTTTTTTTTTGCATACAGACGCTCCCCTACTTACGACCATTCGACTTTCGTAAAACCGTAGATACCAACATTTTTTTTCGGGATGTCGAAAAATATCCAGACGTTGCTGTAAGTTAAATTTTGTATTGTGTGCACCTTTTTCCGAGTACAGGACATTAATGTAGTGCTTCTTTCTGCCGCTACCGGCGTGTGGTGGCGCTGTGAGATGTAACCCAATATCCACAACGAAGAAGAAATCCGGCTTCTACTGTACAGCCTAGTTCGTGAGTAAACATACAGTGCTACATGTAATAAATCTCCAGCGCGCTCAGAACTTTGACGTTTTTATTGTTTAATATCTCGTGTATCTATTCAATATGGTTCGTGTAGAGTGTAAAGAAAAGGCGTGCCGTTTCGTTTGAAATGAAAGTGGAATAAGAAAGCTTGATGCGGTTGAGAAAATGGTCGGAACTTTTTTTTCAGCCACTTTTTATCACGGAGGAAGACCTCTTTAAGCGCATTTTCCAAAAGTAAGTTAAACTCAACTTTATAAAGCATATTATTTTATGAAATGTTTATTTTTCACTACAAAAAGATACAGGTTACTTATACAAGACTGAAACATACAAACATACAAAATATAGCACTGAAGCAACTTCTAAGAATGCCAAAGTACCGTATTTTCCGCACTATAAGGCGCACCTAAAAGTCTTATTTTTTTTCAAAAGCTGACCATGCGCCTTATAACACAGTGCGCCTTATATATGGCTCAATATTAAATTCGCAAGGTCTCGCAACTACGAGAAACAGCCGCCGACTCCATTTTTCGCGCTGTGCATACTGGGAAATATTAAACGATTGGTAGTTGCCGGGGCTCGTGTTGTATTTGTTTACTAAGTGGCAAAATGGCTACCCCATTAAACTGCTTAATTCATATTCAACAAATACAGTATTTGTCTGAATCCAGGGTTATGACTGGTGAAGATGTAAAGCACAATTTACCTTAAACAAACTCAGAATTATTCAGAATGTCACGTTTGAGAGAGAGAGAGAGCGAGAGAAAGAGAGAGAGAGAGCGAGATTCTCTTTCATACGTGCATTTGTAAAAAAAAATGGCTCCTGTTAAGAGACACGCGTACAACGCCGAGTTTAAACTCAAAGCGATCAGTCACGCAGCACAACACGGCAATAGAGCGGCAGCGAAAGAGTTAAACTTAAATGAATCGATGGTACGGAAGTGGAGAAAGGATGAAGATAAGCTCCGCCAAGTAAGGAAAACTCAACAAAGTTTCCGTGGCAATAAAGCAAGATGGCCAGAGTTAGAGGAGACACTTGATCAGTGGGTTGTTCAACAAAGAGCGGCAAGCAGAAGTGTCAGTACGATAACTATACGTATGAAGGCAACAGCGCTGGCACAGGACAACAACACCGGACGTGGACACAGCAGAAGAAGAATTCGAGGGATTCGTCGATGAGGAGCTTATAGAGTGATCTTTGTTTTTCTTTTGTGTGTTTACGTTTTACATTTTACAGTTATTATGTTATTGCTTTATTGTTATTGTTTTGCACTCGTTGTTTTTGCACATTACGAGTGTCACTTTATTGCGATTGCACTAACGTTTCATTTAAAATAACAGTATCAGACGTTTTTTTCTTTGCGTGTTGACTAAATGGACAAAAAATAAAATGATATGTCGATGTTGTTCAAAGATGTTAAAGATGTGTCACGAAAATGCTTTACCTCAGAGAAAATAATAAAACGGCTGTTTATTTATTTTGGGAGTGAATGGAGTTGTGGAAAGCTTGTTTGTTAATAAAGTTAGACCTTTTTGAATGTTTTGTTGACATTCCCTTGAGCGTGGCAACATCTAGAGGTTGCATAACGTAACTACATTCTCTACTGTTGTCAAGTCGTCACATTTATTTACCGTAAATAGCCCTTAATCCCAAAAATGTCTCGAAGGACTGCACAGGATTACAATTACAAAATTGCACAATTACCTGATCTTAAACCAGCATGCACTTATAGCGCCTTATAATGGGGTGCGTCTTATGTATGGCATAAGTTTTAAAATATATCATTCATTGAAGGTGCGCCTTATAACATGGTGCGCCATATAGTGCGGAAAATACGGTAATTTGTTAGCCCTCACACATTTTCAGTTTACCAAATCTGGCACGTTTTTTGAAAATTTTGAAGTAGACAGAAATGTCACGGCCCTCCAATGCCAGAATTTTAAACCCATTTCATTAAAGGTGTTGCTAGGACTACCTTGTCTGTCACATAAAAGAGACCACAAAGGGCCGCTGAACCAGCCTTTTTTGAGCAGAACCATGACATGAAAAGGGGTTGGTATATTAGATCAGTATTAATGATGTCTATGTTTTGATCAATGCCCTGCGATTGGCTGTCAACCAGTTCAGGGTGTCCCCTGCCCACTGCCCGAAGATAGCTGGGATGGGCTCTAGCACCCCCGCAACCCTACTGAGGATAAGCGGTGCAGATAATGGATAGATGGATGTTTTGATCAATGTGGATTAGGTTAGGAATTAAAAAATAGAACAATACTCGAAATACCAGCATAATAGTGCAGATGGTGCGGTTATCACAAATAAATTCTACAACTAAAAATGTTCTAAATGTTTTCTATATAAAAAAATGAGAATTCTTAATGTAGACAAAAAAAAGATATCAAAAATAGTATATGTGGAAAAGTTGTCAAGGTAAAAAAATATGGTGAGAGACAGCTTAGGTACACATTATTCGCCCAAAAAAAAGCACATTCAGCTACTCTCTTAAACAGTAGCCAGACTAACTCAAATGTAAACAGTTTTACATAAGGGGCCGGTCACACAGCCGTTTGCGGCTGAATCACGGCTATAATTTTGCGTTTTTTTTTGCCCGTGGTTGCCCGGGATGGAAAATGCGCAAAATTGGCCAACCCGCTGTTCATCGGTGGTATGCCCGCAAAACAGACGCCGGCGACTGTTCCGCTTCCTCATCGCGTCATTTCTGCGTCATTTTCTCGTGTGGACCACGGGTATAAAAGCTCCCGAGCCGGTGTTGTGCCCAAATCCGACTCCTACGCAACACCCCCACCCCCCACCCCCTCGCGTGAACGCGCATTCTGCTGCGATCGCTTTTGTTGTAAGCGTGCATTAACGTTGGTGACTTTTTCATCCGCGTTAACAAACGCATTTTGTAGAATACGATCGCACTTTATTGTTTAAATAAACGCGTTATATAGACTAGGATCTCCCAATTGTTATAATTAGCTCGCTTTATAGTTTTAATAAGCGTTTTATATAGAATACGATAGCTTTCGTTGGAAGCGCAGCAGAATGCGCGTTCACGCGAGGGGGGGAGGATTTACCGTTCGATTACATTCACAACAAAAACAAAGACGGAATGGTTTAAGTTGTATTACATTTCCAACAAATGCAATACGAAGTGGTTTTGGTTATATGTTCGCCATTACATTCCCTAAAAGTGAGATAAAACGAGGTAAAAGTGGTTGTAGTAGCGAGGGGATGCAAATCTCGGCACCGGGCTGTAGAAATCATAACCGCACAAGACACAGTCCCGTGAAGATCAAGATTTCAAGCTATGGCATCATTTTTATTTTATTATCTTGAAAAGAAATGTCAAGAAATAAAAATGGATTAAGACGAGGTCACTACGCTGACGGGGATCCATGTTCACCCCCTTGACGTCTCAAGCACAACTGACGTGTGCTCGGCATTCGCGCTGTATATACGCGGAGAAAGGCGTTTGACCGTCACACGCGTAACACGCTAATTTCACGTAATAACACCGCGATACAGGCGCAGAACATGCTATTACCATGCTCCACCCACGATTACCCGCTGAAATTTCCCGTCCTACCCATGTGTAACCACGCCCTGGCCGCGGCCAGAGCACGTCGTTCCGCGTCATTACCTCGTGTTGACCACGTGTGCGGCACGCGGTTTAACACGTGCTCAAACTTTTGAGCAGCTCAAAAGTTTTGCGCGCGGCCAACCTCGTGTGAATTTCCGACCGCGTGTAAAGCACTGCTGTATCTCGTCTATATGGCGGTCTCCAAACGTCCAACAGCGCCCAACAGCATCTGCTTCACGGCCAGAAATTTCTGGCCGTGGTTCAGCCTCGATACGTTCGTGAAAGGCTGTGTATCCGCGCTCTGAAAATTTGAGCAGCGCAAAACTTTTTCGCGCTGCCACCCGCGCGCGAATTTCCGACCTCGTGTTAAGCACTGCTGTATCTCGTCTGAATGGCGATCACCATGCGTCCAATAGCGTCCGCCTCAAAAGCAGAAATTTCTGGCCGTGATTCAGCCGCAAATGTCTGTGTGACCGGCCCCTTAGAGAAGAAACTCACAGAAGACTAAAACGAAGGGAAAACAATGACCAACCTGCAAAACATTTGGAGCAGAGATTCATCGTTTTGCTGGACCTGGGGAAAAAGAAGAATTTATAAGACTTTCACTTGTACTAGTAATGGGTTGTCTCATATCTCTCAAATGCAGGCTAAAAACATTATTATTCTATTTTATTACTGTAAAGCACTTTGGTGCACCGTAAGGATAGACCATAGCACTTAAATTTCTGTCTGTGCAGTTGACAACAGTTCTTTTTAGGGTCAAATGTCCCCTCTGATGGTGCCTCGCACCATCTCGTTTTTCACATGGGCTAAATAGTTGATGCATAGAAGTTTCCTGTAGCATCGCATCTCCATTGCCTGGATTTTCTTTTCTAGTTTTCCTCCAATAGTCTCGCAAGCATAGAGGAAGATGGAAGTAACCAGCGCTTGCATGAGTCTGGTCTTTGAATTCACTGATATGTTCCTGTCCCTTCAGATGGGTGTAAGTCTGGAAAGTGGGGCTGTGGTTTGAGCTATCCTGCCCATGATTTCTTGTTCTGACCCCTCTTCTCATATGACAGCTCCAAGATATTTACATTTGGTGACAGGTTCTAGTTCTATGTGGTTGGTGGTGATACCTTGGGCACTGTTGATCATTACTTTTGTTTTTTCTGTGCCGATTTCCATCCCATATTGGGTTGATGCTTTGTTGGCCAGATTTCGGAATTCCTTTTCGTCTCCTGCCAATCCAGCAAAATCTTTAGGAAATGGAGGTTAGTGATGCTGTGTCCTCCAATACTGACTGTGACTTCATGTTGCTCAAGAGCTTTGGACATGATCCTCTCCAAGAAGATGATGAATAAAGTTGGAGAAAGAATGCAGCCTTGTCTCACACCGACTACCTGACTGACGAGTACCTTCCAGTTGGCATTGGCATTCAGTTGGTCAATGGTCTGAACTAGTTTCTGGCCAATTTTGTACCTGCGCATGGTGGCCCATAAAGCAGCTTGCCATACACTTTCAAACGCCTTCTTAAAACCAACAAAAACTTTATAGAGGTTTCTCTGGTGTTGTTGAAACGGCTCACATAGGATGCCGTATTTAAAAATGTGTTCTATGGTCCTTCCCTTCCTGACACCTGCCTGTTCTTCAGCTAGGATGTTTTCAACCTATGGTTTCTGTCTGTTCAGTAGGACCTTTTAGCATAACTTTACTTGCATGGCTGATGAGACTGATGGTTCTGTAGTTAGAGCATAGTTGAAGTATAATTACTAGTGATGTTCCAAATGCAGATGGCAACTGTCCTGTTTGCCAGATCTTTCTACAAATCTTGTTCAAAATGTCTCTAGTTTCCTCACTATCATTTCGTATCAGTTTTACATTTACATTTTACCTATTCTAATTACTCAAAACACATCAGTTGAATTAAATTGTCTATTGTGTCATTGTCCAAATGTAGTGAACAGTGTTTGCAAAGAGATTAGACATGGTGCTCCAGGATGAATATCTTGTAAGGACTTAAAATGCATGAATACGATACAAATGTCACGATTGAAGAAAAAAAGGAAAATGAGACAAAACTGAGGTCTTTGACGTCTGTCTCTTGGTATTGTTATTTATATAGAACACAATTGAAGTTCTTTATTTGAAAACCAAAATATGTTATGTTTTTTAACAGACTATTTTTTGAGAAAGACAAAAGATTTTGTTTTTGGTGTTTATCAGGTAATTAATGAACTAACGAACGAGCAAATGAACGGCCTTTAGATAACAGTGGAATTATTAGACATAACATTATTAAGAGACAAATTACGACGAAAAGGAAAAGATCATTACATCATTTTACAGCTTATGTCAAATTATATATATAGATATATATATTTGATTTTAAGATTGCATATTCATAATGACAATTGGTCTCGGATGAATACTTGCTAAGCCTACCAAATAAACATGTTTTTTCCGTTTGTCCAGGCTATGGCTTAAATAATGTAAATGTCTCCCCTAAATTATGGCCTCATAAATTAATTAGCACAAAAAAAATGTACAGACGCTCACCTACTTATTAACATTCGAGTTACGAAAAACGGTAGATACGAACATTTTTTTGGGATGTCGAAAAATATCCAGACATTGCTTAAATTTTGTATTGTGCAGTACATTGTTGTAGTGCTTCTTTTCGCCGCTATCGGCATGTGACGCTGTGAAAGGTCACTCAGCGTCCATCCCGAAGAAGAAATCTGGATTCCTCTTCTTAGTTCATACTATACTGTATCTTCAGCATGCTAAGAACTTTGACATTGTTATTGTTTAATATCTCGTGCATCCATTCAATATGGATTGGTGTAAAGTGTAAAGAAGCGGCAAGCGGTTTCTTTTTAAATGAAAGTGGAAAAAGAAACCGTCAATAATACATTTATGCATAAAGGGACATTGTGTATTATTTCACCATGAAATGTTGCTGCAGGGTGTAGGCAGGGGTCAGGAACCTTTTTGACCCATAATGCCATAAAATTGAAAATCATTAGATTTTTTTTGAGAGAGAGCCACAACATATAATTCAAACAAAATCCATCAAACCCTCAAACCCGGTCTCCAGACAAAAAAAAATGTCAGCGCATGTTATTTCTCTCTGCGACATTAGATGATTTGATAAAATTTATGAAATTATAATATTGCCATATCCTGTGTACCTGTTTAATATAAAAATGATTGGTTGGATCCCTTAACCACTAGGGTCGTAGGGGCACCATTTCCTGTGGTGTGTCTAGGGCAAGTACAGCCTTGTGGCGCCCATCCCTTTGATTAGTAACTTTAAAAATGTCATGTTCTAATATGACAGTTCATGTATTTTTGCTTATTAATCTAATCAATATTGGGGTTTTTTCTAATATTTGATTTTTTTAACACTCACGGCTCACATATCCCTTCATCACCTGGGTTTTGGGGGCACCACTTTCTGTGGTGTGCCTTAGGCAAGTAGAGCCTGGTGGCGCCCATCCCTCTACATGTCAGTTTTATGGGTAGGAGTTTGCTCCCCCACATTTAACATATAGTACAGGTTTCCATGGATACCAGTAGCAGGAGAAGCCTCCTGATCTGATTCAGATACAGCACCTTCATCATCTGTTCATCTGTCCAATTTGCCCTCTGAGGGTGTTGCACACTGTTTCGTTTGTTACATGGGCTAAGTAGCTGATGCTCAGAAGTTCCCTGTCACATGGCATCTCCATGGCCTGGTTTTTCTTTATGACTTTTCTCTGGAGGGTCCATGCCCCACAAGCACCAAGGAAGATGGAAGTAACCAGTGCTTGCATGAGCCTGATCTTTGATTTCACTGCAATGCTCTTGTCTTTCATTAGGGGTTTAGGTTTGGCAAGTGTGGCTGTCATTTGAGCTATCCTGGCCATTACTTCTGACCCCTCTTCTGATACAACAGCTCAAACATTTAAATTTGGTTGCAGGCTCAAGCTCTTGGCTGGTGATGGTGTTGTTTGTGGTGACGCTCTAGGGGTTGGTCATTACTCTTTTATGTGCTGATTTCCATCCCATATTAGGTTGAGGCTCTGTTCAGGCAATTGACCAGATCTTCGAGTTCTTGTTTTTTTCCTGCCAGTCCAGCATCAGCGAAATACAGGTTAGTGACGTTATGTCTTCTAATACTGACTATACCTTCATATTTGTCCAGGGCTTCCGTCATGATACTCTCCAGGAAGATTTGTATTATAATTGGAGAAATAATGGAGCCTTATCTCACACAAACTGCAGTTTGAAACCCAATACAATGGTACTATTGATCACTACTGCACTATGTGCATTGGCATACAGCTTTCAATGATCTGAACTAGTTTCTGGCCCACATAATATTCCCACAAGGTGGCTTCTTAGAATCCAGGAAGACGAGAAAGAGGTTTCTCTGGTGTTAAAACTTGTTGCATGTGAATTCTGACAGGATGTTGTCAATTCCTGGAGACTTTCTGTTCTTCAGCAAGTTGATTGCTCCCTTTAATTCTTCTCAGAGGATAAGGATATTGTCCCGTTCCCCAGTGGCTTTATCATTTTTGTTGAAAAACAAATCTTATTTAATTCATTTAGGGCTCTTTGTCAGATTGAGGACTTAACATTTCATATTGAATTGTCTTTATTGTCAGTAGGGCTGTCGCGAATATAACATATTGTTTTTAAACCCAAACTTGAAGGGAAGCAAAGAGACATATACCTGCTCTGTTTCTGTATTCACTACAAGTGTGTGTTTTGAAATTAATATAATTTCTTTCATGTCTGTACATCTCATTTTTGCACTTTGTAAAATGTTGCACTTAATTACTGAAAAGTTGAGTCAAAGATCTTACGACCTGTTACCTCACCGATGCATTGTTTCTCAAAAGGTTTTAACCTAACAGGCTGAAATCCTGCATTGTTGCAGTTGTCTTAATAAAAAGGAACAGAATATTAACTTAATAATTATTTCTTGTTTATTTTTCGACTTGTATTCTTGACCATTAAACTGCTCGTCTATATCAAGGTGTGGAGTATATTTAATATCAAGTTCATATTGTTATAGAAGCCTATAATGCAAAGGGGAAAAATAGACAATACATTCGTCAATCGTGATTATTTGTGTGACAATTGTCTCATGAAGTTCCTAATCGTGACAGCCCTAATTGTCAGTGATATCAACATTGTGAATACAGTACATTGTATGCAACGTGAATGACATGGCACTCCAAATGAGTGAGTCTATATTTGAATTATTTATGTGTTTATTTGTATTGTTTAAAACATAATACGATTTCTATTTTTACCAATTGGAGGCACTAAATAATACACAAAGTCCCGATTACAACGTTAATTTAAAGAGGAGGGTCTCCATCATGGTGCCCGCAAGCACTGTGGTGCTCCATAAGGACAGCTGCCCACGGAAAATAGCTCACTAGGGCTGGGTTATTGTGAATCTCTAGTCAAGTGATTTTTTTTTTTTTTTGGTTGACTGCTGTTATGAATGTTTTGATAAACCCTTATTAACTGCAAACAACAAAGTTACAACATATTAATAACATAAAACGTTGTTATCTTAAAAAGGAGACCCCGCTATGGAAAATCATAAGTAACCTGCTGTACAATACATTGTTGCATTGCCACGGTACAGAATAAAAAAAGATGAAAGAGGATGAAAGGAACCTTTTAATAACAACGGACAGAAAAAGAAACATGTTTTAAGTTTGTTTGATCCTGTATTTACACTTTTACCACATGGGATTATCCATCCTGCTCTCCCAATAGGAAGCAAACGAGGACAGCTGGAGTTAGCTTCTTGCTAAAGCTACAAAACAATGAGGACGGAAAGGGAGGCGGAAGGGGCTCATAACAAGCTCATCCCCCATTGAGCTGCTAGCGCTAATGGCTAAGAGGCTAAGCTAACCGTCGAAAGTGAAGTCAAAGAACCCCAAACTAGACGTTTAGAGAACTTTTTGGTCTTACCCCCAGAAGCCACAGGGACAACGCGGCGGCACGACGTTGACGTTACTCGGCGGATTGCTGCCCTCGCTCCCGGTGTCCCCCATGACGGTCTTTCTTCCGTGTTGAGGCTCTCCGTGTAGCAGGTGAATCCGGGGATGGAGCGAGGGCCTTTAAACCTTGTACGGATCCCCCGCGTTTGGTTCCGTTCAAAAGACGAAATAATCCTCTTTTGTTTTACAAATTTCGACGGGAGTGGAGCAGTTTGCCGACACGAGCGGCCACAAAGTCCGGTGGATTAAAACAGACCTTAACGAGAGTAAGACATTGGAGCCGTCAAAGCCGATGACGGACGGAACCACCGGGGTTTCCTGGGCCGATCAGCTGGAGAGAGGAAGGAACCACTGACGCGAAAGAAGGAGGATTGTCATAAATAACAATGCCAGAGGTTCTACTCTTGATACCACTATCCTTAACAATATCGTTGGAAACTGTAACATCAAACAAATATAATAAAATGGATGCGTATTAATACTGGCGGTAAAAATAATTAAGAATACGACATAGCCCGTGCGTGACAATCGACATGGTATGTCCCATGACAATAAGGTTCACAGTTTCAACAATTTGCAGGAAATTTTGTTTTTATTAAAAGTGTCTTCTGTAGACCAAACTGTACTAACATTTGTATCGTGCCTTTTTGTTATTTCGATTCCCTTTCATTTGTTATCTGATATATTCTGTGTGTAACGGGTGTAATAATAACTTTTGTTTTATTGAAATTCCTGCTGAAATATGTTGTATAGTTTTTGTGTAAGTGATGAGTCCAACAGTGCCACCTGCTGGTATGGGGTAAGGTTTGGTTTGGCTTTTGATCTGGTTACCGGAAGGTGAATGCCGTTGGCAGTCTACAGCGCGCTGCTAACGTGTTGAGAGCCAGAAGAGGAGCTAACCACGTGTTGTGTGTGACTCGTTCATTTGCAGCAACTGTAATAAAAACCTCATCATCCAGTCCAGCGTGAATGTGGATCTTTGGTGGGACGGGTACACCGCGGTTACATGTGTACTAAAACTTTAAGGCCCCAGATGACTAAAGACTAAGGGTTGGGAGGAGGGTAGTGGTATCGGATCGATCCAAATATTATTATTATCGAGACTCAGCAAATACTTGGAGCGGATAAATTCTTTGTCCTGTATCGATACTTCACCTTTCCTCCAATTTCTTTACAGAGCCGCTTTTCTGTGCAGATAGAGCAGCCCTTATCTCTCACTCAGCGCACTCGACCACTCTTAAAAGTTTACGCCGGCGTTGTGCCTGACAGGCAAACGATTAGCACCTCTCCCTTTCTTGCCTGCTTTTGCATCATGCCTGCCAGACAGAGGAGAGAGACAAATTTATACAGACACTCTTTCCAGAAGCTAAAAATGCTACACGATACGAAAACTACTTTGGCAAATTCACATAAACATATGAAAACGTTAACTCTATAGTGATAAATAAGCTGCAACCAATAATATAAGATAAGATGTTACAATTCCTAAACAAATGTAAATCTGTTCTTACTATGGCAACATAACCAAAAGTGCTTCTTCATTACAATGCTGTATTTCAGAGCAAAAGTCTAGATTGACTCTAGAATTTTGCTCTGAAAGATTTTTTTTTTTTTATGGAATCATTTCATTTTTTTTGTACTGTTAAATGTTTTTACGTTGTATTGTTCACAGTATTTGCACTTTATGAGCTTCAAAGTATTTTGCAATGGAAGGTATTCTTGTCATGGTGACATTGTCATATTTATATCTTTGTAAGGGGTCGGTCACACAGCCGTTTACGGCTGAATCACGGCTAAAATTTTGCGTTTTTTTTCCATTATCGATCAGTTCACAATACGCTTCAAAGCTTAGGAGCCGGGACTCTTACTCTCAGCCAAAAGGCCAAGCTAAGGTCCTAGCATTAAAGCCTTGCTGCAACCATTGCGAATGCACCGAAAGTTTTATTCGAAATGAAGAGAAACTACGCTGACGGGGATCCTCGGCATTCGCGCTGTTTATACGTGGAGAAAGGCGTTTGACTGTCACACGCGTAACACGCTAATTTCACGTAATAACACCGCGATACAGGCGCAGAACATGCTATTACCATGCTCCACCCAAGATTACCCGCTGAAATTTCCCGTCCTACCCATGTGTAAGCACGCCCTGGCCGCGGCCAGAGCACGTCGTTCCGCGTCATTTCTGCGTCATTACCTCGTGTTGACCACGTGTGCAGCGCGCGGTTTAACACGTGCTCAAACTTTTGAGCAGCTCAAAAGTTTTGAACGCGGCCAACCACGTGAAAATTTCCGACCGCAAGTAAAGCACTGCTCTATCTCGTGTATATGGCGGTCTCTAAACGTTCAACAGCGCCCAACGGCATCTGCTTCACGGCCAGAAATTTCTGTCCGTTGTTCAGCCTCAATACGCTCGTGAAAGGCTGTGTACCCGCGCTCTGAAGAATTGAGCAGCGCTAAACCCTTTCTCGCTGCCACCCGCGCGCGTATTTCCGACCTCGTGTTAAGCACCGCTGTATCTCGTCTTAATGGCGAACTCAATGCGTCTAATAGCGTCCGCCTCAAAGGCAGAAATTTCTGGCTGTGATTCAGCCGCAAATGTCTGTGTGACCGGCCCCTAACATTGCTGCTTTTTTGGTCTCTCTTTCTCCCTCCCTCTCTGTCTCTCTCTCTCTCTCTCTCTCTCTCTCTCTCTCGCTCGCTCGCTCTCTCTCTCTCTCTCTCTCTCTGTCTTTCTCCCTCTCTCTCTCTCAAAAAAAAACAATAAGATTCCGGCAGTCATAGCAAGTTGTCCAGCAGCCCCAGGTCATTTACTGTTCATGACTTCACCAAAAGAAAGACACCGGCCAAAAATTGCATCCATGGGAAGTTTCCAGGCGAAAACCATCACTGTCACAAAAGACCACAAAAATTCTTCTCACGTTTGCCAAAAAGCACTGTGATCATCCTTAAGAACTTTGTAGAAACAATCCCTCGACTGGCGAGTCAAAAATTGAATTTTTTGAAAGGTGTGAAAATGTAAAAAATGGGACAGCATTTAACAAAAAGAACATGATGCTAACAGTAAAGCATGGTAGTGGCTGTGTGATGGTCTGGGACTGCTTTGCTGCACTCTTGGATTATGCAACAGGACATGATCCACCTCAGAATGGCTCAAATAAAACAAAATGAAGGTTCTGGAGTGGCCAAGTCAATGTCCAGATTAAGATCCAATTGAAATGCTGTGTTGTAACCATAAAACCCTCCAATATGGCAGATTTGAAAATATTTTGCAAAGAAGAGTGGGCAAAAAGTTTCTCCACAGCATTGTAAAAGACTCGTGACCAATTATCGTAAACGTTTGATTTATTGCTGCTAAAGGTGGCTCAACTCTCTTTTAGGTTCAGGAGGCAATTAATTTTTTTTCCTAGATAAGTTTTGTTTTTATTTTTGCCTTAATAAATGAGTTCAACATTTGAAAACTGAATTTTGCGTTGACTAGGGTTGTCTCAGAGTGATATTAAAATTGGTTTGATGATCCGAATCCTCTGCAAAAAAACACTGAAATCAGAAAGGGGGCAAATACATTTTTCACGGCACTGTATAAAATGGAGTAAAAATCTTGCACATAATTTTGCTGATTTTGACTACTTTTATTTAAAAAACAAAATAAAAATACTTGTAACACAATAAAACCAATTTGTTCCTCTTTTAAGTGCCAGAATCTTTTTCAGAACAACAAGACAAATATAAAATAAAACTTTCATACACAGGTTAAAAATTAGTAAAATAAAAATCACAGAAAAATATCAAATAAACCAAGATGAATTACCTATACTACATTTTGAACCCCTGTGAATACAAATGATAAATGGTCTGCATTTATATAGCGCTTTTCAAGTCAATGAAGACCTCCCAAAGTTCTTTACAATGTGCTTCACACTTACCCATTCACACACACACTCACACACCAATAGCGGCCCTGCAGCCATGCAAGGCGCCGACCTGCTTATTGGGGGTATTGGGGATTCAGTGTCTTGCCCAAGGACACTTCGGCATATAACACTGTGGAGCCGGGATTCAAACCTGCGATCTTTTGATCCCAAGACGAGCGCTCCACCTCCTGAGCTAAAGATGAGAAAGATTATATACTGTCAATTCAGACAACATAATAATTTCAGCTTTAAAAAAATTACACATGAAACTAGTGCCGGGAATTAAGTTTTAAACCCTTTGGATGGACGGTGTGACTTGAGATTCTTTTAATGAAAACAAAAGTGTGCCTTGGCACCAAACAGGTTGGAACATTTGCAGTTGGATTTGCAATTCGTGAAGGTAAAAAAAAAGTCCACGGCTATATTAGCCCTGGCGATATAGACACAGGAAATGTACATGTTTTCAGGGCCCTGTACAAGCCCTTTTTAGGGACTTTCAAAGCCAATTTTTCAATGTCTCCTGTACCATTCAAACAAGAAATCCGGTGTTAATCGTGTATTTTGCACATCTATCATGACGTGATTTACAGATGTTAAGTACTGTAATCTGCGAATGTATTTGTGGATCTGAACAATGCGTGTTTAAATATTTTTGAGACAAATCTCTCGCAATTTCGACAATAAGCACACATGGGATCTACCTATGTGACGACACCATGACGGACGGCAGTTAACCGTAGTAAACAGTGTTTGAGGCAAGTAAACAGGAGACAACAACAGCAAGAAAATATGTACTATTCAACACAATTGGCAATGACTAGTTAAACCAATATTGTGCAGCTGTTGAATGAGGTGGCTTACCTTGGCTGAAACCACAAAGAGCGGTAATTAGAGAAACTAGGGTTGGCACAGTTAGCTATCAACCCATACAGTCTTCCTCATGACATATTCACAGATCTAACCAGAAGATCGTCCAGTCTGCCTGACTTCAGTCCACATGATTTGTATCACTGAATTGTATATGGAGTATCCCCATACACTGGTGCTGATCAAAAAGTCTGGATGCTTACCAGTTCTTTGCAGCTGGTTGGGGTACCGGTACATGATGCTGCTTTGACAGGCGGAGGTACCTCATAATGGCAAAGGTAAGACAATAACGTTCGCTGTATATGCTAATATGTTTCATCCAGTGAGCCATCAAATCTCAAATAAACTGGAACCAAAGCTTTCCAATTTTTTTACTGTTTTTATTTTAGCTACAGTAGCACTAGCTAACTTTTTGGTAGCTACAATGAGTGTCTTTGACGTGACTGGTTGTGTTCTATCAGACGTGCGGCTCTGAGTAGCATAGGAAAAACACAGTGCGTGTTCAGGATAAGGGGAATGACATTCTGCAGGGGAGTGGAAATTGGACAAAACACTCCTACCTACTGAACATAAAATTGCACAGAAATACATCAAATGTGCCTTGCAAAAAATGCTCGCTGCACATCCTGTGATGCCAGTCCCTCTAGATGAATGGAGGTATCCATCAACGCCTTCTGTCTTTATCATAAGGGAAACGGTAAAATGCCAAATTGGGCTTAGAACTCCGCCAGTTCGCCATCGTAGAAATTCGTGGTTATATTCATCTGTCGTGGTTATTGATATATTTTTCATCTCAAGTGCTTATTCAACTGCCGTCCGTCATGGTGCTTTTACCGTCTGTCATGGTGCTCATACTTCCGGGGAATGCAATGTGACGTCAAGTGCATAGGGTCAACAGGTTTGGGCAAACAGGATGGCAGAGATGTCTAAAGTAGCCAAACATTTTACTCAAGTAAATGTACTGGTACTTTGGAGTAGTATGACTAAAGTAGAAGTAAAAAGTAGTCATCCAAATAATTACTTGAGTAAAGGTAAAAAAGTACTTGGTGAAAAACTACTCAAATACCAAGTAGCTGTAGAAACGTCTGTTTTTAACAACTATTCAATCGATTATCAAGTCATCAAACTCCATCCAATCAACAATAAATTACATTTAACTTAAAATAGATCAAAATGATCAAAGTAAATTCAAGTACTTTAATAAACAACAAAGTAATAATCATTAAATTTAATACATTAATTAAGCACAAGTAGCACATTGAAAGCCCAGGTACTTTTTTAACAGGCTCTGCAGGCAGAACAACAAGCTAGCCCATGGGTCACCACCCCAACATGTTGAAAGGGCCATATTGGACCAAAATGAGAAATTTGTCAGGAATAGCAAAAAAATCAAAATCCTTATACAAGCATTATAATGAATGCTACACAATATGTATGTATTTATACCAGCCTACTATCATAATGACTAAGTCGGATGCAGCACGTCCTGTGGCGATGACAGACTACTCTTTTGTATGATACCGCCTCAAGTTTAACTTTGTTACTATATTAGTCAAGTCAGTCAAGTCATTTATTTTTGTATAGCCCTAAATCACGAAGAGTCTCAAAGGGCTTCACAGATTGTTACACTATATTACACAGACTATTTTCAACCGACAAGAGGAGTAGGTTATTCGTATGCAATGGAGTAGAGGTGAGTTTTAAGCTTAGATTTAAACATTTCCACTGAGGTTGCAGATCGGATCTCAGGGGGAAGAGCATTCCACAGCACCGGTGCCCGGATGGAAAACGCTCTCGAACCAGCAGAACACTTCTTTGCTCTCGGGATCACTAGAAGACCGGCACTCTCAGATCGTAGGCTTCGGACCGGGACATAGCGGCAGATCAGATCTGAAAGATAAGAGGGAGCAAGTCCATGTATGATTTTGTACAGTACTAAGAGAACTTTGAAGTCACTTCTTTGGCTAACTGGGAGCCAATGCAGGTTAGCCAAAATCGGTGTTATGTGATCGTACTTTTTTGTCCTAGTTAAAAGCCTCGCTGCGGCATTTTGTACTAGCTGAAGAGACTTGATTCTGGACTTCGGGAGACCGGAAAGTAGTGCATTACAGTAGTCGAGACGGGAGGTAACAAATGCATGAATTATTGTTTCCGCATCAGACTGAGACAGTAATGAACGGATTTTAGCAATGTTGCGAAGATGGAAGAAGGCAGTTCTAGTAATTTGCTTTACATGCATCTCAAATGATAGATCAGGGTCAAATATGACACCTAAATTTTTAACTGAGTCACTCTGTGTGATGTGACATTTGTCAAGGTTCACAGCAGTTTTTGAGAAGAAGTCACGGCATTTAGAAGGACCAATGACTAACATTTCGGTCTTTTCAGGGTTAAGACGCAAGAAATTGAGTGACATCCACTCTTTTATCTCAGTGAGACAGGCCTCCAAATTTCCACAGTTTAGTGTGGAAGATTCCTCCAACGGAAGATATAGTTGAGTGTCGTCTGCGTAGCAGTGGAAGCTGATATTGTACTTGCGGATAATATCACCTAATGGAAGCATGTAAATGTTGAAAAGTAGGGGGCCGAGCACTGAACCCTGCGGAACACCGCAGGTAACATTAAAGGGCTCAGATGTCGTTTCACCATATTTCACACAGTGCGTCCTATCTGAGAGGTAGGATCTGAACCACGAGAGGACGGTTCCTGAGAGACCAATCCATTTTTCCAACCGTTCTAGTAGGATATTGTGGCGCACTGTGTCAAAAGCAGCACTAAGATCCAGCAGCAGCAAAAGTGATGAAGCGCCAGAATCCATTGACATTAGGAGATCATTTGTTACCTTGATCAGCGCTGTCTCAGTAGAGTGGTTAGCCCTGAATCCTGATTGCATGGATTCAAAAAGGTTGTTCTCAGATATGAAAGCATTCAGCTGCTGTGCCACTACTCTTTCGAGTACTTTAGAGAGGAAAGGTAGGTTTGACACAGGTCTGTAATTACTTAAGATTTCTGGATCAAGGTTGGGTCGTTTCAGTGTGGGTTTAATAACGGCGGACTTAAAAGCTGCTGGAACTACACCTGAGGAGAGTGATGTATTTATAATATTTAGAACTGAAGGCCCAATGACGCTAAAAAGACTTTTAATAAGTGAACCTGGGAGCGGGTCGAACTGGCAAGTTGTCGGTTTGGCCGCAGTCACCACTTGTTTGAGATCATCAAGTGACAGTTCACTAAAACCGGCCATTTTCCCTGGGCAGCCACCCTGTCGTGCATCTGTAAGTTTCAGTTCTTTAATACGAGTGGTACTAATAGTATCTTTAGCAATTTCTTCCTGTATGCATTGAATCTTTTTAGTGAAGAAGACCATTAAGTCCTGAGCAGTGTGTCGAACTATCAGCGATAGTCTGTTGCCTTGTAAGTGATGCTACAGTGTCAAAAAGGGCTTTGGGGTTGTTCTTTTGAGACGCAATCACCTTCGAAAGGTAGGCCGATTTTGCAGAGGCAAGGGCCGCTTTATACTTTAACAAGCTATCACACCAGGTTTGATGGAAAACCTCAAGCTTGGTAGCGCGCCATTTTCTCTCCCATTTCCTGCATTCTTTTTTAAGGGTTCTAGTTTCATCAGTAAACCAAGGTGTGCGTCTTTTAGGACGTGATTTTAGTTTTATGGGCGCTATGGTATCCATCACACTAGTCAGGGTGGTATTGAACTCATTCGTGAGTGAGTCAATCGAGCCAGTGTATTTAGGAAAGGACGCAACTGCTTCAGGAAGGAGTTCAAGGAGCTCAGAAACTGTGCCAGTGCTTATATTGCGTCCGCTAAATCCTTCAGCTTTTTTAACACTACATTTAGTTAGCACCTCAAATGTCACTAAATAATGATCGGAGATAACGGTAGTACACGGTAGCACCATAATGTTTGAGGTTAAAACTCCTCGAGTCAGAATCAAGTCTAGCGTGTTCCCATTTTTATGGGTTGGCAAATCAACCAGTTGAGTAAAACCAAATCCATCAAGTAAAGAACTAAACGCAATAGTGAGTGAACTGTGTGGGTCATTCATATGAATGTTAAAGTCTCCCATAATTATAATTTTGTCTGCATAGGTTACTAGTTCAGACAAAAGTTCAGCGAATTCGTCTAAGAAAGTTGTGTATGGCCCAGGAGCACGATAGATAGTTATTACATCAATTGACAATTGAGGGGACCGCGTCACTAGAGCCTCAAACGTTTTGTAATTATTAGCGGTCCGTGGATTAAATTTGAGCGATTTTTCGGAGATTAGCGCAACACCACCACCCCTTTTCAGCGTGCGTGCTGTATGACTACTCTGGTAGTCTGGGGGAGAAGCATAATTAAGCGCTAAGTACTCATCCGGGCGTAACCACGTTTCACAAAGACCCATACAATTCAGTTTATAATCACGAATAATATTATCTACAAGTAAAGCTTTAGGGGCGAGGGATCTAACATTCAAAAGACCAAATTTTAGCTTTGCTGAATCATTTGACTTAGCTGAACTCTTTGTAGTCTTTGTCGAGATCTTCAAAAGCTCCCGGTGTTGTGGCCGTTCGTGAGCGCTGAGTTTAAAGCTTCGGTTGTCCGGCGAGGAATGAATGGTGGAATTAGTTACTTCCTCGCGTCCATCCTCGCGTCCATCTTGCTGCTTAGACTTCACACGCTTCACACATCTACCTGCACGGCAGCCGCGTTTCCTTTCCGAACGTCGTCTCCGCCGGCGCCGCTTATTAAGAGGGATAGATGTCCACAACGAAGCCGGGTCTCTTTGAAGTT
This sequence comes from Urocampus carinirostris, assembly GCF_059441175.1. Lineage (NCBI taxonomy): Eukaryota > Metazoa > Chordata > Actinopteri > Syngnathiformes > Syngnathidae > Urocampus > Urocampus carinirostris. The sequence goes on from NC_142352.1 coordinate 47,577,509, forward strand.
CGCTCGGTATATCATGAGCGGTATAAAAAGTGCCCGAAAAGTCGAAATTTAGACGCTCACCCAACCGAATAAGTTCGTCCCTACTGTAAGTGGTTTTAGCCACACATGTGTCCAAAAGTGAAAGCAAAAAAGACAAGAGAACAGCAATAAATAGAAGGTTAGACGCTCACCCAACCGAATAAGTTCGTCCCTACTGTAAGTGGTTTTAGCCACACATGTGTCCAAAAGTGAAAGCAAAAAAGACAAGAGAACAGCAATAAATAGAAGGTTAGCTGGAGAGCTACGAGCCGCAAGCATGTATCCATGCGCAGTCGCCATTACAACATATTAATGAATTACAGAATGTTTAATTGTATTGATAAAATTAAAGAAATGAGGGAATGAAATTTTTGATGTCATTTTCATTCTGAGGATTGGAAAAGTCAACAACAAAGTTGCATAATGTGACATTTATCTGTCCAACAAAATGAGTGCAATAAAACGTAGCATGCATTGCTAAAAATAAAATGGAAAGTTTTTGAAAAGGTACAGTGTATACAATCACATTAATACAATTTAAGTTAGATTCCTGTGCAATTATTTTTCTCTTATCTTTGACTTCTATGGCCGATCACACACCCGCCAGTTTGCTTTAAATCAGCCACCTCCTTGGCATGTGACACGACCCTTAAAAAAGGGGCGGAGCTTGGGCCACACGGTGGTTCTCACCAAAAAGATAAAAAGCAAGGGAAGGGCTAGGAGAAATATCCGTTCTTACGTGGAGGGAATTAAGGTTACTTAGTTAGCATTATTGTAGGGGAGTAAGAGCATTGTTTCTTCTTCATTGATGGACTCAAGTAAAAGTAAAAAGTATAGTGTTTTAAAAATACTCCCAGAAGTACAAAATGTCCCAAAACGTGCTCAGGTAAATGTAACGGAGTAAATGTCGCACGTTACGACCCATCTATGCATGACAGTAACATAAAGCTTACACACTTTCAGTAGCAGGAAGTTCTTCCCATTACAATAAACAAGTGGGAAATGATTTCTTGGTATTATTTGCACTAATACATATTTTATAGTGCCCTATGTAACATGCACATATCCCTTTGGGTGCGACCTGTAGGGGGGCGATGACGCTTTAGTCAAGTCAAGACACGTTTATTTGGATAGCCCTTAATCACAAGGAGTCTCAGAGGGCTGCACGAACCACAGATGATTGCAAACCACAGACTATTATTAGACCATCCCCTGATGTAAAACCTACATGAGGGCAAGGAAAGACTCAAAAATCTAAACATGAGGAAAATGAAGAAACCTTGAAAAGGGACCGTACATGAGGTAATCCCCTTTCCAGGATGACCAAGCTGCAATGGATGTTGCAATAACAAATAATACACGCACATCGTCAACAATTATAGGACAATGCCATTCAAACTCATGCCATCACCAGGGAAGAAATGCAATGGCAACACGAAGCCAACAGAGAGCAGTTTCTGCATAATTTTTTAACAGGCTCGTTGTGAAACATGGCAAGTATTTCAAGCATTTACAAGCACTTCACTCAGAATACAAACACCTTTCAATGATTGAAACCACAACATAAAATTCGAGCATTTTTACAGATTTCAAGCACCTAAACAAACACTGTATTTCGGTAGTGTCAGAACCAATGGATTGTTAGCCACATACCTTTAACCTTCAGGTTTGTGATGCGTACTAACAAGTTCTTGCTAGCTTGTACCTCAAGACACTCTTGTTAGCTGCCTCATCTAACTTTTGCTGGCCAGGCTACTAAATAAGACCGCCGGGAGAAACTCCCCAATTTTTTTTTTTAAACAAAATATTCATGACTGTAATCTCTGAAGACTGCTTCAGCTTTTTCCCCTTCCATCCATGAATATGATGTTTTTCGTTCTTTTTTTTCTCAACCACAACTTTGAGCAAAATTCCCTTTGGAGCCAGGGATGTTTCATACAACAGGATCGTTTTTCTGTCCGCAGGGGAAAACTGTGAACAGAATTTTACTGCGCTAGAGTAGCTTTTTTTTGTGCAAGATGATACCACAGAGGATTGCACAATCATATTTTCAATGTTGCTACAGGCCATCATCCAGTACAGGTCCCAACAATACAAGTACTGCTTGCTTCTCTTTTAAATTCCCTTAATCAGGGGCGAACATTAATCAGAGTTTTAGGGGTGCCCACCCAGATCAGCCCACCACACAAAAATGGTTGTAATATAATGAAAATAAGTATATATATATATATAAATATATATATATATATATATATATATATATATATATATATATATATATATATTTATTTATTTATTTATTTATTTTTCATATTTTTGTGCTTGTTTTTGTTCATTTGTTTGTGTGTTTACATTCGTTTGGTGTGCATTTATGTACATTTTTGTTAGTATTGACTTATGTTTAGTATTTCTACGTACGTCTTTGTGCGTGCATTTACCTATGTTTTGTGTGTATTCACGCACGTTATAATAATAATAATAATAATTTCCTTTGTATTGTCATTCTTTGTAACAATGTACACAGAACGAAATGTCGATACACCTGACCCGTTGTAGCGAGCCGATGCAGCCGCAGCCAACAGAGGGCGCCGCCATTTTTACCAATGTTATAAGTCTTAGGTATGACATATGTATTTACATGCATTTTTGTGCGTGGTGACAAACGTTTTTGTGTGTTTTTACGTATCTTTTAGTGCGTACGTTTACATACGTTTAGTGCGTATTTACGTATGTTTTATGTGTTTACGTAGATTTAGTCTTAACATACGTTTTGTGTGTGTTTGCGTTTATTTTTGTGTGTGTTTACTTTCGTTTTGTGTGTGTTTACGTACATTTTTGTGCTTGTTTACGTATGCTTTCGTGCATGTGTTTACGTACACTTTGTGTGTTTATGTACGTCTGATGTTTCTACGTATGTTTTATTGTGTACATACATTTTTGTTTTTACATACGTTTTTGTGTGTGTTTCCGTCCGTTTTGTGTGTGTTTACGTTCGTTTTGTGTGTTAACATACGTTTTTGCACGTGTTTGCATATGTTTTTGTGCGTTTTTGTGTACATTTTTGTGCGCAAGTTTACATACGTTTTGTGTATATTTATGTATGTTTTATGCGTTTATGTACGTTTTTTGTTTACCAATGTTTGGTGTGTTTCCGTTTCCGTACGCTTTTTTGCATGTTTAAGTAAATCTATTTGCATTTTTACTTAAGTTTTTGTGCTTGTTTGTATTCATGCTGGGTTTTATTTATTAGATTGATCAGTGTTTATTTTTGTTGCACATCAAGTGTAGGGTAAATCTGCGGTTGGTAAGGTGCATTAAATATTACATTGCTCTATAACACATACCTGTGTGTTCTTTTCTATTCAACTGGCTCAAATACTGCTCAGAAAATTTCAGATTTTTTGACATACAACGGCTTTTTTAGACTAAATTAGAGTCTGTCATGAAGATTACAACTTAAAAAGTTTAAAACTGGAGACAAGAATATCATTTCTATGTCATGAACCAGAACGGACACTCGGATCCAATTGCGTCAGTTTTAGAGTTTTTATTGACAAGGATCGTTGGAACAGGCTTGGGACGTCGGCTCTTGCTGGTCGAAAGCCTCTTCGGGCGGAACGGCAGCTCTGTGATGAAAAGCGTAAGGTGCAACGTAGCGGGTAAGTCGGTGGCCGGGGCGGGAGAGTAGATCGTAAAACTTGTATGTTGGAGTCACACTCAGAGATACGAGGAGTACACTCGAACGTCCATCTCTGGACGCTGACAGCTTAAGTGGGGAACACCATCCAATCAGGAAGCGCACCAGATGATTACCCCAGGTGGCTCCACTTAGGTAATCACGACAGAACCCCCCCCTCAAGGGACGGCTCCAGAAGTCCCCCAGGAAAAAAAATTAATTCAAGACACATCACAGGGAAACACAGGTAATCCAAGGGAACAAAAAATCATAGGCAAGTCACAAGTAATCCCCCAAAAAATAAATACGTCACCGATAATCCAAAATAGTGCGTCCAGTAGTCGTCCGACAAGCCACAGAAGGTCCACAAACACCACACCGGCGATCCCCAGGAACGGATAATCAATCCGTCGGTTAGAACAGAAAAAAAAAAAAAGAAATTCCACAGGTAAACAGAGAAATATGTAACAGCACAGTACCTCTCAGAATTCCTCTGAATGGACGGACACCCCATCGTCAGCATCCGGAGGGGCGGCAGGGGGTGTGTCCGCAGGTGGAAGAGTAGCAGTGCCGGACCCACGAGGACGACCACGGCGCGGCGCTGGTTGGTCTGGATGTAGTCGATGGAACTCCGCCACAAGAGATCGGTCCAGGATCTGCCGGGTGGGGACCCATGACCTCTCCTCCGGACCGTATCCTTCCCAGTCAACCAAGTACTGGAACCCCTGACCCCTGCGTCGGGAGCGGAGCAGGCGGCGCACCGTGTAGATAGGTTCCCCGTCCAAAAGGCGCGGAGCCGGGGGAGGAGGTGGTATGGGTGCCAACGGGCTCTGGCTGACGGGCTTGATTCGGGAGACATGAAAAGTGGGGTGCACTCTCATAGACCTTGGTAAGCGGAGACGGACTGCTGAGGAGTTGATAATCCTTTCAATAGGAAACGGGCCTAGATATCGAGGAGCCAGTTTCCTCGACTCAACCCTCAGTGGTAGATCAGCGGATGAAAGCCAAACACTCTGGCCCACATGGTAATTCGGAGCAGGACTCCTCCGTCGATTAGCCCCGACTGAATGAGCCTTGCCTGCCCGAAGGAGTGTGGCCCGGGCACGAGCCCAGGTTCGCCGACAGCGGCGTGCGTTTGCCGTAGCTGACGGACAGGAGACTTCCACTTCCTGGCTAGGGAACATAGGAGGTTGGTAGCCATATACGCACTGGAAAGGGGACATACCCGTGGAGGAGCTAACCAGAGAATTGTGGGCATACTCCACCCATGCCAATTGCCGAGCCCAAGACAACGGTTCACGAGAGACCATACAGCGAAGTGCTGTTTCCAGGTCCTGGTTAACTCGCTCTGACAGACAGTTGGATTGAGGGTGGAACCCCGATGAGAGGCTAACTGAGGCACCCAGCAGGCGACAGAACTCCTTCCAAAAAACGGACGAGAATTGGGGACCCCTGTCAGAGACAATGTCCTGAGGGATGCCATGGAGGCGGAATACGTGTTGCTGAACTACCAACGCGGTTTCCTTGGCGGAGGGGAGCTTGGGTAGTGCCACGAAATGGACCATCTTACTGAACCGGTCCACGATAGTAAGTACGGTCGTCATCCCCTCAGATACTGGCAACCCCGTCACAAAGTCCAAGGCGGTGTGGGACCACGGCCGGCGGGGAACCGGTAGAGGATGTAACAGACCGGCCGGACGTTGGTGAGAGGCTTTGTTCTGGGCACACACTTGACAGGCTGAGACATATTCCCGTACATCATTGGCCATGGAAGGCCACCAGGGGCATCGGGACAAGAAATTGTGGGTCCGAGCCGACCCCGGATGGCAAGACAGGTGAGAATCGTGCCCCCATTGGAGGACCTCGGACCGTAAGGGTTCGGAGCGAATAGTCGACCCTCGGGACAGGAGCTGGGGCCCGCTTGATCAGGTAGCGCCTCTCTGACTCGGGACTCTATATCCCAGGAAACCGCCGCCACCATACGGGAAGCCGGAAGAACCGTCGCAGGACCCTGAGGTAACTCATTGGGAATCTGGAATTGCCGGGAGAGGGCGTCGGGCTTCACATTACGAGATCCGGGTCTGTAGGACAGAGTAAAGTTAAAACGGGCGAAGAACCCTGTATGTAACATCCCACATGCTGACATTGCTGTGTAAATACCATGTAAATTATAACTATAGCCTTATTCCCCTTGTTTTATAACATTATCTTCTCTGTTCCTTTATCTTCTTGCTCATACCCTCACTATGTGTAAAACTGGAGTGTCATGCCCAATTTCGTTGTCACAATATGTTAGCCCATTTGTAACAATGACAATAAAGGTATATTCTATTCTATTCTATTCTAACTTGCCTGGTGACGAATTGGCTGGGACCTTCCCTCTCTTGGCGTCTCGCCTGAACCCTACAGTCGATCCGGGCGGTCAAGTCGATAGCTTTGTCAAGTGTTGCCGGAGGAGCGTGGGATACTAATTCATCCTTGAGATAACCGGACAAACTGTGTAAGTAGGCGTCGACCAGCGCCTCATCGTTCCAGTGACTCTGGGCTGCTAGCGTACGAAAGTCGATAGCATAGTCGGCAATGGAACATCTCCCCTGGCGGATGTTCATGATCGAACGGGCGGCGTCGACCGATGAGGAACCAGAGTCAAATACCTTGATCATTTCCTGGCCCAGTAGGCTAAAGGAGGTGCATGCTGGTCTTGGTTGCTTTTCTGATTAGTTTTTTCCTTGTTTCGGCTAAAGCTTTAGAGGGACGGCCAGGTCTTGCTAGGTTTGCAATAGTTTTCTGCTCTCATCATTTTTATATAAATTTGCCCACACAGTGATCTGGGAGATTTTTAAATCTTGTATCCCTTTTATGTTTTGAACTTTTCCTCAACTTTATCCCTGACGTGCCTGGTGTGTTCTTTTGTCTTCGTGTCTCCTTTCACAGACCTCTTACCCTATCACAGAGCAAGTGTATTTAAACTAAGACTTAATGAGACACAGATGCACACTGTTTCTCGTTGTTAGTCATTCAGGTCGGCATTGGGCATTCTGATATAATCAAGGAAATTCTGGAGTCAGTTGGCTTAGCTGAAAGAAAAAGGGCGCAATATTTTTGCAACACTGTCTTTTCAGTTTTGTTTTTGTAAGTATAATACAAAACGTTGAGACAATTGTGGTGATTCTTAGAAAATATTTTCAGTTTTTTAGTTTTAAGTTTGAAGCCTTAAATGTAGCTGTCATGATTGCTGATTCAGGGCACCTGTGACTGCCCCTTGGCGCCAACAGCCCTGGGCGCTGATTGGTTGCCTGCCACTGTTTGAACCCCCCGGTCCCCGGTTGCCGGCGTCAGACTGTCTGCAAACCTTCAGCTACTGTTAAAGGCAAGCCTTCCGACCCTGACTCCCTCCTGCTTTCGGCTCTCGTACGTTTCCCGGCTTCGACATCTTTCTGTTTGACCTCGTCTCTGCTCCTTCGCCCCGACAACGCGACCTGTTTTTCCGCCTTCAACACCGCTATCGCTCACCACAGAAGTGCCGCTTCCGCGTTTCGAGCGATCTGCTCCCCGCAACCAACGATCACTGGATTGTGGGTGCCAGCCTTCGCCTTCTTCTCAATAAAACTAAGAAACGAACGCAATTGGGTTCTGTCTCCGTTTCTGGTGCCTGACAGTAGCAATATGACAAAAGGTTCTTTGGGGGGGGGAACACACTAGTGACTGTATCACTTAACGCTCATCATCTTGACCAAATGTGTGTGGGGGGGTGTCTCTAACCTGTCTTTAAGTGCTTTCTTGGAAAATTATCATTGTGCATATTGTGCAACGTTTATTTTTCACAGGAGCGCCTCCTGGCCCATGGAGTAAACACAGATTAGCCCGTGACATGTGCATTAGTCTACGTGTCAATAGATAGTGTCAATTCCGGGCAGTTAATGTGAGAAGGAGCCAGTTGGAAACATGCTGTAAATGGATTGTCTGAGAAATCTATTTGTGCACATATGTCCGTAAATGAGTCTTTTCTATCTTTTAATGCCATCTGCTGATAGGCAGTCCTGCTTGTTATTGACTGGAGGACAAGCCACATGTTACCGCTCAAGGATTTACACTGAGGGTGTTTATCAGAATATCGGGAATGCTTTGATGTCTGAGAACTGTGAAAATGCCGTGGTTGGTTTTTACCATTGGTTCACAAAGTGTGGTCCATAGAACTACACAGGGTGCAAAATAATTTTCCAGGGGTTCCACGGCACCATGTCTGAGACAGAATGATAATAAAATATTTTTCTGAAGAAATTATCAAAAAAGCGTTTTTCTTCTGTCTCGCTTGGTCTCACATCCCGTCTATCCTATTTTGAGGCCAGCCAGATGAATATTTCAGGCAGAGCCCTGCCTCAGCCCTACAGAGCCTGTAGCTTAGCGGAGAAAAAAGATGTGTGGCACAAGAGGCAGAAGTGGGCTTGCTTTGTACCACCATGACATAGCTGTGTCCAGCAGTACATTATTTGCGAAAGTTGAGGCTGGGGTCCCAGGCCCAGGTTGAACCACTGGTTTAAACAAACCTCTCTGAAAAGCAGATATTTATTATGGATATCAACCCACAGAGTTTTCCATTTGCTCACCTGAGGGCTTATTTTTGTTATTAATTTTTTAAACAGATCTCACAATGTAAAAAAACGACTAATGTCAACAATATTTTATGTACCCACCTGTTAAAACAGGGTTTCTAGACCAATGTGCCATGATACTTTGTCTGATGTGCAGACAGAATTTGTTGAAATTCATATAATTGTTGCCAACAAACTGATCCTGTGGGCCACATTTGGCCCCTTAGACTGCTGTCTTCAGCTCCTGAGATGATCTTGATTCATGATTGTATCATACACTAAGAATTGTTATGTTTTTTTTAATTGATTTAAGCCCACTTTTGCCAAAAAATGGGCTGCTGATGGTGCCTGAATTATATAGGCTTCTTTCATTTAATGTTCACGTACAGACAGTCATAAGAAAATATCGCTTTATTTTTCTGATCGTATCAATTAGATTTTCAATGGGTTCAACTAGGTGCTTCTCAATTATTTTCTGTAATGCCAAATTTATGCCTTTTGGCACAATTTTTGTAAAAAAAAATAATAAATAAAACTTCAAGCGTTTACTTAGCGTGATTTGGTTGTAATGGCTTTAACTGACTACTTTATTATTTGGGCTGTGTGCCGTCTGCTGCTAACATTTTTAACATAGCAAGTACAATACATCTGTCTTTGCTTGTCTCCCTCCGTGATCGTAGTAAAGCACTACGTACACTTCGTCAAACCTCCCCAAAAGTTCCCCCAAAGTCAAACGTGCCCATTCCCTACCAGAGGGTCTTGACCCACTATTTGAGAACCACTGATTAAGTAGTTTCACGTACAGCAATGTGATTCTAATGTACTTTGAAAAGCCACAAAAATTATGTGAGAATCTCTTGCAGACAGTCGAGACAGTGGTAACTTTTGCTTGGCATGGCCGTTCTTTGTGCACAGATGCAAATATGAAGGGCATCAAAAAAAGAACAATATCCCTACTGTGAAACATTGAAGATGTCACGAAGCGGAGCGGGAAACAGGAAAAAAAGGACCCATTCGCGTAGACGTACTCACAGTTTATTGGGGGGGAGGATGAGGAGGGTGCGCACACTCGATCCGGTGATCGATGGTCGCGGAGTGGATTAGAAATCCAAACAAAAGAAAAGTTGTCCAACACACAAGCGGACCAAAAAACAAAACAAAGCAGGCTCAAATGCAGGAAAAACTACACACTAGGCATTTAACAGGTTTTAACAGAAGTCTCACGGAGTTTAACCAGGTTTAACAAACGTTCCAGCCACGCACAGTACAAAGGAGCGCGCTTAAGTACTCCAAGAGCAATTAGTCCAATGCGTCTCAGCCAGTGTCAAGGGGCGGGGCCAGCTGGGCGCTATGACAACCGTGCAGGACATGACAGAAGAAGCCCTTTTATGTACTGTGCTGCTGTGCCATGTCTGACTATTACTGACTGTGAGGAATCTATGCAAAGTGTGATGAAATGTCAAGATTATCAACGCATTCTAGAAAGATGTGTGCTTGCTTGAAGAGTACAGGCCAGGGAATTCCGTACATTGTATTCTCAATCCAAGTCAAGGCCAATCACTTTATATATAGTCACACAAATGTATTACTGTGTCTGCACATGTGACTTCAGTTGAACTTTATATAAATTATTGCATTACATTGTCCTGTATTGTTTTCTCACATTGTTATTTCCATGTACTTATAAATTTTGTCTGTTTCTGGAAAACTGCAAAGGATTATGAGTCCATACTTTAATTAATTGCATAGAAGTGTAATGCATTTGCCTGACTAAAAAAACATTTTTTTTCTGGAAAATGTTGGTGTATTTTACATTTTACCTCAGTTTTTATATGTATTTATTTAGGTTTTTTTTTTTTGTATGTTGCATGGGACTGGTATCATACGCTGGGCAAAGGAGGAGATAGAAGGCACTAACCTTAAGACAAGAAAGCTCCTAACCATGCACAGAGGGTTCAACCTCAAGTCCAGCAACCTGAGGTTACACACCTATACCCCTAAAGGCCGGGGCCTAGTGAGCATCAATGCCACGGTCCAGGATGAAACATCGCAAATCCAAGAGTACATTGAACAAAAGGCCACAAACGATGACTTTTAAGTGAATGTCTCAGGCAGCAGAACCATGATTAGAGTGTAGAGGAGGAAGAGCAGACATCTTTGAAGGAGATGCCCCTTTATGGAATGTACCACCGTCAGATAGAACAGGTGGCTGACATTAAGAAATCATACCAGTAGCTGGAAAATGCAGGACATAAGCTCTGATTATAGTAGCACAAGAACAGGCCATGAGCACAAGAGCCACCCACAGGGACCACGCTGGCCTTGTCCTTCCGCATGTGTTCCAGCTGCTTTTTTTAACCCTCCGTACTTCTCCTGTTTATTTTGTTCCTTTCATTTTTTATTTTTTATTTGTAACAGATTTACAATCGATTTATGGACTGCCCTTTTTGTATAAGAATGATAGTAGACCACCTCAGTCTTTGTATGAGTAAATTCTTATAGCCATTGCTCTGTTGCTCATTTCTGCCCAAGTTATTTTGTAATAAACGTTCAAAGGAACTTCTCATGTCTCAGTTCTTATTTTGAAACCTGCCTTCTCGGTACATGGGGTCAAACAAACATGCTGAAGAGATGAAGACGAATTACAACATTTCACATAAAAAAATGTCTGTTAAAGGTTCACATTGGTCACTTGAGCATGCACAATAGCTTAAATTATCGTATTTTCTGGACAAAAAGTCTCAATTCTTTTTCATAGTTTGGCCGGGGTGTGTCTTATACTCCGGTGCGTCCTATGTGTGAACTTATTAACACATTATTGTGTCATATATCACGTGCTATTTTCAAACTACACCTGAAGTTTGAAATTGTTAACAGATTATTGTATCATTTCACGTGTTATTTTCACACTAAACTGCAAGAGTGCGCTCTAGGCATGTGTGGATAATCAATATTGCCAGTGATATATAAAAACAACTGAGGAAAGCTGAACAAAAATGATACCGAAAAGAAAATCACATACTGCAGATTAAATGCTGCAAATAGTGAAATATGCAGCTGGAAATGGTAATACAGAAGCAGAAAGAAAGTGTGGAGTTAGCGAGAAGCAGAGGTGACGATGACTCTGACGTGAGCAACGTGAAAGAGGAAGCGGCCTAACATCTACCTTCGAGTTTGGGGAGTTGTTTACTGGTAAAGGTGACACTGAGGATGAATATCTCATTTGTATCAGTGATTTGGAGTGAAACTGATAGTTTAGTAAGCATTTTCTTTATGCCAGAGTCATCTGAATAACTCAATATGTAAATTGTTACTGACATTGTCAGGCATGTCAGGCATGTAGTTACTTAGTATACGGTTCAGTTATTCAGTCTGTGTTCTCTATTTTTATTTTTATATGCCTTTCAAGAGTACATCTTGGTTTTTGGTGTTGGATTTTATAACCCAAAAAAATGACAATCCCCCCAAAATGCAACCTGTACTCCAGCTGTGACTTATTTGTTTTTCTTTCTTAATTGGCTGGTGCAACTTATATTCCATAGCGATTTATAGTCCGGAAAATATGGTAATGATAAGTTTGACACTGGCTGATATACTGACAGAAAATGATTTTTTCCCGATGTTTTCAGCACAATCAATTGCAACACTTTATAATTAAAATATAAGTATATTTCGGGAACTGTAATAGATTCATTGAATTTCCAATCATTTCGATGGAAGACGATTGTGGTGACTATGATGCAGATCAAATTAAAAATACACTTTGAAACACTTTTGACAAGGTTAATGGATGATAATGTTTAAACGTTTTTGTTTTTTTGCTTCAATATGATGTCAAATTGTCTACACAGTTGCAAGTCACATCCAATTCAACAAGAGCTGCTGTGTGTTCTCTGTAATACAATTGAGTTTTAGTTCTCCTGTTCAGTTCTTGACTGAAAGTATCCTAATCAATCGAGACTGATTGGAATATGCTAAATATGCTGATGAAGCCATTGAGCTTTCCAACATCCGCAGACAAAAGACTCTCAGAGATGGACTCATTTAAGAGATACAGTGAGCAGTTCTGATTAGAACGTATCCGCATATCTTTATCATCACATTACGGGATCTTTTTTTCCCTTTTCTTCTCAATCAGATGAGGAATTATGATTTGCATTGGAGCACTGCAATCAATTTCAACGACATTTATCTAAAAAAAAAAGCAGAGTAATGTAAATGCTGCAGATAAAAGAAAGACTGAAAATCCTTTTTCAAAGCAGCATGAAATGTCCCCCGTAGCTAAAATGACTTCAAATCTAGTTTTTGGGCGAATGAAACTGTAAAGCTTGGCGCATTTGCAGCTTGTGAACCTTGAAGAAATCACTTTTAGGCAGGTCAAAAACATTGATTTTGGCGAAATAACATTGACCTGCATGAAATGGCCCCCGTCACTAAAATGACTACACCGTTTCTTACCAATTGAGGGACACGTTAATGAGCTGATTGCAATTAACCAGCAATTCAAAACAGTAATCTTCCGATTATCACATGTTTTGACACTGTTATGCCCTGTACCATAAAGCGTATAACGGTGAAATGAACTGTCAAATTACCAATGTATATGATGGGAGAAAAACATTCACAATACAAGATGTTATTTCGCCAAAGTCAATGTTTTCAACTCGCTCAAAAGTTATTTATATACAAGGTGCAATATTTCTATGCTTTTCTGATGTATTACATTCCAAAATATGAGATACGAAGTTGTTTTGGTAACGTATGTGCGAGGGGAGATATTTTATGGCGGGGGGACAATTTTCGGCTCAACATTTGCTTTCCACCCAAGTTTGTGTGCCTCTTTGTTTTTCCTAGCAGACTGCAGCTTGTTTTGTGGGTCCTTACACTGAGTCAGTGAATAGTTACTTATATACAGTGTGGGGTTTTGGGTTTTTTAAGGGTTATTGATCTATCTTCGTTATTCATTATCCATTATCCGTTATCGGTCAGTTCATTTTATGCTACAAAGCCTAGGAGCCGGGACACTTACTCTCAGCCAAAAGGCTAAGCTAAGGTCCTAGCCCTAAAGCCTTGTTGCGATCATTGTACTGCATAAAAAATGGCGTTATTTTATTGTAACGGGGTTATTTAACTAATTACCTTTTCCGCCGTTACAACGCAGTAATCATTACTGGCGGTCAAAAACGGTGCGTTACTTTGGCTGCAGAACGCCATCGGGGGCGTGTCACCGCACACCTGAAGCTGTTTTCAGCGTCTCAATACTCCTTTGAGTTGTTTTGTGTCATATACAGTATGTCGGATCAAGTCACCATTCAAAATAGTCACTATCATATGGTTAGCAATTACGAAATAGTGATTACTCATGCGTCGAATTAAAAGGCGAATGAGGGCTGTGTTTTTCGCGAACAAAACGTCTCTGTTTTCTTTGATGTGATTAAGGGGAGCCGGATTCCACCATTCAATAGCCGGTTCCCTCAGAGACACCTTTTTTTCTCTTATGATTGTTCAATTGGCATTTTTGGGGAGATTCTGTCTTGTTAACTTTAAATTTGTTGAGCATAAAAAATGTGGAAATTGTTTTGTATTTTGTCTTTTTCTTTGTAGATTCATAAAAAAATATATATTATATTTCCGGTGTTTTTTGGTGTTCATGTGTTTGTATAAAAATGTAGTTTTTTCTTCTTTCTTCTTTCATCTCTTTTTTCCTTTTGTTTCATGTTTTCCATTTTTGTCTTGTTTCTTAATTTTTCCCCTTTTTAAGTCATTCTGTGCACAACTAGAGTTATATAATAATTGGTAATGAAGGGATTAAAGCATCAAAAACAACCTGAATAGCCGTTTGTGACCCAAAAGAGTCGGTGCTTCTGAGTGAGCTAAGCCTGGCTGCAAAGTTGTTCCGAAAACAGCTCACCTGTGCTGGGTTATTGTGATTTTCTAGTGTAATGTTTTGTTGTTTAGTGGTTGATTGAGTTTTTTTAACCCTACTTTCAACAATTAACCTGGTAATAACACAGTAACAACATAGTAATAACATGACAAGTTATACCTTAGAAATGCAAATGATACTGGTAGCCTCTTTGTGCTAATTAGTAACAGAAAGTAGCATTTAAATACGTGTCATGTATTTACGTATGTTTCATGTGTTTACGTACGTTTGTGTGTGAACGTACATTTTTGTGCGTGCTTATGTACATTTTTTGTGCATTTACGTACGTTTTTATGTGTGTTGATGGACATTTTTGTGTGGGTTCATGTACATTTTTGCGCATGTTTTTGTACATGCTGATTGTTATTTTATTATTTTTTTTTTTTTTTTTTTTGCAGTTCAAGTGTAGGACGAATCAGTTGCTGGTGAGGTGCAATAAAATTTACAAGGTTCTATAACCGTATTTCCTGTCTTCTCTTTTCTCTTCAACTGACTTGAATACTGCTCAGAAAAATTTAAATTCTCTGACATGCAACAACTCTTTTTAAGAGGGAAGATGTAGTGAGAAATGATTACTAATCACTGTTTTGAAGTAACGTGCCCAATTACATAATTGTCACTAGTTTCTAGACGTATTTGTACCTAGTGAATTGCAGCTGCTCATTACTGTATTCTGTCATCTCTCCAATTGTGTTGGTGTACTGTTCATTTTTCATTTTCTTTTGCCTGCTCATTTTAAAGAAGGACTTAAATGTCTACTTGGAACAGATTCAAAACAAAACTAAAAAAAAGCTTTGATGGTACCATCCTGTCCACGGACAAAATCTTTATTGTAGTTCGTGCAACTCGGAACAAATGGTTTAGTTACAACTGTAGTTTTAAAATGGTGGGGTCTCCCTGAGGAGCAAGGCTCCGTCAAAATGGAAGCGGGCGCGTTTGACTTTCAGGAAACTTTTTTTTTTAATTTTCCAAGAATAAAGTGCTATTGCACCTCCGCTACTCTAGAGGGCAGTCCTATTAAGCACAGAGTATAAGCGTTGAGTATGAAGTGTAGACAAAAACTGTAGCATGCCCTCAAGTGACCCCATTAAAAAACACTTATGAAGGGACAGACTGGGTAAGGAGCCAAACAAAAGTCTCCAGTATAATAATAATTAATAATAATAATAATAATTTCCTTGTATTGTCATTCTGTGTAACAATGTACACAGAACGAAATGTCGATTGCACCTGACCCGTTGTAGCGAGCCGATGCAGCCGCAGCCAACAGAGGGCGCCGCCGACCACTTTTTAAGTCTTAGGAATGACTCAGCCGGGGCGCGAACCACCGACCTCCCAGTCTCAAAGCGGGCGCCTTACCATCTAGGCTACTGAGCTGGTAGCACTTCACTGCAACCTTGGAGGGAGACGAGCAAAGACCAGTGCGCCTGCTATGTCAGTGGTGAGCATTTGGTGAGTAAATTGATCCAGCTGTCACCTAAAGACATGACAACTCAATCACCCTGATAAGACCCTTTAGTTTTTCTGCAGCAAAAATGTGTCAAAAGGCGTAAATTTGGCATAAACGCAGGTGAGCAACCTTTGTTTTGTGACCACCAATCTTATGTGATCACTCAAATTAAAGATCGATCTCGGGGCGCGAGAGGATTTTTTTCTTCCGAGAGGGGTGAGACAGAAAATAATTGAGAAGCACTGACTTACAACAGTTTTATGTATGGTTTGATTGCGCGATCTTTTCGGAAAATGTGGGCTTTCAGCAACAGGGAATAAAATATTAACAGTACTTTTTAAATTATATTTTTACATTTTTGGGGTCAGCGGGCCAGATTCAAAAGTCTATCGGGCTGTATGTGCCCCGTGGGTTGTAGTGTGGCCATACCTGTACTGGTCTATAGATGAAAGCTAATTTTCAACAAAGAAGAAGAAAAATCTAGTTTTGGCGTATGTTTTAAGTGACTACTGATTCAATTTTGTTGTATTACTTGGGTTTGTAATTTCTATCAAGGACACATGATGAAGAGAATTTATGCTCACAGACGCTCAAGAGTGTTTGAAAGTGCCTGCCAATATTTCTGTTTCCTTTTCTGTTCTTTGTCTTGCATCCTCTGCTCGCTCTCATTATCTGTCTTTCTCATAAGCATGCACAGTTTAGTAATCTTAAAAACACAGCAAGGTTTTCTTCAGGTATGGATAAGCTGGATAAGCAAAAGCTGGCAAGTCTTGTTGCTGCTAAAGCTGTACAATACACATCATTAAATACATTATTCATCATAATTTACTTATCACACTAAACTATTTTGTTAATTGTATGCCTTTTTTAATTTCACATTACCTATTTGTCATTATTAAAGGGAAACTGTGAAATATTTAGCGCCTCCTATAAGTAAAAAAGACTACATTTATTACAAAATATATTGATTTAAAAATAAGCAAAAATTTGTATAAATGTGCACTTTTTTAATCCTTATGTGGTTTTAGGGTTTCCAGTAACCTGTTTCAAGGTTATAAAAAGTAATAACAGATTTGTCTCAGGGGCCGTAAAATTACAATGGGAATAGATTTTATCGATGGATATACTGTTTATTAGGATGTAGCATTAACTATATTGAGCGATACTTTTATGTTTGGTGGTCACGTCTGAGTTAGACTCCGGGTTAAAAGTGACGTGCCAAAATGTTTAGTGGTTCAATTGCATTACACACACGAAGGCACATATTTGGGTATGGTTACTTCACAATGCAGGGTATGGCTTGCCAGTTTGGGACCCGATGAGCCTAGGAACAGGGTTAGTTTTTTGGGTGTGACTACCAAGACTCTCCTGGTTGTGCTTGGGGGTTCAGGGGTTGCAGTTTCCCCAGTGTGTCCTTCTCCGCTCATCTTCTTATCCCCTCCTCTCGGGAGGGAAAACACCTCCAACAAGGACGGTCATGGGGTGGGCCTCTGCGGGGGCCATCGCCCTCTCTGCTGGGCCAGGCTCCAGGGTCTAGGAACAAGATGGTGAGTTCGGCTTTTTGTGGGTATTAGGGGTTGGAGGTTGGTGGACAGCGATGGAGTAAGATGGGGCTGGAGCCGGTGGAAGGCTGGGAGGGTTGGGTGGCCCTGTGCCGCATTGCTAAGCTGGGGTTGGCTGGTCGTCTAGTTGGTGATGCCCCGGACCCCAGGGGCGGCTTTCCAGGAAGAGGATTTCTTCTTCCGAGGGGGCGTGGCAGAAAATAATTGAGGAGCACTGTGCTACAGGTACCTAAAAAAACAAAAACGTAATAAAAGGCTGGGGGAAAAAATCAAAAAAGGTTCATTGTAGACCTAAAATCATGTCGGGTTTTTTTCCATTATCAATATTGGTGAATTCCAGGTAAAACATAACAAATGAATTCCTGCCACATTCCATGAGCTATGTGTTGATTTCATTAAAGTCTTGAAATTGTCTATCATTAAGAGATTAAATATATCTGTATGCTCTTCTCCTGTGATTAGTTGCCAACCGGTACAGAGTGTACCATACCTCTTGACTAAAAGTCAGGTTAACATTCAGTTGGAAAGATAATGAGACTTTTCCTGCAACTTTGACTGCAATTAATAAAACATCCACAGCGCAAAAAAAGCTCCGCAATAGTTTTTCTTATCGGTTGTTCTGTGCAGTACAGGAACACTGTGTTATGTCAAGCTGGGCACCATGATCTCAAAATCAACAGAGGAGTATGACTATCTGATGGAGGCTTTTGTCTTTTCGATTGATCCTGCCTCAATTTGTGGATCACAGTGATAGTGTCCAACCCCTTGGTCTTTTGCATCACTATACTGTGTACTCCTTGCGTCCTTATTTTGTTGCTAACTTAAAAGATAACTTCAAGACAAAATTATACAAAACTTCTCGCTCCTCTTGTGTTTGGGTCGCCATGACACATTTTGGATTTTAAATGCATACAAAAACAATGTACATCTGTTTATTGCATCAAGGGTTTTTGACTTTGTCAGGAATGTATATTTCAACAAAGTACTGTAAAAAATAAATTCACTTTATAAAATACAGTACTTGAAGTCATTACATTTCTATTGTTGGGGTTGGTTTTCACCCAGCTTACAACAAGATTATAAAACAGAAACTACAGCCAAAACTGAAATCAGAATTGGACAGGACATGTTAAGCGCCAACTGCAAGTAATATCTCTGCAAAAAAGACACTAATTCTTTCATACACATGTGAGTTTTTCCACATATAGACTTTTACTCTATTTTTGTTGTTTGCGCGTTTTGAAAAGAGTACTGTAATATATCTTGATCCTTCTTGGTTGTTGTTTGTTTGGTCCTGTAAATGTATATTTTCTATTTTGACCTTTTGTGCTTTTCACCTTATATTTGTAGTAGAGTACCATTGCTAATTTTTCTTTTAGCCCTTTTCTTAATGTAAATATCTTTGAGTTGAAACCGACCTTTATACCATGGATGTTGTTATAGCTAATAATATTGAAATGAAAAAAAATAAAGTATATATTTGGCAGATGTTGTTATCTCCTAAGTAATAGTTAACAAAACAACCTTTTCTTTATTTATATAAACCTTTTGTGGTTTATTTTAATATTAGTAAATTAAGGGGTATACTAGCAGGGAAACATTGTTTTCATGGATAATGAAGCCTGACAGGGTAACCAAGAGATGAGGAAAAAAAATATATTGATATATATTGTTTTTAGTGTATTTTACAGCTGATTTAAGAGACAAGTCACCACCGACGCGCATGGGGCATGTTACATACAAACTAACACAAGAGGAGTGTTGGGAAAGCAGGATGAATACACACCATCAATTAAATGTGGTTGTTTAACCCATAAAGAAGGGAAATGGTCAAACTGTCAATAATTACTATTAGAAATATCATGCAGTGTACCAATAAGGAACAATACTACTTGTTAATAAATCCACAAATGTGTATTCAATTTTAATTCAAACTCCTGGTCTTTCAACACCAGAGCTGTGTTAAAGAAGGCCCACATGTCCACAGTGGAGAGCGTATTGGCTTAAAGAAGGTATGTCCAAAGTCCAGTCCGGGGGCCATTTACAGCCCATGATCAAATTTTTCATGACTCGCTGCCTCATTTATTAAATTAATAATATGTGGCCTGCCAGTAATGTTGACCGCAGTACACGATAAACTTGGACCAAAAAAAAGCGGAGATCCTTCAGTTTTTTTCAGTTAATAAGGACCAGAACCATCCACGAAAAGTGAAAATCCGCAAAGTAGCGTCACACATTCATATAATTTGCCACGAGATGACTTCATTACCGACTGAGAATATACGTCTCTAACAAAATAACAACATAGATCTAACCTCCACTTACTTCAACACGCATGCCTGTCCACCACTGGTTTTATTTTTATTTAACAAAAGTCAAACTAATTTAGAGCTTGTCCATTCGGTGTAAAAAAGCAATTTACAGAGCGTCCGGTTAGCTGCGCTCTAGCATCAGGTGTCCTTGAATGAAGACAGATTTCCGCCATGATTAAAATAAAACCGGCCTGAATGTAGTGGTTTCCCACGAGTTGTGGCTCCAAGTTATCAATTTAATGGCTAATGGACCTGCAAGATTGAGGGTCAGTAGCGGTGGTTCCAGGGAGTAGTTAGCCTAGCTGTTAGCAGTAGGCTGGACCAGCGGTACTGCTCTTGCCTTCTCCCAGACGGCCCTTGCCCACCCTGGCTGTTTGACTGACGGCATACATGAACCTATAACTCCCTTGCATACAGTCACGCCAACCCAAAAATGAGCACCCTCAGAGCGCTCTCTACAATTCATGATACGTTCTTATCAACGACAACAAAGAAGAACTCAAATCATTTAAAAAGTGAGCCAGCTCTAACCATTGCGCTAAGTAACAAGGGGTCTTTTTGTCACCATTTCACCAGATGATGATAGTTGCCCTTTGGGTATCTTCCTTGGCATCTGTGAGAATTTTGGGCCACTCCGTTCCGACATGACGACTGCGAATAAAAAAGGAAAGTTGACTGTGAGGGCCGCTGCTTCCAGGGCAAGTGGAAATTTGAGTATTTTTTCACCGAAATCTGAAAGAACTGTGCAGCCTTATTTACCAAGAGACTGTGGCTCTTATCAAATAGTATAATATCGAGAGCCCCTGCTAGCCAATTCTGACTACAAAAAGCTAACTGGATAGGAAAACTGTAAAAAAGTGAATGAACTGACAGCTGCTTTAAGCGCACAACAGCGCTTTTTACAAGACCCTGCGAGTCAAATGAAAATGCTGCAAAGGTGACCTACGAGGTCGCGATGCTGATCATCAAGCACTGCAAACCTTTCCAAGAGGGTGAATTTATTAGAGATTGTTCAAAGAATTCCAAGCTGAATAGTTGGCCCTCACACATTTTCCGCTTACCAAATTTGGCCCGCTATCTGATAAATGTGGACACCCCTGGCATACGGTGTGGTATTCTGCAAGCACGGCTACAGACAGGAAAACCTCCAAACGATTCTTCAAAACAGCCCAGAAAATCATCAGCTGCTCTCGGCTCAGTCTGGAGGAAGTTACCGGCAGAAGTCAACAGACTAGAAATGACTCATCTCACCCCCGCCACACCTCTTTGACTTACTGCTCTCTGGCATACCCTACATGTCCTTTGAAACAAGGACAAACAGGCTCCAAAAATTTCTTCCCTAGGGCCATCTCCACCCTAAACATCCACACAAGACTGGGAAAATCTTGCCTATTTATGCCTGTTGCCTGTTCATAGAAAAATGTATATTAAAAATTCTCCACTCTTTTTGTTTGGAAATATGTTGCTGTTAATGTCATTTCACTACTTTTGATTGCACTATTGTTTTTGCGAATATATTTCATGTTGTGTATTGTTTGTTATTGCATAATCCGTTGCAGCCTAGTCATCCTGGAAGGGGGATTACCTCATGTGTGGTCCTACTCAAGGTTTCTATAATTTCCTCATGTTGAGGTTTTTGAGTATTTCCTTGCCCTCATGTAGGTTTTGGATCAGGGGTTGGTGTAATCTCTGTGGTTAGCAATAATCTGTGGTCTGTGCACCCCTTTGAGACTCCTTGTGATTAAGGGCTATACAAATAAACATGACTTGACTTGACACTTTCTACTTGGGCCTGTCTAGATGCACTACCTTGTAAATAAATGCCCATCTACCCTAAAATTATTTTCTGAATCGTATTTCTATCTTTTGAGTCTTGTCTTGTAAATGCTTATCTCGTTATACACGTTCTAATTGATGACAATACTGTTATCATAATTCAATTCTAAACATTTCATTGGATTTTGTGATGCTAATTTGCAGGTAGCTTTTCTGAAGTTTTACCTTAGGATCGTGCGTTGCATCATTGACATCAAAAACGTTGAAAAAATGATATATTTTAATTTCCAAATGATGAGAACTTTATTCAAAGGCGGATGTGTCCCTGAATGAAAATTAATGAAAATTAAAATGTAATGAAAGTTAAAATTTTCAATGCTTAACTTTTGAAATGTAGTTATTTTAAAGCACAACACGATTACACGTTAGGAGCGTACAACAAGAATGAAGGTGTCGTCATATGTTTTAAATGATGCACCACTGACATCTAGAGGTCGTGTTTTTTTCTTCTTTTAAAAAAGAACATAGTGCTCATGCCATTGCTTACATGCTGAATTTATCAATTTCAAATCAATGAAGTTAAATAGAGAACATGCGACAAAATAGAAATAATATATATAAACTAAGCAGTTATAAGTAATGGCCACAGGGTGGTATAACATATTTTGACACATTGTTGAACATTTTTATGGCAATGTAAACATACATACTGTATTGCAAATAAGACATCAAAAACTTACTTTTTTGCTTCCTTGAATAAACCTGGGGAAAACATATGAGTTTGCCTTACGCTTATCCTTTCGAGAGTACATCCTCAATTTGTTTCCAGGGCATTTTGTTTGGTGAAATACACACTGGATTGATTGGAGGAGCAAGAGAGGAGACAGCAGGGGTCTAAAACTTGCAGCCCGCAGGATGATAGTTTGAGGCCCGGCCCTAATTCAACTCTTGAATAGTCATCAATACTGATATCAGGTATGAATACCAGTACACATAATCCCCATGCCATTGCAAAAGTAAAAGAAAATAGGACTACAGCTAAAATCAAAGCTAGCTAGCTGGCTAGAAAGCAGGCCTAAATCAGCTTGATAACTAGCACAGAGGCAGCACGGCGGCGCAGTGGGTAGCGCTTGTGCGGCACAGTTCATGTCTCGGGAACCTGTCGTGGATTCAAATCCAGCTCCAGACTTCCTGTGCGGAGTTTGTATGTTCTCTCCGTGCTTGCGTGGGTTTCCTCCGGGCACTCCGGTTTCCTCCCACGTTCCAAAAACATGCATTTCAGGTGAATTGGCCGGTCTAAATTGTCCCTAGGTGTGAATGAGCGAATGAGCTGTCTGTCCCTGTGTGCCCTGCGACTGGCTGGCAACCAGTTCAGGGTGTCCCCTGCCCACTGCCCGGAGAAGGCTGGGATGCTCCAGTTTTTTGCATAATTATCACTCACAAAAGTTTCCGGTCATCAAACCATTTTTAATATCACACATAGACAACCCAAATACAATATGCAGTTTTGAAATGTTGATTCAATTTATTAAGGCACAAAAAATATCAAAACATATGTGGCCCTATGTGAAAAAGTAATTGCCCCTTGAACCTTAGCACGAGTTAGGCTACCCGTTGCAGGGATAACAGAAATCAAATGTTTACGCTAATTTATGATGAGTCTTTCACAACACCCTGGAGGAACGCTGGCCCACTCTTCTTTGCAAAATAGTATCAAATAGGCCATATTGGAGGGGTTTTGTACCAATAACCTCCCGTTTAAGGTCACACCACAGAATCTCAATCCGATTTAGATCCGACTTTGACTTAGCCACTCCAGAACCGTATTTATTTTTATTTTTTAGACATTCAGAGGTGGACTTGCTGGTGTGTTTTGGATCGTTGTCCTGCTTTATGATCCCAGAGCTCTTTAGTTTGAGAGCACAAAATGATGGCCAGACATTCTTCTTTAAGATCTGTTAAACACCCGATTTCATTATTCTGTCAACCACAAGATGCCCTGGTACTAAGGCAATGAAGCACTTTGTCATGGCACTGTATTTACTTACAGCAAAACAGATTGTGTGGAATAAAAACAAAAATCATTTGTGTAAATCAGTTTAACTAGTGTACCACAACAATATTAGCAGGGTTGGGTAGGGTTACTTTAACTGGATTACTTTCAATTACTTTTGGATTACTCCAATACCAAATATGCTAATAAAAGACAAAAGAAACTAAATATGAATAAAATTATGACTCACAACACGTGGTAAGCTTTCTCTCCTGGCTTTAATCTCTTTGATCTCCGGCAAAACTAACATAAAATGCGACAGAAACAAAATGAAAATAAATCCAAACAGCTTGCCAACATCATTTTTGCCGTTCCATGTATTCCGTTACTCCCCAAGCCTGCACAAAATTAAGTAATTTTATTCATATTTAGTTTGTTTTGTCTTTTATTGGCATATTTGGTATTGGAGTAATCCAAAAGTAATTGAAAGTAATCCAGGTAAAGTAACCCTACGCAACCCTGAATATTAGCAATGCACATTGTTCTCTGCTGCCAGTGACCAAGACAATTCAGGATTTGCTTACATCATTGTCACTATTGGCCAATAATGTTGCTGTTCTTTGGGCGGATCTGCATTTTGTCACTAATAAAATTTAATACAAGGGCCTTAAGAACATGTTGGATTTTCTTATCTGAGGTCCGTGTTCTCTCGCCTGTTCTCCTTGCAAGTTCAAAATTCATTGATGTTTTCTCTCCTTATTTTCAGTGTCTACTAAACCTAAACTTATCATAAAAATGTAAAATGAATACCTCTGAAAAGGTCAGTGAAATTTGAGTTTGATTACATTTGTGAGGCTAAAGGGTTCAATATACTCATTCTGTATTTCATTTTGTGTCCTTTGAAACACAAACTGGAAACTTCATTCATACCGGAAACACATCATCATTCGGCTATTCATCTGCCAAACGAAGGTAGACTTAGATTGCCATTTGATCATTCAAGTTTCTCAGGAGGAACAACTTCCAGCAGTAGTTGCAGGTGTTTAGTAATAGGACCTGTGAGAGCAGCAAACATGAAAATAGTTATAGAAATAGTTGTCAGATAGATATAACACATTTGCTTAGGATTAACATTCATTTGACATGTGGTACATTACACAAACGTCTGACATTAATGCTAGGTGTTTTGTAAAGAGTTTTTCATGTTAGGCAGAGATATAATTTGTTTTGTATACATATACATATATATACATATACATACACCTATATATATACATATATACATATACATATATACATATACATATATACATATATACATATATACATATACATATATACATATATACATATACATATATACATATACATATATACATATACATATACATATACATAAATATACATATACACATACATACATATATACAGACTGTCTCAGAAAATTTGAATATTGTGATAAAGTTCTTTATTTTCTGTAATGCAATTAAAAAAACAAAAATGTCATACATTCTGGATTCATTAGACATCAACTGAACTATTTCAAGCCTTTTATTATTTGAATATTGCTGATTTTGGCTTTCAGCTGAAAAAAAACTCAAAAATCCTATCTCAAAATATTAGAATACTTCCTCAGACCAAGTAAAAAAATAATTTCATAACAGCAAAACTAAATCCAACATTTGAAAATGTCCATTGATGCACTCGGTACTTGGTTGGGAATCCTTTTGCACGGATTACTGCATCAATCCGGCGTGGCATGGAGGCAATCAGCCTGTGGCATTGCTGAGGTGTTATTGATGCCCAGGATGCTTCGATAGCGGCCTTCAGCTCATTTGCATTTGTAGGTCTGGTGTCTTTCATCTTCTTCTTAACTATACCCCACAAATTCTCGATGGGGTTCAGGTCAGGGGAATTAGCAGGCCAATCAAGGACAGTGATGCCATGGTCAGTGCACCAGTTACTGGTGGTTTTGGCACTGTGGGCAGGTGCCAGATCATGCTGGAAAATGAAATCCTCATCTCCATAGAGCTTTTCAGCAGATGGAAGCATGTAGTGCTCTAAAATCTCTTGGTACACAGTTGCATTTACTCTGGACTTGATGAAACACAGTGGACCAACACCAGCAGCTGACATGGCTCCCCAAACCATTGCTGACTGTGGGAACTTCACACTGGATTTCAAGCAACTTGGATTTTGCTCCTCTCCAGCCTTTCTCCAGACTCTGGCGCCTTGACTTCCAAATGAAATGCAAAACTTGCTTTCGTCTGAAAAGAGGACTTTGGACCACTCTGCAACTGTCCAGTGCTTCTTCTCCATAGCCCAAGTCAGACGCTTCTTCCGTTGTCTTGAGTTCAGAAGTGGCTTGACCATGGGAATACGGCTATTGTAGCCCATTTCCCGGACATGTCTGTGAACTGTGGCTTTTGATACCTGGACTCCAGCTTCAGCCCACTGTCTTTGAAGCTCCCCCAAATTCTGGAAGCGGCTCTTCTTCACAATTTTGTTAAGGCTGCGGTCATCTCTCTTGGTTGTGCAGCGTTTCCGGCCACATTTTTCCCTTCCAACAGACTTTTTGTGGATATGCTTTGAAAATGCACTCTGTGAACAGCCTGCTCTTTGAGAAATTTCTTTTTGTGTCTTACCCTCCTGATGGAGGGTATCAATGATGGTCCTCTGGACAGCAGTCAGATCAGCAGTCTTCCCCATACTTGTGATTTAGTTTACTGAACCAAGCTGAGTGTTTTTAAGGCTCAGGAAACCCTCACAAGGTGTTTCGAGTTAATTAGATGATTCAGGTGATTAGTTGAATAGCCTACTTGTATACTTTTTCATGATATTCTAATATTTTGAGATAGGATTTTTGAGTTTTCTTAAGCTGTAAGCCAAATTCAGCAATATTAAAATAATAAAAGGCTTGAAATAGTTCAGTTGATGTGTAATTAATCCAGAATGTATGACATTTTTGTTTTCTTAATTGCATTACAGAAAATAAAGAACTTTATCTCAATATTCTAATTTTCTGAGACAGTCCTGTATATATATATATATATATATATATATATATATATATATATATATATATATATATATATATATATGCTCCAACTAAGAGTTTGAAGTGTTCTGGTTATACAATTACTTTTCTCTGTAATGAGTACTGTAAAGCGTTATAAATACAATTTTATAACTCAACTGTCATTACAACATGATGCGTTATGTGCTACTTTTTAAAAGCAGATCGTAAATTATTCTGTTTTCTGTTCTTTGACAGCAATGAAATCAGGGTGTCAGTTTATAAGAGAGGTAAAGGTAGAGAGCGGGAAAGACAAGGAGAGAGAGAGGGAAAGAGAGAAAGAAAGAACAAAAGAAAGGGAGAGACTAAAAACATAGAAAAGAACACACAGAGAAATAAGAAGAGCAAGAGAGGAAGAGAAAAGGAGAGACAAAGAGTGAAACAAAGAAAGGGAGAGAGAAAAAAAGAGAAAAACAAAAAAAGGATGAAAACCCTTGGTGTGTCTGATCCGACCCACGCACCGCATGCTTGACAAAGGTGTGCAAGAAGATGAATAAACTTACTAATGAGTTTGCTTGCCCACTTGACCTTCAGATGGACAAAGGGGTAGTACAGGAGGAGGCCGCTGAGAATAAAGGCGGCACAGTAGAGATACTCCATTTCGGGATTGTCAAGAATGGGGGCAATGACCAGGTAGCAAGAGACAAGCATCATAATGATAGGAATTATCATGGGAACCTTTGAAATGAATGAAAACAGTTGAGCTTTTGTTGCACGGTTCAGAAAATATCTGATTCTCTGCACCTTGACTGGTCTTTTCAATCCCTTCCTTGTGAAACGCATGACGAGAAGGGAAAACATTGTCAGTCCGTAAAAGAACCACTGAGCAAAGCTGAAGTAGTTGATAAGGATGTTGATGTCTGCCGGGATGATGTATAAAATAGCTAGAAAACCCTACAAAGAAAACAAACAAAAATAATTTGAATATATAAGATATACGATAGCAACAGAACTTTCTGTAAAGCAGGTGTCTCTGACAAGGTGCCCGCAGGCAAAGGGTAGCCCCCTAAGAACACCTAACTTAGCTTGTGCACAGGTTCTGAAAATAGCTTACCAGTGATGAGTCATTGCGATATACTAGTCAGTTTGATTTCTAACTGAAATGATGTTTTAGTGCAAGCGTAAAGAACCTTTTGGAGTCAAAGAACCGTGAAAGCAATATATATAAATATTAAGCCATTGTTATCACTTATCATCAGTTCATAGTGAAATGGGTCACAAAAGATAAAATAAGTATTCTTTTTGTTTCTTTTCATTGAAACCTATTCATCAATTTCTTAGTTATTTGTTTTTTAATGTTGATAAATGCCTTAAATAAAATAGTTCAATCCAATGTTTCACAAAGTATGACAATAACAACATAAAATGTCGGGAACACTCACGTTAAACATCAGAGCTGGGGATGGAGTGAAGCGCCTCAGACTGATAAAAGATAAAATTTCCACCATGTGACCTTCCCTGCCGCTCACATAGGCCAGCCTAAGAAACAAACTTTTGATTCAGTTATGGCATGACATTACCTTCAAAAAAAATTCCCCCGTCTAATTAGTGCCACCTTCCTGCAGTGAAGCAGCTTCCATTGGCTGAGCCAAATGTTGAAAAGACGACGAAAAGCGGAACAATCCAAGCCATAGGGTGAAGAACTTTGTCGCCAAATGTCTACAGTGAACATATTCAAAACAAGGCTGAGAAGCATGGATTGTTTGGTTAGTAGTTGGGGCTCACAAGGTGCATCTCTTGCCCACCAGCTTTGAAAATACCCCAACTAGATGTATAATCGTGAGCTATGTTTTGATACCTGTTATTACCTCAACATTATGGTTGAAATAACGGAAAAGTTATCCTGTCTGGAATGAACGGGCCGTGGTTTTCCCATCCGGAATGAATGGGCCCATTTGTATTAAAAGGGGAAGTTTTATCACCATGGTAACCAGAGAAGTTTCCAGGGTCGTCCCAAGTGGGTCACTGACCTACATTATGTGTAACCATGACCAAAAGGCATGCTAACAAGTAGATGATAACGAATCATGCAAATGGCTACATGTTAACGAGAAACTGTTTATGAGCCATGCTAAGGGCTACATCCAAACGAGTAAATGCTAATGGATACATGCTAACTACAGCATGCTAATGAATCATGCTATCGACTACATGCTAATAAGTGATGTTAAGAGGTCATGCTTGTGTCACATGCTAACGAGCAAATGCTAATGAATACATGTTAACGACTACATGCCAACAAATGATGCTAAAGGCCGCATACTAACAAGTCATGCTTACGGCTACATGCTAGAGATTCATGCTAACAGCTACATGCTAATCAGTAAACCCTTACGGCTATATGCTAACGACTGCATGCTAACCAATTATGCAAACTACTTTATGCTGATAACCCATGCTAATGGATACATGCTAACGGGTCATGCTAACAGCTACATGCTAACGAGTAAATGTTAAGGGCTACATGCTAAAAAGTATATGCTAATGAGTCATGCTAACAAGTAGTAGCACAAAAGCCATGCTAGCAGCTACATGCTAACAAGTAGATGCTAACGACTGTATGCTGATGAGTAATGTTAATGGCTACATATTCACAAATCATGCTGTTAGCTGCAGGCTAACGAGTCATGCTAACAGCTACAGGCTAATGACTACATGACAACGGGTAAATGCTAATGGATAACATGCAGACGAATCATGCTAACAGCTAAATGCTAACGAGTTGATGCTAACGAGTCATGGTAATGATAACATGCTGACAAGTACAGGCTAACGAGTCGTGCTCATGACTACATGCTAACGAATAGATGCTCACCACTATATGCTAACGACTACAACCTACCGACTACATTCTCACGAGTCATACTAACAGCTAAATGCTAACTATTAATGCTAACGATGACATGATAACAACTACGTGCCAGAGTCCAGCCCCAACTCATACAATTGTCTAGTTCTTGTTATCATAGCAGGCTTACCACAGCTACAGCTGAGGATGACAGCAGTTCATTGGGGGTCATTACAGTGAAATAGGCAAGGTTGACCATAACATAACACACGGCCACTAGAGGGATCCCGATGAGGATGGCTAAGGGCAGATTCCTGGGAAAAATTACATTTCAAAAGAATCATCAAGTGTGTGCTGGAAGCAGAGTTACTTCGAAAATGTAATCTGATACACTTACTTGTTACCTGTTGAAAAATGTCATCAATAATGTAATCCAAGTACCATAATATTCCAGTAATGTAACTTGGTTACTTACAATTACTTTGGGATTACTCCAAGACCAAATATGCAAAAAAAGACCTAACAGACTGTGTATAAATAAAATTATTACATTTTTTTAAAGATAAATGAACAATGTTACCTTGAAAAAGAAATAGGGGGAAGCCTGGGTCAGGTAGTTGCTTTTAGTCCAACAAAAACTGCTGAAACATTAACCACGTAGTATAGAGTATTTGTCATTGCAGTTCTTTTTCCCCAAAATATTACCCCATTTTCCAGTCCCCCTCACTATTCCTCTCCCCCCCTCACTATTCCTCTCCCCAGGGGGTTTCATTGAGCCACCTCAGCTATAAATATGCTGGGCTCCCACCTCACTTTGCCTGACTGTTTCTATTCCTCAAGACTTTCCCCCGCCAAAACGACGATTTAGGCGTCACACAACTTCCTTCTTCAATTTCCTCCATGTTCCAGTTTCTCTACTCCAAGGCCTGCCACTCCAACCTTCTTAAAGGTATTCCCAAGTCTCCTTTTCAAAATCCTCTCCATCACAGGTATCACTTTCAAGTTTTCCCTCCTCATTCCAAGACCTGCTACATCAACCGTCTTCTTAAAGGTATTCCCAAGTCAAGCTTCCATTTCTTCAAGCTCTCGTCTGGTACCCCGGGCCTGAAGACGTTCACTTTTGGTCAAAAAGTCATGTTTTGTACTCAGGCACCTGGAGCAGCTGTGGGGGGACAGTTGAAGTGGCAGGCTTTGGGATGAGGAGGGAAAACATGAAGGGATACTTGAGAGGATTTTGGGTTGGAGAGAATCTTGAAAAGAAGACTTGGGAATACCTTTTTAAAAAAGGATTGGAGTTGCTGGTCTTCGAGTGAAGAAACTGGAACATGACGGAAATTGAGGGAGTAGGTCATTGGAGACGAAGCTTGCCGTGTTTGTGAGTAAGTCTTAAGGAATCAAAATGGTTCAGCAAAGTGAGGTTGGAGCCCTGGGTATTTATAGTAGAGGTGGCTGATCGTTTATTGCAAACACGTGGGGAGTGAAGAGGACTGGAAAATGGGGTAAAGCTGACATATTTTGGAGAAAAGAAGGACTTTATGCACCAAACCCTGACCAAGTGACTGCACTAATGGGGGTATCCATTCATTATATGATTTAAAAAAAATATTTTAATCATTCAAATGTAATGCTGGGTGATAAAGCACAATGACAAATATGGAGCTTTCATATGAATATAAACTTATCAACAAAAGCGTCATTTTTAAAAAGAGGGGTGTTGAAATTTCAGGCCGCAAGCCATTTACAATTTTTTAATGATATACAAAAACAATTATTTTAACGTAATCTCTGTACAGCTATTTTATTTTTATTTCCAAAGACACGAATTAGCTTTAATAATTATAATCTCTTTACCGCATACATTTGATCAAAATTTGCAAACCAATAAACAAATATTTATAAAACTATTTGGGTTTCTTATTCAAAATTTATCCATCCATCCATCTATTATTTGCACCGCTATCCTCAGTAGGGTGGCGGGGGTGTTGGAGCCCATCCCAGCTATATTTGGGCAGTAGGCAGGGGACACCCTGAACTGGTTGCCAGCCAGTCGCAGGGCACACAGACAGACAACTCACTCGCTCATTCACACCTAGGAACAATTTCGAACCGACCAATTAACCTGACGTACATGTTTTTGGAATGCCGGAGGAAACCCACGTGAGCACGGAGAGAACATGCAAACTCCACACAGGAAGGTTTGATCTCATGACCTCAGAACTGTGCCGCACATGCGCTAACCACTGCGCCGCCGTGCTGCCCGGCAGCACAAAACCTATACCACTAAAATGTACTGCCAATACATATGCAGTACCTACCTGAAAGGGTTTTTCAGCTCCTCGGTGATAAAATTCAGTTGACTCCTGGGAAATTAGAGAAAAACAAACAAACAATATTGGGGCATCTTACAAAGGAAATACCCTGTCATGCAATTGCCCCTATGCACGTGCCATCACATTGCCTTCCATGGCAGAATGAGAGCCATGACGGACGGGAAGTAGCACCATTGGGGAAAACACTTGAATGAGCATTTGAGTTGAAACAAATACTAAAAACCACGACAGACATGACATATAACCGCCGCTTTTTACCTTGGTAATTTTTTGTTGTGCGGGTTGGTGGGCTAAGCTAACCAGCAAGGTTCTAAGCCTGATTAGCAATTTTAGCGTATCCCTTTTGATAAAGACAGACGACGGAGAGGTTTATCTGCAATAAAACAGAAGGACTGGCATTGAGCCGAGGCACAATACTGGCGGCCCTCAAAGTATTCCAGGATTTGCAGCATTTTTTACAAGGTATGTTACATGTAGTTTCGAGCTATTTTTTGGTTTAGGTAGGTATGAGTCACAATGTAATTTGCTACAAAAAACTGGTAAGCATCCAGACTTTTATAAGCTTTTAGATCAGCGCCGGTGTATGGGAATACTCCATTTACAAAATAGTGGTACAGATGGTGTGGACTGAAGTCAGGCAGATTGGACAATTTTGTTAGATGTGTGAATATGTCAGGGGGAAGAATGGGTCAGTAGCTAGCCCTGCTCATGATTATATATATATATATATATATATATATATATATATATATATATATATATATATATATATATATATATATATATATATATATATATATATATATATATATATATATATATATATATATATATATATATACATACGATATCCCCCTAGCCGGGAGGTGGCTAGAGTCGAGAACACATTCACATTTTTGACTCTAGGAGATTGATACAGAGGATGGGATTCCCAGCCCCCTCGCTCAACCCAACTGATGTGTTGGGAGTCATTAGGTGACCAAACCCCCAATTCCATCCCCTAATGCTGAGCGCCAAGCAGGGAGGCAGTGAGTATCAATGTTGTCTTAGGTATGACTCGGCCGAGGCTTGAACCTGCAACTTCCCAGCCTCGGGGCGGGCGCCCTACCCCCAAGGCCACCGACCTGCTAATGATACCCTCAGTTAATCTAAATAGCAATCTTTGTTCTTACCGACAAGGTGAGCCAATATTCGCACAATATTTCTTTGACTAGTCACTGCCAATGGTGTTGAATAGTATTACCTTTTTTTGCGGTTGTCTACTGTTTACTTGCTTTACCAACTGTTTACTACGGATTACTGCCGTCCGTTATGGTGTCGTCTTGTGGTTTAGTCCCATGTGTGCAGAAAGTCAATAGCTGCATTAGCTTTGGAGAACTGACTATTTACCATCCGTCATAGGCCCAGAGTCCATTATAAAAGGCAAGTCCAATTCCACCGGCAGACACTGATGTGCCATCAAATGCATTTGATAAGTTATCTTTTTTTCCTGAGCAAACAGAAAAAAACATCTAATCACCAATGTGACCTATTAAAAAATCACATCTAGAAAGGTTTTACCCTGCACCAAGAGAACAATACCAGCTCCCACTATGATGACCACGATGACAAGCTTGGCCACAGTGAAGATGTTTTGCACATAACTCGCCAGTTTGACACTCAAGCAGTTGATGGTCACGATGAAAACTGAAAAAGTATATTTTAGGTGTAGTAGGTGATTGTTATGTATCGTGACTGCAGTTGGGGTTACCTATGGCTGCAAGCGCCAGACATTTGATGACAAGAAGAGGAGGACTGCATTCTTGGAAGAAAGGAGCCGATGCATACTCAGCAAAGCTCAGCGTTATGATGGAAAAAGCAGAAGGCTTTAAGACCATCACGGTGGTCCAAGAGTAAAGGTAGGCCACAGGGGAACCCAGAGCCTCCATCAGGTAGGAATACTCCCCTCCCGATTTTGGGATCATGGTGCCTAGCTCGGCATAGCACAGTGCCCCTGCCAACCATAACAGATAATGAAAATTAGTGGGAGTTTTTTTTTTTCTGATAAGATGTTTAAAAACATACACATTATTTAAAGGCAGTGTGGTCCTTCTGTTGACTGTGCACAAGGTATCGTGACCCAAAGAGTTGAAAACAAGAAGAACCACATAACCTCCCCACTAAAGAGACAGTGTGTTTTATTTAGTGCTTGGCTGGAGATCAGAGGCGATGTCAAGTTCGTAATAGAGGTTGTAGGCAGGCGGCGGGCAGAACAGGCGTAGTCAGGTTCAGAAACGGGTCAAAAAACGGGAATCGTGCGGGAGTCAAAAACAGGGAGTCAGGTTCGGAAGGCTTGCCTTAACGGGAGCTAAACGTTCGCAACAATCGAACGCCGGTAACAGGGAGTCGAGGGGTTTAACAAGTGGCAAGGAGCCAATCAGCGACCTGGGCTGTTTGTGCCACCGGGGCAGCCGCAGGTGCCCCGAATCAGTAATTTAGACAGACATATTCTAATCCAAACATGTAAAATCATATTTTTCTCATTGTTTGTGAATAAATGTGTTCCGCTTATAAAAGATCCCTTGTCATCCATGATTATAACATGTAGGGTAGGCTACTAAAGTCAGCTGACTAGAAATTGTAAGTTGAATTTTTTTTTTTTACTGATTCAGTGTAATTGAGAACAGGAAGTCTGGATTGGGACGCAGTGCCATACTGAGTTTGACATTCCTGCTGGATATGAAACAAACTTCAAATTATGATATTTCTAATGACATTTTATGTTGTCCGTAGGCAAGCATGCATATGAAAGATTGTTTTAGTCGCTTACCCAGCATTGCTAATACCCCACAGGCAGTCCAGATCAGGAGGCAGGGTCCTACAGCTCCAGAGTGGAGCAAGACCGCTTTGGGGGAGATGAAGATGCCTGAACCGATCATAGTTCCCACGATCAAACAGATGGCACTCAGCAGACCAACCTGAGCTTACACATAAACACGTTATGTACTTGTAACATGTCACATACGTACAAGTGTGATTCTCTAGATGAGTGGTTCTTAACTGTTCTGACTTGAGGACCTCCCCTCCCCCCTTATGACAAACTGCAAACCATATCAGGGGGGAAAATTCCACTTCTTAAGTTTATCAAATGATATAGTATTGTGCAATTTAAAGCAGTTGTGGTAGAATTGTTTCCCCCTTCTTTTTTATCCAAAAAGCAAAATGACCAGTAAAACCCCAAAAACTGTATGTACCGTATTTTCCGCACTATAAGGCGCACCTAAAAGCCTTTATTTTTTTCAAAAGCTGACCATGCGCCTTATAATACAGTGCGCCTTATTTATGGATCAATATGCTCTGTAGCCTAGATGGTAAGGCGCCCGCTTTGAGACTGGGAGGTTCGGGTTCGCGCCCCGGCCGAGTCATTCCTAAGACTTAAAAAGTGGTCGGCGGCGCCCTCTCTTGGCTGCGGCTGCATCGGGTCAGATGCAATCGACATTTCGTTCTGTGTACATTGTTACACAGAATGACAATACAAGGAAATTATTATTATTATTATTATTATATTAAGTCGCAAAGTCTTGTAACAAACTTGCAGCCGCCGACTAGATTTTTCATTGGCTAACCAATGTGTCAATCATCATTTGAATCGATCACTATTGGCTAAAGTTATTTGGAGGTAAAGGGGCGGATCCTTTTTATCATTTACAGGCTCGCATAGGCCTAAGCGGCAAAACAAAGCCTGCAATTGGCCGAAAAAGATGTGTCACTCATCAGTTGAATCGATCACTATTGGCTAAAGTTATTCGGAGGTAAAGGGGCGGATGCTTTTTATCATTTACAGGCTGACATAGGCTTAAGCGGCAAAACAAAGCCTGCAATTGGCCGAAAAAGATGTGTCAATCATTAGTTGAATCGATCACTATTGGCTAAAGTTATTCGGAGGTAAAGAGGCGGATCCATTTTATCATTTACAGGCTGGCATTGTCACGGTCGCCATGACGACCAGTATGCCACGCCCCCGAACTCAAGCTGAAGCAGATCAGCTGATTGCTGTTCTGCAATTTAAGGCTGGATTTTGGGTTTGGCGGGTGCGGGTTCATTACTCATTATTCACAATCCCGGTCTGTTATGCCTTGTCCTGTTTTAGTCTGTTATGCCTTGGCCTGTTTTAGTCTGTTATGCCTTGTCCTGTTGAGTTTGTGCCGGAGGAACTCTGTATTGTTCTGTTTTGCCTCGGAGTATTGGGCGACTTTTATTTTATTAAATAAAACCTATGGATCGTCAACGCATTTGAGTTCTCCCTTCATGCCTCCTGCCTACGTTCTGGTCCGGTCACCTTCCACGCCACCACGTCTCGTGACAGAATGAACCAGCCAACAAATAGAACTCAGCGAACGATCCCAGCGCGACTTGGGGAGAGCTGGAGAGCGCAGTTCGGCAGGCGCCTACTGAGTTGGCCTTCCCTGCCCGTTCGAACCACGGCCCCGCCCGTCGTGGCCCTTGCTGTGCCTCGAATGGGGTCCCGGGAAGAATTGACGCCTGCCTGTTCAACTCTCATGCCTGCCTGCCCGACTCCCGTGCCGATTGCCTGCTATTCCGTCTCCCCTGCGTGCCAGCCCGACTCCGACTCTGCTGCCCGTCGGGCCGACTCCGACTCCGCTGCCCGTCGGGCCGACTCCGACTCCGCTGCCTGCCAGTCCGACTCCGCTCCTCCTGTTTTGTCTGTTCTGATTTTGACTCTCTCATGTCTTGTCTGTTCTGATTTTGACTCTCTCATGTCTTGTCTGTTCTGATTTTGACTCTCTCATGTCTTGTCTGTTTTGATTTTGACCCTCTCATGTCTTGCCTGTTCTGATTCCGCCTGTCCTGTCTGAATCGCCACTTCTGAACCTGAACCCCTGAGCCTGACTCTTCTGAATCTGACCCCCCTGAGTGCGACTCTTCTGAATCTGACCCCCCTGAGTGCGACTCTTCTGAATCTGACCCCCCTGAGTGCGACTCTTCTGAATCTGACCCCCCTGAGGGCGACTCTTCTGCATCTGACCCCCCTGAGTGCGACTCTTCTGCATCTGACCCCCCTGAGTGCGACTCTTCTGCATCTGACCCCCCTGAGTGCGACTCTTCTGCATCTGACCCCCCTGAGTGCGACTCTTCTGCATCGGCCTGTCCTGAGTGCGACTCTTCTGCATCGGCCTGACCTGAGTGCGACTCTTCTGCATCGGCCTGACCTGAGTGCGACTCTTCTGCATCGGCCTGACCTGAGTGCGACTCTTCTGCATCGGCCTGTCCTGAGTGCGACTCTTCTGCATCGGCCTGTCCTGAGTGCGACTCTTCTGCATCGGCCTGTCCTGAGTGCGACTCTTCTGCATCGGCCTGTCCTGAGTGCGACTCTTCTGCATCGGCCTGTCCTGAGTGCGACTCTTCTGCATCGGCCTGACCTGAGTGCGACTCTTCTGCATCGGCCTGACCTGAGTGCGACTCTTCTGCATCGGCCTGACCTGAGTGCGACTCTTCTGCATCGGCCTGACCTGAGTGCGACTCTTCTGCATCGGCCTGACCTGAGTGCGACTCTTCTGCATCGGCCTGACCTGAGTGCGACTCTTCTGCATCGGCCTGTCCTGAGTGCGACTCTTCTGCATCGGCCTGTCCTGAGTGCGACTCTTCTGCATCGGCCTGTCCTGAGTGCGACTCTTCTGCATCGGCCTGTCCTGAGTGCGACTCTTCTGCATCGGCCTGTCCTGTTTATCTGTCCTGTTTTTGCCTGTCCTGTTTATCTGTCCTGTTTTTGCCTGTCCTGTTTATCTGTCCTGTTCTCGTCGGTTCTGCCTATCTGTCCTGTTCTCGTCGGTTCTGCCTGTCTGTCATCCCCTGTCCAGTTGGCCACCAGACCCCCCCCTGCCGAGCGCCGATTCCGATCCGCCCGACGCAGATGGCGCCTGCCTCTCCCCGTTCCTGCGTGTTCGGAGGAGGGAGCAGGGTTGCTCCAATCGCGATCGTCAACATTCCGGGGCGCGAGGTAGTAATTTTTTCTTTTTTGGGACCTCGGGAGCTGTCCCTTAAGAGGGGGGCTCTGTCACGGTCGCCATGACGACCAGTATGCCACGCCCCCGAACTCAAGCTGAAGCAGATCAGCTGATTGCTGTTCTGCAATTTAAGGCTGGATTTTGGGTTTGGCGGGTGCGGGTTCATTACTCATTATTCACAATCCCGGTCTGTTATGCCTTGTCCTGTTTTAGTCTGTTATGCCTTGTCCTGTTTTAGTCTGTTATGCCTTGTCCTGTTGAGTTTGTGCCGGAGGAACTCTGTATTGTTCTGTTTTGCCTCGGAGTATTGGGCGACTTTTATTTTATTAAATAAAACCTATGGATCGTCAACGCATTTGAGTTCTCCCTTCATGCCTCCTGCCTACGTTCTGGTCCGGTCACCTTCCACGCCACCACGTCTCGTGACAGGCATAGGCTTAAGCGGCAAAACAAAGCCTGCAATTGGCCGAAAAAGATGTGTCAATCATCAGTTGAATCGATCACTATTGGCTAAAGTTATTCGGAGGTAAAGGGGCGGATCCTTTTTATCATTTACAGGCTGGCATAGGCTTAAGCGGCAAAACAAAGCCTGCAATTGGCCAAAAAAGATGAATGTGAATAGCACGTGGGGTTGACGGCATAGAGAAAGCATTTTTTACTATTCTGTATTTGTAAATATTTTATTCTCCTGGATTTACTACACTCACGGATACAAGAGGACCATGGCTGCACATTATCATTGAACACAACGACTTCGGTGAGCTACTCCGGCTATATATTTTCCCTGTATCTTGTTTCAGACTGAACTCGATGTTTCTGTGATAAGCGGTGCAGATAATGGACGGAATGAAGTGTCTATTTTTAAATTAAACTCAATTCCAAGTGTTTATTGTCATATGCACAGTAATGTTGCGAGCGAAAAAGGAAATAGAAACTAAGGAATGGCTGGCATTTCTTGAATCCCAAGACTTTAACCTTCCGAATGATATTTGGAACGATGCATTTGAGTGACATCGTACGGACACCGCATCCGCAGGTGTTCTCGACACAAATTTGCTTCTTTGCAAGCTTTCGGAATGTTAAGGGGGTAATAAGTTTGACTGAACTATCTGACTGTTTTGTCGACGTTCCCAGCGCCTTATAATCCGGTGCGTCTTATGTATGTCAATTATAGGACCAAAAACTATTTTTTCAGGGTGCGCCCTATAACCCGGTGCGCCTTATAGTGCGGAAAATACGGTACTCGCATATAAGCCTACATCTCAAATAAGCTCAAACTAAAACTGCATCAAAATAGCCACTTACCAAAAAGGTTGGTTCCCAAAATATTTAAAAAGAAAATCATGTACCTAAACAACAACAATTACTTAATTTTGTAGACAATAAGGATCAATATACTGGTAAGAAGAAGAAAACTAGAAATATCAGGTTTTTAAATAGTTTACTGTACCTTCAAGCAGTGCTTCAATGGCGGACACTCGTACAATATTTTTGTATTTCACAATTAATTCCTTCTTTGACTAGGTCATTGTTCTCGCTGTTTTCTACTTTTCCTTTCCTTTTTCCACTAACTTTTTGAGGCCCATTATTATGGACAGAAAAATGAAAAAAAACAAAATCACAAAGTGAGATCTGCTCCCTGACAAGCACAGTTGTACAGCGCCGATTGAATGAACACGAAGAATAGATTGAGCAGGGTATTAACCCATCTACTGTGTAAATGACCCTCAACTTTTTTCTTTTTCTTAGCATTATTTGCCAGGGTAAAGGTTCGGGACCCACTGAAAACAAGTCTGCGACCCTTTTTGGGTCCTGACCCACCAGTTGAGAAACACTGCTCTAGATCTTGGTCTTGGCGTGCCGTCGGGAGAGGTTGAAGAGTGTGGAGTAACACTCCATCTTCTGATGAACTGAATGCGTACGACAGCGGCAGGGAAAAGGGGTCTACAACCTTTTTGAAGCAGGGAGCTTCTTTTTTCCTTTTTTATTTTTTTTATTTTTTTATTACTGATTAACGCAAAGGGCTCTCTCTCTCTCTCTCTCTCTCTCTCTCTCTCTATATATATATATATATATATATATATATTTATTTATTTATTTATTGGCAGCACGGCGGCGCAGTGGTTAGCGCGTGTGCGGCACAGTTCTAAGGTCTTGGGAACTTCCTGTGTGGGTTCAAATCCAGCTACCGGACTTCCTGTGCGGAGTTTGTATGTATCCCTGTGATTGCGTGGGTTTCCTCCGGGCACTCCGGTTTCCTCCCACATTCAAAAGACATGCATTTCAGGTGGATTGGCCGGTCAAAATTGTCCCTAGGTGTGAATGAGCGAGTGAGTTGTCTGTCCCTGTGTGCCCTGTGATTGGCTGGCAACCAGTTCAGGGTGTCCCCTGCCCACTGCCGGATGATTGCTGGGATGGGCTCCAGCACCCCCGCCACCCTACTGAGGATAAGCGGTGCAGCTGATGAGATGAGATGAGATATATATATATATATATATATATATTGAATTTGAGCACTTTCTAACAAGGTTGATAAATACAGTACTGTACTACTGGAACATGTAGATTTGGACAAAATGGCAAGTAAAACTTTAAATTCATTACATTTAGTTGCACAATTAAGTTGAGTTTAGTTTATCCAATTATGAAAGAAGAAATGTGATTTAATGATTTGATGGCCTATGTCTTTTGAGGAAGTGGATTACATCGCATACAATCAAATTGAGCATGTGTGTCATCAAAAAGTTATATAAAATACAAAATGATATTTGAAATGCATTTTATCTAGGGTTAAATTAGGGCAAACACTTAAAGTTAATAATAAAAATACTTTTTGAATACATTTTGCAAATTTTAGACAGAAATCAGGGTAGGAGAAAGATGCTGACATGAAAACTTGCTCCTAACAGAGAATCACCCATATACAGTATACGTACACATACATACACACATATACTATTTGTGAGTTTCTCATCAACTTGGACTAATGTGAAGCCAAATAAAACTAAATCCTAGCCTCTGCGGATTTAGAGTTCACTTTTTCCGACCCCTTATTCAACTAGCTTGAACCCGCTTAAAAGTTTGTTGGGTCCAACAATGCAATGTTGTGAAGTTAATATGTGGAGACAGATGCTGTGGCACTGCCTGGTACATATACCCAGACATCTTGTTTTGTGATTGTCAGTATTAGAAATAGCGCTATTATAATTAACGCTGTTACATAACGGCACTATTATTTCAGTAACTGGGTAATCTAAATTTTAAAAAATTCCTCCGTTACAATGCCGTTACCGTTACTGACAAGAGGGTTGCCTTACTTTGGCTGCAGAACGGCAACGGCGTGTCCCCGCAACCCAACGCCATTTTCAGTTGTTTACCTCAGGTCTATTTGAAAAATATCAGCAATCAATATAGCGAACACTATATCATTAGATAGCAATTACAACTATTTATTTAGTAATGCACGGAAACAAAAGCCGAATGAGAGCTGCACTTGAATTGTGTTGTTCGCGGATGAAGGGAGCCCGCTCCCCACCAATTTACAGCCGGTTCATATGAAAAGGCTCAAATTGGTATTTTATTTATCTTTTTTATAGATTTGTAAAGACTAATTATACATCCAGTTTTCCAGTGTTAATGTCCATCCATCCATCCATCATCTGCACCGCTTATCCTCAATATGGTCGCGGGGGTGCTGGAGCCCATCCCAGCTGTCTTTGGGCAGTGGGCAGGGGACACCCTCAACTGTTTGCCAGCCACTCACTCACTCATTCACACCTAGTGACAATTTGGACCGACCAATTAACTCGACATGCATGTGTTTTGGGAATCCTCAGTGCCTGGAGGAAACCCAAGCAGGCACGGGAAGAACATGCAAACTCCACAAGGGGAGGCTGCAATATCTGGACTTGAACTATGAACCTCTGCATCACTGGGCTGCATGCTAACCACCCATCCGCCGTGCCATCGCAGTGGTAATGTGTTGAGATGAAAACTTGAGATAAAAACTAAAGTTTCCTCTTTTTTCTTGTTTTAGCTCTCTTTTTCCTTTTGTTATTGTATTTTTCCTTCCGTTTGTTTTTTTCTTTTTTTAAGTTATTTTGTGCATACTGTTACATACTAATTGTTAATATATGGATTAAAGCAACAAAAACAACCTGAAGAGCTGTTAGTGACCAGAGCTGAAAAAGCCGGTTCTTCAAAAATAGTCGGAATTCTGATCTCTACAAGCAAACGTGGTGTTCTGTATTTGCTCAGAAAAATTCGAAATTTTTGACATATAACAATTTTTTAAGGTAACGGAAATAGTTACTCTTCCTGGTAACTCTTTACTTTGACTATAGAGTAATTTAATTACTAATTCAGTTACTTTATGGAAGAAGTATTGAATAACTATAACCAATTACTCTATAAAGTATTGTTCCCAACACAGGTGATCTCTCTGAAAATATACAGACGCACTTACCTCTTTTTGAAGAACTGTGGCCTTTGCTGGATTTTTGGCTACCGCTGAAGTCGAGTCCCTTTGATCTATGGAGCCTCTCTTTTGCTCCATCTTCTCAGCTGTACTTCCTTCTTCCATTTCAGTTTCTCAAGATAACAGAAAACACATTTTGAAAAATCAATAAAAACCTCCAGTGAACTCAGCTCTAAGAGCAAAGATCATGTCCTCGTAATTAAGTAACATATTGTAAAGTTGTCATTAAAAAGAGTCCAGAAGAGTACAACATTCAGAGAAGTTTTCAAAGCCAGCTCTAATCATTCCAAATGCAAGCAAGAATGCAAATGCAGGCTAGTGGCTCATACTTGGGATTTTCTTCTGATCCGAAAAAAATGAAGGCGTTTATGACTGTGTGTAGCCAAAAACAAAAGCAAGAGTCAAGTTTTCTATTGATGCACATAACAAATTTCATGTAT
Organism: Urocampus carinirostris; assembly: GCF_059441175.1. Lineage (NCBI taxonomy): Eukaryota > Metazoa > Chordata > Actinopteri > Syngnathiformes > Syngnathidae > Urocampus > Urocampus carinirostris. Next base: position 47,619,930 of record NC_142352.1, read on the forward strand.
GAAATCATTTAGGTGACCATTTGTCAACTTCAACCGATTGTATGGAAAAAAATATGATCACATTCATACACATATTGACCATTAGTTTAGTGTTTTTCAACCACTGTCCTAGGGCACACAAGTGTCCCGAGAGACATTGTCTGGTCTGCCGCAGGAAATGTTCTAATTTCATTTTTCCCAAAAATTATGCCAATATTCCGTTTCTTTGCTTTTTCACACTGATCAGCCTACTGTAACATCCATCCATGTCAGTAGATGGCAGCAAACTACTATTATTTTTTTCTTGATATATACTGGTACTGGTGATCTCTCATGAGGCAATACTTTACAGCAGGGGTCAGCAACCTATGACATGCGTGCCAGCAGTGGCACACGAGGGATTAACCAGTGGTACGCAAGCGCACAGCAAAAAATAATAATTTTTTTTTTTTAAATTAGCATTTTTACCTGAAATATAGACATCTTCAGTGGCGCGCTGTGCTATTTAGAGGCTCTACGGTAGCGCCCCTCCTCCTCTGCTTCGTGTGTGAGTGTGTGTCTCCGCGGCACGGAGGAGAGATCTGTGTTTTAACCCAGCCACAGAAACACCGGCGCATGATAAATGAACGAATCATGACAGCGCCTCCGGCAAGAAAATCTTGTTCTTTACAGCCACCGTGGACAGATAACAGGGGCTTTGTGCAAAAAAATGACCGTGTTGTTTGTGCATTATGCCTCGAGATCGTTGTACTTCTCACATCAAGTGTTACACGTCATTACAAGACAAAACATGAACATGAATTCAAGGATGAGTCCAACATTAAAACGCGCTGTGTCCAGGTACGGCAAACAAACACAGACCCTGAAGACCTTTGTCACTGCTAAAAACGCCACCACTGAAGCAAGCAATCACATTTCTTACTGCATAGCAAAGCACAGAAAACCATTTACAGATAGTATATTTTTTAAAGAAGCATGTGTGTGCTTGTGTGCGTGTGCTCACGTGCCTTCTGCTTTGCTGCTGATATTTCAGGTTTTGATATTTTCTGCTACAAGATATCATTGATGATTGGTATGGTAGCTGTCCATATTACTTGTTTTTTGATTGTAGTTTATAGTTGATGAAGAATGGATGATTCTGGTTAATTCTTGTGGTAAAAAGTTGAAGTCATGAATGGCCTTTCCACATGTTGTTCACATTCATTTTTTAGTTAATTGATGAACAAGAATAGTGGAAGATAAATTGGTCAGTTACACGCTTTAAATGTATATCCATGTTGTATATTTGGACTGGTGTAAAATGACAGCTCTGTTGGATATAAAAGAAATGTTGTGTGAGTCATTAATCTTGGTGTGGCACACTGATTTACAAAGAAATTTGAAAGTGGCACCCCACACCAAAAGGTTGCTGACCCCTGCTTTACAGTATACGTAATAACTTATTTTGAAATGATTTAAGACTGCTCTACAAAAAAACAAATAAATAAAACTAAAACCTTGCACATACATTTGCCGATTTTAATAAACAGAAATAGTTTGAAGCTAGTAAGACATATTTTTATTCCACCTGCACATATTTTTTGCCTATTTTTGGTATTCTGTTTGCTATTTTCTAGGAAAAAAAACTAAATTAAAATATATTAATAGTTGAAAAACAGGTTAAAAATATCGTAAAATCCCATCCATCCATCCATCCATCCATTATCTGTACCGCTTATCCTCAGTAACTGTTCAAATTACTAACTAAATGCAATAACTTAAGATGGATCTCAAACGTTTTGTTTATCAGTTTATAGTTTAAAATGTGATTATCTTTGTGTCGTTTGTAACATACCTGCTTAAATTAGAGCGCTGTAATCCATTGATTATTAACTTTAAAATAAATTTATTTTGAAGCACAGTGTTAGGCCTCTTATATGCAAGATATAAGACTTGAGCTGACCCCCTAGTTTGCTGTGACCTTCCCTGCCTTGGTGTTTTCCTAGCAAGAAGCATTTTTGGACACATTATACAGTTTGAACCAGTTATAACCATTGAGTCTCACATAGGCACATGGACGATGCCATGTTGCCCTTACCTGAGCAGGTGGGCAGCCAAGACAGTATAAGACTGAACACCATCTAAGATGAGACGTATTTTTCCCGCATCATGATTGAAAAGGCTCTACAGCTGTGTATTCAATCTTTCTGCCATCCAGCGAACAGTTAAAAGAAAATATGCAATCTCATGTTTGTTATTTCTAATATAGCGAGCGTTTGAGATAAAAGATCTGGGCTGGGATTCAGGTTACCCTTTAAACAGTTAAATTTTACGTGAGAACTCACATGCTTCCAATTTATAAAAATATTTTGGAAAAAACAATCTTCACCTTTTTGAATTGACAAATTGAAGTCCAAAATCAGGAGCCTTCAGCTAGTACAAAATGCAGCAGCGAGGCTTTTAACTAAGACAAGAAAGTTTGACCATATTACCCGGATTTTAGCTAACCTGCATTGGCTTCCTGTTAGCTTAAGATGTGATTTTAGGGTTCTGTTGGTCGTATACAAAATCATGCATGGATTTGCCCCCTCATATATTTCAGATTTAATTCCGCCTATGTTCCGGTCTGGAGCCTTCGCTGTGAAAATGCTGGTCCACTAGTGATCCCAAGAGCCAAGAAGAGATCCGCAGGTTCGAGAACTGTTCTCCATTCGGGCCCCGGTGCTGTGGAATGCTCTTCCCCCTGAGATTCGATCTGCAACCTCAGTGGAAATGTTTAAATCTAAGGGCCCGGTCACACAGCCGTTTGCGGCTGAATCACGGCCAGAAATTTCTGCCTGTGAGGCGGACGCTATTGGACGCTTTGAGATCGCCATACAGACGAGATATAGCAGTGCTTATCACGCGGTCGGAAATTCACACGCGGTTGCCCGCGCGAAGAAGTTTTGCGCTGCTCAATACTTTAGAGCACGGGTACACAGCCTTTCACGGGCGTATCGAGGCTGAATCATGGCCAGAAATTTCTGGCCGTGAAGCAGACGCTATTGGGCGCTGTTGGACGCTTTGAGACCGCCATATAGACGAGATACAGCAGTGCTTTACTCGCGGTCGGAAATTCACACGCGGTTGCCCGCGCGAAAAAGTTTTGAGCTGCTCAAAACTTTGAGCACGTGTTAACCGCGGGCGGCACACGAGGTAATGACGCGGAAACGACGCGGAACGACGTGCTCTGGCCGCGGCCAGGGCGTGGTTACACATGGGTAGGACGGGAAATTTCAGCGGGTAATCGTGGGTGGAGCATGGTAATAGCATGTTCTGCGCCTGTATCGCGGTGTTATTACGTGAAATTAGCGCGTTACGCGTGTGACGGTCAAACGCCTTTCTCCGCGTATATACAGCGCGATTTGCCGAGCACACGTCAGTTGTGCTCGAGACGTTAAGGGGTGAACATGGATCCCCGTCACCGTAGTGACCTCGTTTTAATCCATTTTTATTTCTTGACATTTATTTTCATTTCATAACAAGATAATAAAATCAAAATGAAAAACTATTACAATAATAACATATTGGCTTCTTCGGTGCCATAGCTTGAAATCTTGATCTTCACGGGACTGTGTCTTGAGCGGTTATGATTTCTACAGCCCGGTGTTATGCCGAGAAATGCATCCCTGCCGAGATTTGCATCCCCTCGCTACTACAACCACTTTTACCTCGTTTCATCTCACTTTTATATCACTTTTAGGGAATGTAATGGCGAACATATAACCAAAACCACTTCGTCTTGCATTTGTTGGGAATGTAATACAACTTAAACCATTCCGTCTTTGTTTTTGTTGTGAACGTAATCGAACGGTAATGGACACCATATATAAAATCCTCCCCCCCTCGCGTGAACGCGCATTCTGCTGCGCTTCCAACAAAAGTGATCGTATTTTATATAAAACGCTTATTAAAACAATAAAGCGAGCTAATTATAACAATTGGGAGATCCTAGTCTATATAACGCGTTTATTTAAACAACAAAGTGCGATCGTATTCTACAAAATGGGTTTGTTAACGCGGATGAAAAAGTCACCAACGTCAATGCACGCTTCCAACAAAAGCGATCGCAGCAGAATGCGCGTTCACGCGACGGGGGGTGGGGGGGTATTTTGCGTAGGAGTCGGATTTGGGCAATGACGCGGAAATGACGCGATGAGGAAGCGGCACAGTCGCCGGCGCCTGTTTTGCGGGCATACCACCGATGAACAGCAGGTTGGCCAATTTTGCGCATTTTCCATCGCGGGCAACAACGGGCAAAAAAAAAACGCAAAATTTTACCCGCGATACAGACGCAAACGGCTGTGTGACCGGGCCCTAAGCTTAAAACACACTTTTATTCCATAGCATATGAATAACCTATATTTTATGTTGACAATATAAGGGGATGGTGTCATAATAGTCTGTAGTTTGCAATAGTCTTTGATCTGTGCAGCCCTTTGAGACTCTTTGTGATTAAGGGCTAAACACATAAACATGACTTGACTTGACAATCATATTTGTGTTGTACCTTGTGATTGTTTTGAGACGAAAGATCAGCTTTGAATTTTTGTTAGCATTTAGCTATGATAATTTATGCTATGCTGTGCTATGCTATGCTATGCTATGCTATGCTATGCTTTGATATTAGAATTTGTATTGGAATTAGAAATGTCTTTGATGTCATTGATAAATACATAGTAAAATTGTTTACAATGAGATTTAAATTAGCATCCCAGGAAAAAAGTGTGTAATACATAAATTAAGAGAAAGATTCTGTAGAAAAGAAAGTTAAGATATATGTGCTTGGAGACCGACCTAAGTACTTATTTGTGGGGGCATCAGAACAATAGTACAACATCAGTTACAATGTAAGAGTCGAGAAATAAGATAAAAATACACATTTTTCAATACATAGGCAAGATGTATATTTTATTCACAGTTGTGTGCTTGTTTAGGGTGGTGATGGCCCTAGGAAAAAAACTGTTCATGAGCTTGTTAGCAAGCATAATGTATAATATAACATTAGATGATTTTAAAAAGTATTTTAGGAACTTAATGGGTTTATTACTGAAATGTTAATCCAGGTATCTCCGGAATGAGTATAATTGTATTCATTTTGCAAAAATTAATAACCTAAAAAAAAATATAATCGGCCTCAAAAGATTAAATTAATGGGATACACCTGTAAATAATTAGAATTACAATTTTCTTTATCGTCATTAATAACAGTGAACATTGTTCACAACGAGATTAAATGTATAATAAGCTTAAAGGGACAGTGTGTAACCTTCATCATTTGAAAAAACAATATGGATTTTGATAATAAGCAAAAATGTACTACCTTATGATAGTTGATAAAGCACTTTTGTATTCTTGTAGGTGAAGAAATTTGTATTTATTTCACATAACATGAGGCTCCACTAAAGCAAGCTGACATATTTGTCTGCCATTTTGCTGCTATGGAAACACAGAAAACAAAAACATGTCTTTTTGTTTTCTTTATTTTTTTTCCTTTTTTATCCTTTTCCCTCTTTATGTTTTTCCTTTCTTACATTATTTTTCTTTTTTACCTTCATTCTTTCTCGTTTTTTCCCATTCTTGTTTTTGTTTTTTTGTTCGTTTTCTGGTTTTGTATTCTTTCCTTCTCTTTTTACATGTTTTCTTTTCTTTTTTTCTTTCTTTGCAAAAGGCTGGACAAAAATAAAAAATAAAAAAGCTTGGTCACTTGAGTCTTGAGAATTTGTAATCTTCTCTTTTGTTTTTGCTTGCTGTACACAATGACTGACAGCTCGTGGTCAAGTCAGGTCAAGTCAAGTCATGTTTATTTGTACAGCTCTTAATCACAAGAAGTCTCAAAGTGCTGTACAGACAATACATGGATCTCATCACCATGAAATTTAGGTAATAACAGAATGTCCGGTTGACAGATTCCTGAGGTCAATATCCTTCATAACAGCACCAGGCCCAAATGGAAAACTCCCTTGAACCTGGGCATTTCTTCTTGGCTCTTGGGATCACTAGTAGACCAGTATTTTCCAAGTGAAGGCTCTGAGCAGGAAGGAAGAGGAGAATTAAATCCAAAAACCCTGGCCTCCCAAGAAGACACATAAAACTGATGTCCAGTTTGACCTTGACCTGTGAATACAGTATGCTCATCGGAGCAACATTGGTCGGTGTGAGCAACGCCAGGATGCCATTTTAGTCAAAAGTCTCACCGAACAGACAACACCCTCAATCACGCTGATGTCGTCTGAGCTACAATAAAGCGATGGAAGTGGGGCCTGGGATGTTGTGCTTCACTCTATGTGCTTATCCAATCCCACTTTAAACATTATAATGTTCACGAGGAACTGCATATTTGTCTCAGGTTTTACACATTATATTTTTGTTCAAGTAAGGAGCAGAAGGATGTGAAATGAACAACTTATCAGAAACTGTAAAATACTGTATTTATTGTGATTCAATAATGTTATAATATTTTTGAATGTATCAACGAATTATTGTTAGACTGATGTAAGATAAGATATCTTGATTATATGATTGTCTCCTGTATCCTTTTTTTTCTTTTCAGGTGATTTGTATACTCTGTGATGTAATGTTTGTTGCAACGTGACTGAAAAGACAAAAATAAACAAGAAAATACGTATACCAACACAACTTTAAAATCACATCTTAAACTGACAGGTCAGCCATCATCGGGGTAATGTGATCAAACCTTCTTGTCTTAGGGCCCGGTCACACAGCCTTTCAGGGGCGTATCGAGGCTGAATCACGGCCAGAAATTTCTGCCCGTGAAGCAGACGCTGTTGGACGCTTTGAGATCGCGATACAGACGAGATACAGCCATGCTTTACACGCGGCAAGAAATTCACACACGGTTGGCCGCGCAAAAAAGTTTTGCGCTGCTCAAAAAAGTTTTGCGCTGCTCAAAACTTTAGACCACGGGTAACCGCGGGCGGCACACGTGGTACACACGAGGTAATGACGCGGTACAACGCGGAACGACGTGCTACGGCCACGGCCAGGGCGTGGTTACACGCGGGTAGGACGCGAAATTTTAGCGGGTAATCGCGGGTGGAGCACGGTCATAGCACGTTTGTTCTGCGGTGTTATCACGTGAATTAGCGTGTGTAACGCGTGTGACGGTCAAACGCCTTTCTCCGCGTATATACAGTGCGATTTGCCGAGCACACGTCAGTTGTGCTCGAGACGTCAAGGGGTGAACATGGATCCCCGTCACCGTAGTGACCTCGTCTTAATCCATTTTTATTTCTTGACATTTCTTTTCATTTCATAACAAGATAATAAAATAAAAATGAAAAACTATTACAATAATAACATATTGGCTTCTTCTTCGGTGCCATAGCTTGAAATCTTGATCTTCACAGGACTGTGTCTTGAGCGGTTATGATTTCTACAGCCCGGCCTGGCAGCTTTTATACCCGTGGTCCACACGCGGAAAGGACGTGGAACTGACGCAATGAGGAAGCGGAACAGTCGCCGGCGTCTGTTTTGCGGGCATACCACGGATAAACAGCGGGTTAGCCAATTTTGCGCATTTTCTACCGCGGGCAACCACTGGCAAAAAAAAATCGCAAAATTTCACCCGCGATACAGACGCAAACGGCCAGACATGGGGACTTGAGACTTAGTGACTTGGACTCGAGTCGACTCGAGTCGCTGTTTTTATGACTTGTGACTTGACTTGGACTTGGCAATCTAAGACTCGGGACTTGACTTGTGACTTGACTTGCCCAAGAAAAAAATACTTGGGACTTACTTGGGACTTGAAGGTGAAGACTTGAGACTTACTTGAGACTTGCACATGTGTGACTTGGTCCCATGTCTGCAAACGGCTGTGTGACCGGGCCCTAAGTTAAAAGCCTTGCTGCAGAAAAATATGAAAATATTACACAATGTCCCTTTACTATGAATTATTTTACAGCTTAAAAGAATGAGTATTTTAGAAGACAATTGAAAAATAAGTAGGGTGGCATTAGCTCAGGAAGTACAACGCTTGTCTTGGGGTCAAGAGGTTGCAGGTTCAATATCCGGCTCCTCCGTGTTATATGTCGAAGTGTCCTTAGGCAAGACACTGGACCCCTAATGCCCCAATAGCAGGTAGTTAGTTGACCTGCATGGCTGACGCTGCTATCGGTTAGATAGTGTGTAAAAGGGAAAAGTATGAGGCACATTGTAAAGCGCTTTGGGAGGTCTTCGTTGACTTGAAAAGCGCTATAGAAATGCATAACATTTAACGTTTACGTTTACATCCTGTCGGCAGACGGCAGCAGTGAGTTTTCCAATTTTTAATTCACTGGAAATAGTGATTCCGTTCGGCGCGAGTACTTCCGGGTTTCACCACACAACAACTGTGCTCCGGCGTTTATCCACTTCCGGATTATATTGACAAGTACTTTTTATTTTGTTGCTTTAAAATGAACACTGGACTCAAACATTGGAAAGAGGCGGCCACGCTAATTTTGGCCGCGGGTCACCGGCTCGGCGCGGACACTTCATTCATTTCTGGTTTGGAATCTTTTTATTCCCCGGTAAAACCCGAAGAAAGACATCGGGTTCCTCAATTCGACTACAATGTTTTACTTCTTAAACGAAGTAGTAAAAGCGGGTTCATGCCTAACGCGTATGTGTTCCCCGGTGGTATGGTGGACTCTTCCGACTTTTCCACTGAGTGGCTGGCCATTTTCAAAGCCTTTACTAACGCTCCCAACTTCGGTTTGAGGAGCGTCCATCAACCATCGGAGACCAGACCTCCAATATTTTCTACCGACAGGCTGAAACTGGGCTCACCCATACCAGGAGAGGTGGCATTTCGTATCTGCGCCTTGAGGGAAACGTTTGAGGAGTCTGGTGTGCTGATTCATGTGTCCAAAAAGGACGAGTTGAGTCTTTTAAAGAGCATTAAAGACAAACGATCCAGCGATGAAATCAAGCATTACAAGGTAAACGGGATCTGCAGCGATCAACTTAGCAGATGGAGGAGTTTGGTGATCCAGAACCCTTCGAACTTTATCAGGATGTGCAGGGAGTTGGAGGTTTTGCCCAACATCTGGGCCCTCCACGAGTGGGGTAACTGGCTAACCCCTGTTGGAAAATACGGCGTGAAAAGATTTGACACAGCCTTCTTTATGTGCTGCCTAGGGGAGAAACCAGATGCCTTTCAAGACCAGAAGGAAATTCAACATTTACAGGTGTCCATAAATATCATGTCACTGTCACGCGATTAAAAATATCTATCTTTAACTGGATTCCCTTTTTTACAATTGAAAAGTTTGTACAACTCTCTAGGTTCATACGAGCTTTGAGAAAAAAATGATACAGTTGGAATAATTATAACTTAAGTATTGATTTTGAACATTTAAAACAGACATTTATAAAATTTGGCTGATTCTTTCAATTGATTCTGTTTCAAAGAAAAAGTGAGGTTTGTTGTTACTCTGGATCCGCATCTTTCGCCTACCCTGGATCCAGTAAGACCAAAAAAAAAATTCCCTCTTTTATACAAAATCTACACGTACAAAATGTACAATGCATGTCATCAAGAAAATATTGGTGTAAATGTTGCTTGAATCTTGGAGAGGCGAGTCAGACGTTTTTGTTCTATGTGCTCTTAAAATGTTCGTGCGTCTGAGAAGTAACGCCATGATAGCAAGGTCTGCCTTGCAAAAACTGCAAGCTGTCATTTTTTGGGCTGTATCAGTGCTAAAATGCTCCCAAACATTAAAAGTTTTGGTACGCATACTTGAAGTTTACGCAGCCATTTCTGTATGTTTATGAGACTCTCAACAGAGATTATATTCATGAAGATCAGTCTCTCTGTTAGAAAAATATGTATGGCGACCAATAGTCGACAATGTAATTCATTGTCAACTAATTTTATTATCCATTTTAGTCGACGTTGTTGACTAATCATTGCACTTCAAATGGCTAATTTAAAAACAATTACTCGTCAAAGCAGCCCCCGTTAAGGTCATTGTTAATGACTCTACTATAAGACCCTGACCAAAAATAGCATCCATGAAAAACTTCTCAGTTTAAAACACCTGCTGTCACAAAAGCACACAAAGAGTCATCCTACATTTGCCAAAAAGCATCTTGATTATCCTTGAGGCTTCTGTAGAAACATTGTGTGGACTGACGAGTCAAAAAATGTAACTTTTTGGAAGTTGTGCAGCACCTTACATCTGGCGTAAAAATAGCACAGTATTTGAGTGAAAGAATATCATGCTAAAAGTAAAACATTGTGGTGGTACTGTGATTGGTTCAATGATCTGAAACCTTTTGTGAGTGATAAATATGCACACAGAAATCAGGTAGGGCGCATATACTTTTCGCGGCACTGCTTTTAGTATACACTGCTGCTCACCATGTGTGTTGACGGCATCCCAGTGGTCGGCGCCCTCGGACATCCTGCGGAGTTTCCGGGCTCGCAATTTGTGGATCGCACCCCCGCAGTTCTACGAGTTGAGTCGATTGTGCCGCTTCCCTTCACTCAGTGACCTCCACGCATTCGCCAGGCGGCGAGGCACGGAGGGCTGCGAGCACTGGCTTCCTGTCATCATCTTCCAGGACAACAATTACATATCATTGCTCCCAGGTTTTCATTTATTTCTTTTTTTTAGACCTCTCAATTTATGGTCTCAGTGTTGATATTTTGCTGCTCTTTTCCTGCAGGAGACCAGCTGTACCCATCTAACAGTTTAGAACCAACAAAATTGGAAGAAAACATGGAACGTCAAAAAAGTTTAGAAAATGCACGACATCGCTTCTTGATCTCAGACCCCTACAGTCCAGAAATACAAGTCAACATCAAACCCAAATACAATCATACACTACCTATCGTTGAACGACTTGACTCCACATCCCTTGTGTGAAAAATTGGAGGACCTGTGATGAACACCCAGAAGTAGAGGTAAGATCAGGCCTAAAAATAAATAAGCCCGACCCGAGTCATGGGTATATAAAACCGAACCCGACGGATTAACTTGATTTGATAAAAATAAAAGAAAAAAAAATAAACACAAACCTTAAATTTGCCGCCAAAATAAACACGAAGCTTTACTTCGGCCGTACGTACTTCAGCTGGCATACGCAGCTTGGGGTTTTCTTGGGGCAGAGTCCCTCAAATCAAGTGTGCACTGTGCCTAAATGAACATTTTGGCACTGAAGTGCACATATCGGCGACGTGCAGCAAAGAAAGTGACACCGAACAAAATGGCACTGTAAAGAAAATGAAATTCTGCAGATTACAAACTGCAAATAGTGAAAGATTTGGCCAAAAAGTGAGAGTGAGAGAAAGTTTCTAAAGCTTGTTAACTATTAGCAAGAAGCAGAAATGAAATCTGACGTGAGACAGATGGAAGGATGATATAATGATTTTAACTTAAACTGGTAGTTTGGTAAGTATTTTCTTTATCCAAATAATCACATGAGTAAAAGTAAGTGCATGCTGTGTAGATCCTTAACAAAGAGAAATGAAAAATACGGCGAGAGAGAGAGAGAGAGAAGCCCGACTCGCCCAACTTAAAGATTGACATTTTAAGCCCGAACCCAGCCCTAATTTCGGGCCCGGGCCCAAGATCTTACCTCTACCCAGAAGTAAAACAAAGTTTTATGCCTTACACACACAAAGCTATTTAAGTTGTGCCAGTCAGATTCACTTTACCTTTACTGTCTTTGCCTTTATTTTATTCACAAGTTTGATATACAGTTATCCCTCACCTGTTGTGGTTAATAGGGACCAGATGGATCAGCCTCAGTCCCTTCTCGGACCCGATTACAATCTACAGAGCACTGGCGATCACCATTTCCTTGGGGTTTTCTGACTTTTTTCTGAGTCCGATTTGATCAATGGATTTATTTTTAATCCAACGAGCCGTTTAAAGATAGCGGTCGCAGTCCTTCAGTTTATTAGGGTGTCCACAATGACTTGTGCGCCCACTCCGCTGTTTCAATGACAGCCAGACCAGCCTATCACAGTCGTTGACACACAGTCACGCCCACCCAACACACACACAAAGCCCTCCCCAAGCTGCCCTTGTAATAGCCTTTGCTGTGTTCTGTTTGCTGAACACAATGCACAATACGTTGATATCAATGACAATTAAATTCAAAACCTGGGAGTTGGTGAACCAGCAATAACCGAAGTGCAAAGTATTTGATTATGGTTTTAATTCTTGTAAATCATTTACAAATGTCACACCTACAATATTTTAAAAGGAATTTGGGAGTATTACAGTGCAGTGAAAGCTCATTGTTTGCAATGGTGAGACATAAATTTACGTTATATATAATAATATATATAAATTATTCTATTTTCTTTCTTTTTACAGATATGCAATAAGGGCTATGTTATTTATTATTCCACCTTATTTAACTGCCATGGAATAGTGGTTACCTCTGCCAAAATGATTAGTTGTTGTTTGTTAAATAATGGTGTTTCTAAAAAATTGATATCTTTTGAGATGTAAATGTCACAAAGTACATGATTAAGGCAAATGAAAAAATGTATATTAATGTTGAAGATCATGTGATTTTATTTTTCCAAATCTGAATGAGAAATTCAAAAGCATATGAATTATGTAAACGATTTTATTATAATCATTAATATTCAAAGGATCTAACATTTTTAAAACACCCCGTATATGAAATGCTATGAAATGTGTATTATTGCTTAGATTACGTATCAATTTTTGAAATGTATCATGGGCCATGGAAAAAATCAAGGTTTAGATTCACAAATATGTTTGCGATTTACTCATGATCTAAACATTTTGTCTGTTAAAAAATTGCACATGCCAGATTAAAAATGGCATATGTAATTGACGGCTATATTTGTGGATCTGCTATATACATGATTTATACTGGATTTCTTCTTTTAATGGTACTCGAGATTTTAGAAATTTGGCTTTGAAAGTCTTTAAAAAGTGCTTGAATTTTGCCATAATAAATTTGTACGAACCCTGATAAGATCAACAATATACTTCCAGGTTTTAGAAAGCAAATATTTGTTTCAGTGATTGTGTATTATTTATTTTTCATCACTGTAAAATTAAATTTTATGACAAAAGACAATCATCATGAATCTAAATCAGCCTTACAAATTGATGTTGTAATACCTTTGTCATTCTTATTATTAAATTATATTCCAAGCACAGTTCGTTATTATTATGGCCTTTTATAAAGGGAATATAAAAAATTCAAAATAATAGATTTAATTATGTAGACAGAAATTGAATCTCACCATAGTAATTGTAAGGGTGATTTCTGTTTTGATCACTATTTTCAAGCGTGTGTACATGTGTGTCTGTTTGTCTTTGCTACATTGTGGGATCCAGCACCTGACACCACAGTTGTGGTGTGGGAACCAAAGACCCAAAACCTAGTCCCCACATTTTCATCATTGTTTTGGTCCTAAAATGAACGAAGACTTGTCCAGGCTTAGTTTTATAGGTTGTCCCACAATGGCCCAAAACCAACTTTTTTTTGTGTGCAGTATAAGTGTATAAATTGGTACTGCAACCATACAAGAGGTAGTATTTTCTCAATTGTTATGCTTTTCCCAAGTGTGTGGTAGGGCTTAACGGTTAATTGATATTGCGATGTGACCTAGTGATATCTAGTAATCGTAAAACACAGCTCCCCAGAAGAAGACACTGTTTACTTAAGTTTACCCAATCAACAATCCTGTAATATTTGCTTCAAATCCCAATTCAAGACATACACAAAGCAAATTGAATGCTGTTATTGAACTGTTTGAAGAACCTGGACGTTTTTGGTCTCTTTTTAAAGGTAACACACACAAGTTTTGTCCCAACTTGAAATAATCACTGCTAGTTCTACTAACATTGAGTACTCTGAGTTCCGCCTATGTCCCGGTCCGAAGCTTACGTTCTGAGAGTGCCGGTCTTCTGGTGATCCCAAGAGCAAAGAAGTGTTCTGCTGGTTCGAGAGCGTTCTCCATTCGGGCACCGGTGCTGTGGAATGCTCTTCCCCCTGAGATCCGATCTGCAACCTCAGTGGAAATGTTTAAATCTAAGCTTAAAACTCACTTCTACTCTATAGCATATGATTAACCTACTCTTCTCGTCGGCTCCAGAGCAGGGGAATGTATAATAATAGTCTGAAAAATAGTCTGTGTAATATAGTGTAATAACCTGTGAAGCCCTTTGAGACTCTTTGTGATTTAGGGCTATACAAATAAAAATGACTTGACTTGTTGGACCACACAGAAATAGAATGTTTTTGCTTTTTGCAGCATTTTTGTAGCATGGGCATCTTAGCTGTAAAAAAGCCGGGACAATAGCATGAAGCCTTACCTGGTCCCATGTCAAAGTTGATCACATTCTGAAAAAGTAAATATTTTACATATTTTTTTAAGGGTTTGTCTAGGCGTTTCCAAAAGTGGCCATTTGGAGACCCCCAAAAAACTTGCTTCTTAACAGTTTGATGTCATTGTCACCAGTATTCATTCTTAGATGCATAAGTGGGGTCAAAAATGACCCCCACAGGTTGTTATTTTTCAAAATATTAAAAAAGAAGTTGTAATATCATATTTCAGGTATTCCAGGTTAATGACATAATGCAAATAATATTTTTATTTTTTTCCCCACTAATTTTTGACCCCACTCTTGAAAGAGTGTATGTACCAGTAGGTCATGCATCCAACTGTTAAGCACTCGCAAAAAAAAAAAAAGTCAGAGAATGCACTTTTCTTTTAAAATCGAAAATCGCATCGAAATTGCAATTCTGGTTTGTTAAACGGCAATTCGTTTTTTTTTCCCAAAATTGTGTGTGTGTGTGTGTGTGTGTGTGTGTTGCGTGTGTGTTGCGTGCGTGAGTGCGAGAATTCGACAGGCCAAATTGAAATAACTATGCCAAACCTTCGCCATTTGCGGTGAGGAGTCAGTGGAAGGTTACCATGGCAACTTTACAGCCATGGAAACCCAGCCTCTTTGTCAGCAATGATGCTGTGTTGTGTGTGGCTCACATCTTCATTGAGGGTTTGTATGGGTGCTCGAAATCCCTAAAAATGCTTAAAAATTAATGTTGTGTTTTCAAGGTTTGAAAAGTGCTTGAATTTTAGGAGAAGTGCTTATTAATGCTTGAAATTGTTTAGGTTAGGTGGTTCCAAAATAGGATAGAAACTAAGGTAAAGCCTCCTTGTTAAATTATTAAAATATATTTAGGGTCTGAAATAGAGTTGGGGCGGGACTGGTGTTACAGCTAAAGTTAGGTTTAGGGGTTGGGAACTAGAGTTTGAGCTCCACGCTAGGGTTCTAAATTTATTGTAGGGTTCCAAAACGGGTATAGAGCTAGGGCTATGGTTTGAAACTTGGGTGTGGGCTATAAATTATTTTTTTTAAAGGATTTCAGGGTTCTGAATTAAGGTTTGGGCTAGAATTAGTGCTTGAAACTAAAGTTCAGGCTCCTGTGCTTTTGACCGATGCTGGATGTCTTTTAATGATACTGGGAAAAATTTGAAAATTGTCTTTGAAAGTCCTTAAAAACTGATTGAATTTGGCCATAAATAGGTGTCCATTGGGCGCTCTGTTTGGGTGAAGACCTGCTCATCTTTCAACAACTGCTCACCGAGTTGTCTGAATCAAGTTTAAAGGGAGTTTGTATAATTCAACTTCTACCAGTGGTTTAAAAAAGTCATTAAAAAGCTATATTGTTTTAAAGATGAATGATCATATAAATGTGTTTTTATATGTGTTATATATATATATATATATATATATATATATATATATATACATATATATATAAAATGGCAGTTTTTCTATGTTGCAGATTTTTTTGAAGCATTGTGTTCTGCATTGTGATTGGCTGAACCGTAGCCCAACCCTTTTTTTTCTGCCTGGGTCTACAAGTGCGTCAATGTTTTGTGGTCTAACTTGAACACATAGGTAAAACAGGTTGACGAACCCACAAATTTTACAGTTCACGGATTCTTTAACCGCCAGGGCACCTCTTCCTGTGGCGTGTCTTGGGCAACTAAAGCCTGGCAGGCCCCATCTCTTCTAAGACTGTTTTTCTGGGTGGGGTTTTGCTCCCCCACATGAAACTGTTGCAGTAGAAGCCTGATTTGACTTGTATACAGCACCTTCATCATCTGGTAGCCATTTTTTTTTGTAAGGCATCATCTCCCTCTTCAGGCATGATGTCGGCATTGATGGGCAGCGGCGTGTGACAATACTTAGCCTAGATCCTTTATCACTTGGGAAAAACTATTACGTGTGCGCCAACGTTTTTTAATTTAAAGTTCCTCTAAAAGCAAACCTGTCAACAAAATGCTCTGGACCCACAAAAGCACCAGAAGGCAGAGGAAGATGCTTTCTATCACCAGAAAACGGGACTTCTTACCGGCTACACTTGTTTGATATTGGAAAGGTATATGGTTTATGTAGGAGGCAAACAACACCTTTTTAACATTTTCCAATGAATATACAGTAGATGGATATAATTTGTGGCTCGGGATATATAGTTTTTTTGTTTTGTCTTTTTTTATCCAATATGGCTCTTTCAGCATTTTGTGTTGCCGACCCCTGCCTTATTGGAGTCTTCCATATCGTCCACATCATGTCAACAAAGTATCATGTGAAGTAAAAACGTACTGTCCTAAACTATTTTCTGCCCCTTAGTGCAAAAGATTATTTTTTTGAATTTATACAAAAAAAACCTGTATAGTACTTTTTTTATGCTAAACGAATGCCTGGGCCTGTAAATTGTTATTTTTTTAATTTGGTTTAATTGTTTAATAGATTATTTAGTAAATATATTTTTATTATGCAGGTTTAGACTATTGCAGGACCTATTTAGAACGCAACGCTCGCAAAAACGAGGGATAATTGTACTTGTAGGCCAGGAGTTTCTATTTATTTTACACAACATGAATCTCACCTAGAGGGAGCTGAGAAAAGTATCTGCCATCTTGCTTGCTCATGAAAAGCTGGGCAATGTGAAGAAAATAGTGAACTTTGGTCACTTTGGGTGTCCATAGTTTGTATTCTTTCTTGTGCTATTTATCACTTGGTTGCACTACAAAATACAATGACATCTAGTGGTCAAAAATCACACAGAAACCCTTTAATCTGGCTTGCTGAACAAGTTTCAAAAAATTCTACAAATAACTTTTTTTTGTTGTTGTTGGTTTGGTGTCCCAAATGTGTCTTTGTTGCACTATACAATACTGTTTTTTAATAATGCTTAACAGAGGAAGTTTGGGAATTTGCAAGCTTGCTAAAAAATGTTTCGATATTTCCTGGGTGCTCTCAAATAGTTTCGAGAGTCTGCAACTTCCCTGCCTCAGACATTAGAAGCCAACATTTAAGGGGCCAACTTTTCCCCCCCATGTTTATTGTATCTCCATTATAGAGCTTGTGGAAATTTTTTTGTAGGTTCAGGACCAGGACAACTTGTGGTTGACAGAGTAATGAATTCTGGTTTTCACCAAAAGATCATCAAGTAGAAAGAATGGGCCCTCAGTTTGAGCCCTCAGACTCAAGTGCTCTTGGATCATGCAACACGAATGATCTAAAACACACAAGCAAGTCCATCTCTAAATGGCAAGTTAAAAAAAATAGGTTCTGGAGGCAAAGTCTGGATTTAAACACAATCGAGATGCTGTGGTGTGACCTTAAACAGACAGTTCATGCTAGGAAACCCTCCAATGTGGCAGATTTGAAACAGTTTTGCAAAGAAGAGAGGGCAAAAATTCCTCCATAGCTTTGTGAAAGATTTATTATCAATTATCGTAAACATTTGATTTCTGTTATTGCTGTCGAAGTTGGCCCAACTGACTTTTAGACCCAGATAGGTTTAGATTTTAATTTGTGTCTTAATAATTTCCATCAAAATGTCACAACTGCATTTTCTATTTCCTTGGTTTGTCTCTGTGTGATATTAAAATGGGTTTGATGATCTGAAAACTCTGTGAGTGATAACAACTTAAAAAAAAACAGAAATCACAAAGGAGGTAAATACTTTCGCGTCACCGTGATATCATTTTCCAGCTTTTTAATAACTTTATTAGGGTTTTTAATGTTTTATCAGTGTCAGCCCATGCACGATTTAGAACCACCCCACTCCTCCTTTCGAGCCTTGGAGCTTAAACGCGTCCTGGGCTATTCCAGGAATACACAAATACTCTTAGAAGTAAAACCATTAGCCCGGCAGATCAAGCATCGCCGTCGGAAAATGGAATTGCGTTTGACCTTAAGGTGGTTACGTCGCAAGCAATAACTGTCTGTGCAAAATCCCTACAGCTTTGCCCACTGCCGAAAAAATAACAATAAAATAAAATCTTACCTTATATGCAGAATATGTTGCGTTAGGAATTGGCACCTCTAACTGTTTTTAGTGGGTCAATATTGACCCGGGTTCTATCTAAATCCTGACCACCAAAAAGAAAGTATCGCTTACGATAGATTTAATACAAGACCCAAACAAACATATGCATCCTTACCCATATTTTCCCATTGTACTTTGCTTTTATGGCCCCGCTGACACATCAGTTATTACATTTTATCACAGGGGTCTCCAACGCGGTGTTCACAGAAACCAGAGTGCCCCCTAAGGACAGCTGAGGTGCCTGGATACCTGTTCTGAAAATAGCTTACCAGTGCTGGGTCATTTCGGATTCCCTTGTAAAACTACTATATAGCTCGTTTTTTCTTATTAGAAGTTGGTCACAGAGTGATTTAGCTAGAAGCTAAAATAGCTAGCTTGTACCTAAATAGTGGGTATGTTATCATCTCAAGCAATACAAAAAAATCTACCTACTTGCCTGCCCACTGTAAATAGCTGGCTTACAAGACCGACTACAACTTTGGTTAACTAGTTCAGCGGTAGAACTGAATTCTGCTATAGTGTGTAGCTAGAAATAGAGAGCTATAGCTAGAAGTTACATTTACCTGGGTACTGTACTAGCTAGCTAGTAGCTATATTTTAATTTCAATCGATCAAAAAATAATTACTTGCTGGACCGGGCACTGTAAATGGCCAATCAGCTTACAATATAAACTAAATATTTGGCCAGCTAGTTTACTATTCAACCCTTTACAAGGGGTCTCCAACGTGGTGCCTGAAGGCTCCAGAGTTCCCCCTAAGGACAGTTCAGAGGTCTGGGGACCTGTTCTGAAAAACACACACCAGTGCTGGGTCATTGTGATTTTCTAGTAGAATATATATATTTTTTGTGGTCGAATGAATCTATTTAACTAAAATATTAAATGTGTGATAAGTGCATATCAAACTGGGTATCTCTCAGCTTAAAAACGGTTGTAGACCCCTGTTTTATAACCATGAAACTAGTTACCGAACACCTTGTAAGTTTTTATATTTTAGAAAATAGTAAAGGGTGTCCTTAACTACAGATGGTAGATATGTTTTCACATTTTAACCCTATAAAACGGTACCTGGTCAAATGAGCAGAAAAAAAAATCATGATGGACGAGACAGTTGCTTTATCAAAGCTTTCATTTTATTATATTATTAGAAATTCAAATAAACTGTAGTTTTCCTGTCTTGTCCTTCATTGAATTTTTTGTTATGAGAATGTTGGTAAAATCAAAGAGATGAACTCCTTATCAGGACGTCGTTTAATTGAGCAGTCTCTAACGTGGTGCCCGCAGGCCCCAGGGTGCCTTGAAAGGATGGCTAAGGTGTCCGCGAACTTGTTCTGAAAATAGCTCACCTTTGTGATTTTCTTTTAAAAAGATGTTTTAGTTGTTTAGTTTATTTAACCCCACTTGCAATAATTAATCTAGTATTAATAGTAGCATCAAAGTAATAAAATGATTAGTAATTATATTGTTAGGAAGAAAAGCGTTATGCTATCAGTTGACTGGGTGGCCGCTGGCGCTACCAGTGAGCACTAACACAAGAAAAGGTCTAATAAAGGCATACAACTATTTTATGTATTATTTATTTGCAATAATCTGTGGTCTGTGCTTCCCTTTGAGACTCCTTGTGATTAAGGGCTATACAAATAAACATGACTTGACTTGACTTGAGTAGTTACTTTAGAAATGCATGTCCAACCAGGATGCCCTTTGCGCCAATAAGTAGCGAAAAGTAGCTCTCAGCTTGAAAAAAGTTGGAGACCCCTCACAGAGAGATTAAAAAGTAGGAGAACCCAACAATTAACCCCCTAAGTTTCTGCTCGGAGCCTTCGCTCTGAAAATCCGACCTGGTCATCCTGGAGGGGGGATTACCCTATATGAAGTTTTCCGAATTTACTCATGCTGAGGTTTTAAGGTTTTTTTTTTCCTTCATGCAGGTTTTAGATCAGGGGATGGTGGTAATAGTCTGTAATAGTCTGTAATAGTCTGTAGAATGTACAGCCCTTTAAGATGTCTTGTCAATAAGGGCTTTACAAATAAACAGGACTTGACTTAAAAGCAGAATATTCTGGACAACATTTTAACATAGACAAAGGCTACTTTCTGGCTATAGTGTGCAAATGACATTTGAAGCAAGCTTTTTATACTTTTTTTTGTACTTTTTTCTTTTTCTGAGGCAAAACAAGTTCTGGGTTATTTTTTTAATCACTTGGTCAATAGAATGTGATCGGCTATTATGGCAGTTGTTTATTTTTCCATTGTTGATCAATATCCTGCTATCAGCTAATTTGACAGCTCCCTCACTTGCCACTGTGGTTTTGTAGTCGGTGGACTTAAAAAATGAATATCTGGCTAAAGTTGAGACACTTCTCTGAATAGTACAGGCTTCAAAACGCAAGATAGAATATCTTAAAATAAGAAAAATGTTCTGCCAATTATGTAAGAATTATCTTATATTTCCATTTCATAATATATTTTCTACAAAAACCCTCAAAGACTGTATTCTGCTACATTAGGCTTCATTAAAACCGTTACTTAAATCCCCTCCAAGTGAGTACATGTCTGACTGTCTCTGCTAAGGCACATTTAGACCTCGTTTCTTTTATTTAGATTTGACCAATGACCCAAACAACCACCAGGTGGCACTTGTGAGCAGGGATAGAAACATTTTTTTACTGTATTGTATGTGCAGTGTATATAGCTGTAGCTTCACATATATCTATTTTTTTAATCCACAGAGGGTTCCCCCAAACAAACTGAGTACACAGACTTACAATTACACAGACTTGTAGTTTATTGTTGATTGGATGGACTTTGATGATCTGACTGTATAGTTGTTTTAAAAAAAAAATCTAATCAGATGTTGCTATAGTTACTCGTACATACGTAGTTTTTTCACCAAGTACTTTTTTACTTGTACTCAAGTAAATATTCGGATGGCTACCTTTCACTTGTACTTGAATTGTTCTGAAGTAACAGTACTTTTACTTAAATAACATTTTTGTCTAGTCCACCGCTATACAGCAAGGGATTACTGTATATGTTTTCTTATTTTGAAAGAAAATACAGCCAAAAACCTTAAAAAAATAATCGTGTTCGGCTAATGAGGTAAGAATTTATTTCTTTCAGTGCAGAGTTGACGATTGACACTAAAACTTCGACCGTTGTGTCAAAAACAAATACAGACGATCATTTTCTTGTGTGTGCGTTTTGAATGGTTTTATTATAATAAATATACCTGATTGCATGTACATTATCTGACACAAATGACTGTTGGTACAAAACGTCTAATCGTCATATATTGTATTTACATACACATTGCAAAATATACATTCAACCCCAAAAAGAAGCACAAGCTTAACAGTGAACTGGTAAATTAATTCATGACTGTGGTTGTCCCTAAAAGGGACAGTGTGTAATGTATAGTGCCTCCTAGTGGTACAAAAAACGTTAATTCAGTAAAAATAAAAGAAAAATTAAAACATTGATTTGAATACTAGGCAATAATAAATGAACTGTTATACCAATGAAAAAAAACCTTGGGTCGAGAATTTCTTTTACATAGTGGAAACCCCTACCTAAGGTCGCTGCCATGTTTGTCTGCCGTCTTGCTGCTAGCTGTGGCACAGGTTTTTATATATAGTTTACCATCTATTGGTCAAATATAACATACTCAGGCTTTAAAGCTCCCCCAAAACTCCTATAAATAGTGTTAACATAGTGTGGCCTGATTTGATGCTCAACAATTTAAGATCATATTCTTTAGGCACCCTTGCCTACATCATTAAATCACAGGTATCCTGTTTGGAAGTAGTGTGTAATATTTGACCACTGGTTGTCTCCGTATGGTTTGGCGCTACCAAAAAGGAGTGCTAGAAAGCACAAGGAAGAATACAAACTACAGAGAGACAACTTGTTTTTCCCCTCACTTTTTTTCCGAGCCTATCGTGGGGAAAAGATGAAAAAGTAAAATGAAAAAGGAAGTAAAAGGAAAGAAGGAATGAAAAAAAGACAAAAACAACTAAAAGAAAAAGGAAAGAAAGAAGAAAGACAAAAAATGGAAAGGAATAAAAAAGAAAAATCATGTAAAAAAAATAAAAGGAAAGGGGAAAAAACAGGCACTATGACATACACTTCTAATCAGTGCTAACTTTGCAGTCGCTCAAACAGTGACTGTAGCCTTCAACCTGGAGAAGATGTCATCAGGTGGTGTCCAACTGTCACTGGGCGTTTCGACCCTAAACCACAACGCCCTCGAGTTGGCGGGCCGGCAGTGCTGGCCAGTCACTGCCCACCTTCTCCTGGTTCCCAGCTAAACTCCTCTCTCCTACTCCAGGGCCAGCAAAAGGCCCTCTCCACGGCTTCCCCCACCCTATGGGCAACTGCCTTCCTCTCCCTTCCACTTATTCCCAGAGCTGTTAATGTGTCCCATACAGACTGTGCTGGGAAGCCCCTCCACCCGACCTCCACTGGGAAGGTCAGGTGCAGGGGCAAAGGGAATAAAAGAAAAAAATACATAAAAATGAAAGTAAAAAGAGAAAAAAAGCTAGAAAAACGTCAGAAAGAAAAAGAAGAATAACAAAAATAAAATTTAAAATGAACAAAAGTTATCTTACAGTACAACTTTTTAAATTGTTTTCTAATTTTGTGTAAAAAAATAGAATTACGCGCAAAAGAAAGAAAAGAAGAAAAAAATACTTTTCAGGGTTTTTCAGGGTAGCCTGGGCAGCAATATGGCAGCCAATCACGTCAGCTCTCTCTAGATGAGTGCTTCTCAATTATGTTCTCAATTATTTTCTTTCATGTGCCCGCCCAAGCTAGAGTGCCACTGCCCCCTATCAAGTGGAGGTACAATTCCAATTTATTGTAGTACAGTTAAAACATAAAAAATAAACTTCCCTGAGGTCAAAATGCGCCCCCCCTTAACATTGAGAACCACTGCTCTAGAAGATGATCGTCTCATGGCAAATCAATGATAATAATGGACTGCTGTGTATTTTTCAAAAATACATGTTTCTTATATTTTTGCTTATTATATAAATCAATTTTATTTTTGTTTTTTAAATGATTTTTTTCCACCAGGAGGCGCTAAATAATACACACTGTCCCTTTAAACTAACTGTTGCTGTTCGTGCGCTTCCTTCAGATGTCGGCATTTACTTTAAGAGAGTGTTTCAACTGGTGGTTCGCAACCCAAAATCGGGCCACGGACTCTTCATTAGTGGGCTTGTAATTAGAGTTATATGGTGGGTCTTGTACACAAAATATAACAGTGTCCCTTTAAGAAAGGCAGAATGTTTTTATCAGCGCTGTTTTTGTGGAAAACACCATTTGGTCCAACTTCAGCCATACCCTAGCTTCAGCGGCCCCCAACTCAATTGAGTTAGAGACCCCTGATCTAGCAGTCAAACTCCATTCGTACATGAGCTCTCTCGCTAATCCACTAGGATTAGATGCCGCTGATGGCCAGATACTGCCTCGGTGAACATATTTCCGAAGCCTGACCATCAAGAAAGGCAAATAACATTTGTATGTGTTATGCACGCCTCCTGACATCGCATATGGAACTACTGTACCGCCATCTATCCGTTGCCTCTGCCCAGATCAAATAGAGCTCTTAACCCCTTAGATGCATAATTGGGGTCAAAAAGACCCCATGGGTTGTTATTCTTCAAAATCTTCCAAATAAAAACAGTAGTAATATTATCATGTTCCAGGTATTTTTGTAAAACATGTTTATGACATAATTTTGTGAGTTTTTTTTCCCTCTAATTTTTGATCCCACTCATGGAAGTGTGTATGGACTGATAGGTCATAATAATAATAATAATAATTTCCTTTGTATTGTCATTCTGTGTAACAATGTACACAGAACGAAATGTCGATACATCTGACCCGTTGTAGCGAGCCGATGCATCCAAGGGTTAAAAAAATACACCCCAAAAAAAAAGAAAAGATCTCCAAGGGTGCATAGTGTGTGTTAGTGGGTTCTTAGGTCTGATGACCCCGTTCCTTGTGATTGTGTCGCAAACACAATTGCCCCACAGGGACAATGAATCAATCGATTACTCTACAGTGCTCTTTCTTTTTTTGTTTTATCCCCCCCCCAAAAAATCACTTAACAGCCATTATCGTCACTTGTTCTATCCTTGCAAATACAAACAAAGTTCAATTCAAATTATCCAATGTTGCAAGTCCAGTTTTGCTTGCAGGACCACAAAAAACATGTGATTTGAATTCCTATTGATGCTCCGACCAAGTGCAGAACGAGCAGTTACCCACAACGTCCAGCAGGGGGCCTCTCGTTTATTATATTATACCATCAAATGGGGCAGCAGCAGCTCAAGGAGGACCAAAAGAGGTCTCAGGATTGGTTCCCGGGTCTGCCAAGTTAAATGTCAAAGTGACATTGAACCCCTAATGCCCCTGATCGGTGTGTGTGAATGGGTATAGTGTGAAGTGCATTGTAAAGCGTTGTGGGTGTCCTCTGTAAAGTGGTATATAATGGTACTCTACGGCACACAAATAATTGTGCCACATAATTTATGCCTAGCAAGGCAAACAAATACGAACAATTAAAGGGACAGTGTGTATTGATTGACCACGACATGTCGATGTATGGTGTAGTGCAATGGAAAAATGAGTGCTAAAAATCGCAAGAAAGAATACAAACAATGGAGACTCAAAATGACCAAAACACAACAGTTAACTTCTCTTGTTTTTTTGCCCAGCGTTTTTGAGGTTTTTGGGTAGCAGCAAAATGGTGGACAATTGTCCACTCCCTTTAGTTCAGGTTATGCATAACAAATGCTAATTTATTTACCTAGGACTTTTTTAAATGCATGTTCATATGATAGTTCATATAGCTTTGCTAATTATCTAAATCAATATTGTTTTTATGAAAGGAAGTTTTTCACCCATACGAGGCGCTATATAATACTTTGATAATGTTTGTAATTTTGCTCATTATTTGAATCAATGTGCTCTGTTTTTTGTTTTGTTTTTTTGAATATTCTTTTTTTTTTACCACAATGGGATGCTAAAAAATACACACTGACGATAAAGATGTTTTTACAGGGATAACTCAAAATTTGAGTCAATTTGTTGATTGTTATAACTTATTTCCCACACAAAAGATTTTTGTTTTGACACTATTGTAAAGTTTTGGATGGATTTCAATTAACCTTATGTGATATTTCGACATTTATTTTGTCATAAACGTCAAAGCATAAAACACAAAGTTTAGCGGCAAAATTTTGACTTAATCCTAGTGACGTTACAATTTTATGAAAAATGTACTGTACTCCCCCTCAGTTAAAAAAACAAAATCAATTTGCGTTATACGATGGGTCGGGAACCACAGTTAATGAAGATCATTGAGTTTCATTTGGGCCTTTTTTGTAAGTAATGGTTTCAAAACAAGGGGCAAGCAGAGTTATTTTGTAAAAATGTCACTAAATACTGCAAACGAGGATACCTACATATTTACCTTTGTTGCAGATGGCGTAGACAGAAAAAAGTGAGTAGGTGCGCTGTGAGCATTGCTCTGCCCTCCACTACCGCAGACCCAATCAAATTGCTCTGTGTGCTTTGTTGCCGTTTGTGAGTGTTTACAAATTGTTCTGTGGGTTTTCATCATAAAGTGTATCGACTGATAATATAGATTGTTTGATGAACTTCCATAGCAATGTACAGACAAAACGTCTGTCTGTGTGACACCTAGACTGTAAACTGTAGTAGGGTCTGTGCCCTTTATACACTGCACTAAACGGCTCTATTGGTATTATGTAGCTGATGCATTGACCAAACTTGACTTTGCATTTGTTAGAACTGTAATGCTGTATGATAAATATGCATGTTTAGCATTTTATCTTCGAGCCCTTTGTACTCATTAAGAGACATATCTGGTTGGCCAGCCATAGGTTCCCGACCCCTGCATTAGACCGAGCTTATCTTGCCCATGACAGCTCCAATTCGGTACACTGAAAATCCTTTTCTACCCCTCGAAAGGTCCTACCAAAGATCAGTGCGCATGGGCACGCACAAAGCTTATAGTGATTTGTGCCTTTAAAAGCGATGAGTACTTATGATTTTCGTTTGTATTTAGTCTTATTTGGCTCTTTAACTGCTTCAAAATATCAGTTTCTGACGTAGCTTTTAAGCTTGGCATGTTTTTCTGTGATTGCTTTCTAGCATTGTGTTTATTGACTACGGTAATCACACACTGTATGTATGCATGCCAACCCTCGTTTTTTATCATCAAAAAAGGTTTTGTTTGCAGTAATTTAGAATTTCAGTGTTGCTGGTTTTACTTGATTATGAAGAAAACAAAATTGCTGCTGTCAGGTCCACCCAAAGTAAGTCGTCTCGAGAGGGTGGAGGACTTAGGGCTGCAACTAATGATTATTTTCATAATTGATGAATCAGTCAATTATTTTTTCAATCGATAGATGAAACGTATTTCTTAAATATATTTTTCATTTCCTCTCTAATCAAATATTGAAGTTTTGAACAGATAGAAAAATATTGCACAAAACATCAGAAAATTCTGTAATATAAAACACTAAAAAATCCAAGTGTTTGTCAATTTAATTGACGATAAACAAAAATACTACATACAAATATATCCTGTACACCTGCAAATCTGTAAGATACTCTTTTTAGACCACCTTGTGTAGACTTAATCATGTCATTATTATTATTTTTCTTTTTACTTTATTTCATTTATTTATTTTCTGTTTTTTATCTGTACTTCTGCAGCACTTTTTGTTCCCTTGACAATTGTTAACTTTCTTTCATGATGAAACAGTAAAACTACAAAGTTGGAACTTTCATGTCAATTTTGTTTGCAATTATGCAATGTTCAATAAAAAAGAAATATTTAAAAATTACAAGATAACTTGTTTGTAAAGATGGTCTTGCGCTCTCTGCCGGACTAATGTGGTACTACAACGCTCAGCGTCACAATGGAATTGTCTGCAATCTTATTTGCATTGAGTTAACGTACTTAGTGCCTTATAAATTACGCGATACAACAAATCGATGACCTAATTAATTGTTTTTAATCTATTTTGTCGATTAGTTGTTGCAGCCCCATTGGAACTTTTGGCAGAACACCGGATGGCCTTGGTCATCGTTAGCAGATGACTACATCATTGTAGATTGATAATATTGTCGTGGTATTCTGCATTGTCTGTCTCGTTGTGAGTAAATAGGTGCCGCATTGTGTTTGTAAGGTGTATTTTCACTAAATAAGGAGGAATTGCAATTGCATTTAGCAATTGGCTGAGGTTGACAGGTATCCATCGTAGGTCTTCATGCATCACCTTTCTAGAGCTGTTTTTATGCACCTTATTTGTGCCTTGACCCATTCAAAGACGGTCTTTGCTTCAGGACATGTTGATGACCAAATATCCGAGCACCACCGCTACAGTCACAATGATGAAGAAGACCACCACGGCGCAGATGGACGCAAAGTTGGCGTCCCCACCGCCTCCCCCTTCCTCGTCTTTGGGCTCCTCCTCGCAGATAGAGATGACACCCACGGAGGAGTTCCCCACGCTCATGTTGGACTTGAGCTCGGCGCCAGCCTCCTGCTTGGCCTCCACTGCCCATGGAGCCACCTGCACCTTCATCTCCATCTCCTCCATCATCTGGCTCACCTGGCCAATCTCGGCCCGCAGGTCCCTCAGGTCGGCCGTGTCGATGTTGCTGTCCGCCTCATATTTCATATTCTGCACGCTCATGGCGCGAGCCGCCACCGGGCCGGTGCTCCCCGTCATGCCCGTCTGGATCAGGTGCCGGGTGGGCACCTTCAGCGGGAAGTCCTGACTTATCTCCAGGGAGCGTTTCATGTCCACCTCCAGTAGATCCATGCTGCTGGAGAAGAGCACCCATAGTCGCTCGTACTCGGCGCGGTCCTCCTTGCTGATGCTCTTGTCTTTGAGAAGCGAGGTCAGCTTAGTCCTGTTGGCAACAGCCAGCTCCTGCGCTTTTTTGCGGGTCCGCTTCAGTTCCTCGCGCAAGTTCTGCGAGTCTGACGTGCTGCCCAAAGCCACGACCAGGTGCCTGTAGCACGCCGTCACTTTATTCAAGGCGTCTAGCATAGTTTTACACTCCTCTTTTCCCATTGTGGCTCACCAACGCGTTCTTTTTCCTCTCCTCCTCCTCTTCCACAAAAATATGGCAAACAGGAGAGAAATGGCGTTCTATGTGGATCACCTCTCCCCTACGTGAGTGCACATTCCTCTCTATCCTGCATGCCGGTCCTCAAGATGATGCTTTACTCGCCCACAATCAGGATTTAGCCTTTTATGTTCTCCTTTACGCACGGATGCGTTTCTTGAAAATATCCACGTTTAGCCACAGGTGGGCAAAAAACGCATGGAAGAAAATATTAAATCCGTAAATTTAAATATAACAGCGAGGAGCGTCACGGCATCCCAAGAGGGGGAAAGCGAGATGTGGACGTTCGCTGTTTGGTTCCGATGAGCTCCGTGCGTCTATTTTGGTAGCGGAAAGCGTAATGGGTGATGTTTAAAAGCCCTAAGAGCCTTCTGTGGTCACGTGCGCGCGCAAAAAGCGATGCCCACCGTGACAGGCGGCGGGGAAAGAAGGGAACGCCCACTGACTTGGAGGCAAGAGTCAGAGTGCGCTGATTTGCTGCCGGTGGTGATCGTCACGTGGCGCACGCCCGCGTCATTGGGTTAGGCCACTACTGTACAGGCGGATCCTTACACAGGGAGTGACTTATCACTACTTAGAGCACAAAGTCAAAAATGAGGTTTGTGCGCCCGACTAGGTCCGCCAAGGGTTTAAATCCCTCTTTTCTCTCTCTCTCTCTCTCTCTCTCTCTCTCTCTCTCTCTCTCTCTCTCTCTCTCTCTCTCTCTCTCTCTCTCTCTCTCTCTCTCTCTCTCTCTCTCTCTCTCTCTCTCTCTCTCTCTCTCTCTCTCTCTCTCTCTCTCTCTCTCTCTCCCCTCTTTCTCTCTCCTTTTCTCTCTTTATTTATTTATGTCTTACTCTTTTTCATGCGTTCTTTTTCTCTTTCTATACGGAGAATTTAAAATACCTAGAATTCCAATAACGTGTTCATTATCTGCACCGCTTATCCTCAGCAGGGTCACGGGGGTGCTGGAGCCCATCCCAGCTATTTTGGACAGTGGGTAGGGGACACTCTGAACTGATTGCCAGCCAGTCGCAGGGCACAACTAGATAGATAGATAGATACTTTGTTCATCCCCGAAGGGAAATTCACATT
This sequence comes from Urocampus carinirostris, assembly GCF_059441175.1. Lineage (NCBI taxonomy): Eukaryota > Metazoa > Chordata > Actinopteri > Syngnathiformes > Syngnathidae > Urocampus > Urocampus carinirostris. Next base: position 47,649,536 of record NC_142352.1, read on the forward strand.
TCCAGCAGCATCCCTGAGCTGAGAACAAACAATCGAGAACAATCGAAAAATAACACGGGAGCTGCTGGAGTGGCTGCCATTCGTGACGGCGCCGGAAGAAACGATTCAATTTGAATCATGTACAAACAAACAAACAAAATATTTATGTTTCAATAAGTGGAAAATGGGGGGAAAATAATTTCTCATACTGAAATAACCAGGTAAAACTAATTTTAAGTTACCTGAATGTTGTGCCATCTCACCTTTCCCACTCTCTCTCCTGCAGTTGACTTGCTGCTGCTCGCTCCTGAAACTAATACTTACCTCTTTGTGTATTGCCTGCATATGGCGACACCCTGGATTGTAGGATTTCTTGAAGACTCTCAGATCTGCAACCTCAGTGAAAGTGTCTAGGCTTAAAACCCACTTATATTGAATAGCTTGTGAATGTTGTTTAAGTCAGTAGGGTGTCAACCAGATATGTCTAGTAAGACATATTGTAAAGCGCTTTGGGAGGTCTTCATTGACTTGAAAAGCGCTATATAAATGCAGACCATTTACTATTTAGAGCTGTGATGTCATTTAAGTGACAACACATTCCAAAAGGTGAACCGCATTATCGAGTGATAATTGGCAGCAATGTCCAGTGACACCGAGCAGGAACTACCCGCTACGCTGCTCCCTGAAATATCACATCGCAGCGTACCCTCGGCCATTCTGGAAGTAAAATACGACTCGAACGGCCATTAAAGCAAAATATTTGGATGTTTTTCAGTTAGAGCCTACCATATCTTTTATTGAAAGAGTTTTCTAAATCGGTCAATATTTAGTGTGTCATTGCAACTAAAACATTGCAAAACTATTCACAAGTTAAACTATTCTAAAAACAGTTGGTCTGGACACTTATGCACTGCAAAGGTCTTAGATAGATAGATAGATAGATAGATAGATAGATAGATAGATAGATAGATAGATAGATAGATAGATAGATAGATAGATAGATAGATAGATAGATAGATAGATAGATAGATAGATAGATAGATAGATAGATACTTTATTCATCCCCGAAGGGAAATTCACATTTCCAGCAGCATCCCTTCGCTGAGAACAATACAATAATAAAACAAAAAGAATACAATATACAAATACCCAGTGTGACGTGCAAATGCCCACTGTAGCGTGTTATATAGAATAACTAAATAGTGCTACACAGAATACATATTGCAATAAGATTCTGTAATATACAATGTAGGTGGTGTGGGTGTGGGCTTTTACTCTGCCGGGTAGAGTTAAAGAGCCTCATGGCATGAGGAAGAAAAGATCTCTTCAGTCTGTCTGTAGTACAAGACAGTGACAGCAGTCTGTCGCTGAAACTGCTCTTCTGTCTGGAGATAATGCTGTGTAGTGGATGCGATGGATTGTCCATGATTGACCGCAGCTTTTCCAGTGCCCGTCTCTCAGCTACTGTTGTTAGGCTGTCCAGCTCTTTGCCCACAACAGAGCTCGCTTTCCTAGCCAGTTTATTGAGACGAGAGGCATCCTTCTTCTTGACGCTGCCTCCCCAACACGCTCACAGGTCTTGGTGGGCTCTGTAATGTAAGTCTGTTCTCTTGCCATTGTTGGTATTCAGTCCTTACATTGTAGCAGGGGCCATTTTAGGTTCAAAGCTTTTGGGGGTGCTGAGCAGCCAAAGTGGCTGGTTATTTATTTTTATCTTATTTTTTTCATTTCACTTAAGCCAAAGTCCAGCCCGGGGACCACTTACAGCCCGTGATCAAATTTATACTATATATATACTACATATATATATATATATATATATATATATATATATATATATATATACATATATATATATATATATATTACACTCAAAAGTAGCATAGTACTCTAAAAGTGACTATCAAGTAACAAATTACCATATCGAAGCTGACCCACTAAAACAGTTTAAATATAGCCACTTAATAAAATAGATCAAAACACGTAAACCAATCTGTGGAAGCAGCGAAGTCTTCCTATTGAGTGCTTGCAAACTAACAGCTGAGACACTCCATATCCATGTTGTCTTTTGTCTTCGAACCAAGACATCTCCAAGACATCTCCTAAAATTTTCTCCAGGCATGGCCTTGCGATCTGCTGCTTGATACGCAATTCCTCCATTGGCACGCATGACCACAAAGTCGCCAGCAGAGCTCTGGGTTGTTGTTTCCCACTCCAGTACCGCACTCAAATAATGTTTTGTTTACCAGCTTGGGCCCGCTGTGTTAGGAGGAGGCAGAGGCAGCACTTGCCTCCTTTGCCCGCATTGCTCTTTTTGAATTATTAAGGCGGATGGTGCCTAATGATCTAATGACAGCCATGTTGCACTAATGGACTTAAGCACACATACGGATACGAAGGAAGCTTGAATTGTTGTCTGCGTCAAGATTGCCATCTTGGGAATAGTGCAGCGGGTTCTTTTGGGCAGATGTTTATAGTATTTTTTAATTACAGTATAGGATCCAGTGAGAGCCAGTACAAAAGGTTTACACAATGATAACAACATTTATTTTTCATTAAAGGGGGCGTCCAGGTTACCATTTTATATGAAAATACTTTTTAAAGCGAGGGTGGTGATCATGTTTTAACTATGCATATCTATATACATTGTATAAATTTTATATATATATATATATATATATATATATATATATATATATATATATATATATATACATACAGTGCATCCAGAAAGTATTCACAGCGCTTCACTTTTTCCACATTTTGTTATGTTACAGCCTCATTCCAAATTGTAATAATTTAATCTCTTGTCTCAAAATTCTACACAAAATACTCCATTATGACAATGTGAAAAAGTTTTTTTTTTACTTTTTTTTAATTTATTAAAAATAGAAAACTAAGAAATCACATTTACATAAGTATTCACAGCCTTTGCTTAATACTTTGTTGATCCACCTTTGGCAGCAAATACAGCCTCAAGTCTTTTTGAATATGACCCCACACCTATCTTTAGTCAGTTTTGCCCATTCTTCTTTGCAATAAGTCTCAAGCTCAATCAGGTTGGATGGGAGACGTTTGTGCACAGCCATTTTCAGATCTCTCCAGAGATGTTCGATCGGATTCAAGTCTGGACTCTGGCTGGGCCACTCCAGGACATTCACGGAGTGGTTCTGAAGCCAATCTTTTGAGATCTTGGCTGTGTGCTTTGGGTCGTTGTCCTGCTGAAAAATGAACCTTCGCCCCAGCCTGAGGTCAAGAGCGCTCTGGAGCAGGTTTTCATCCAGGATATCTCTATATATTGCTGCATTCATTTTTCCTTCTATCCTGACTAGTCTGCTAGTTCCTGCTGCTGAAAAACATCCCCACAGCATGATGCTGCCACCACCATGCTTCACTGTAGGGATGGTATTGGCCTGGTGATGAGCGGTGCCTGGTTTCCTCCAAACATGGCGCCTGGCATTCACACCAAAGAGTTCAATCTTTGTCTCATCAGACCAGAGAATTTTGTTCCTCATGGTCTGAGAGTCATTCAGGTGCTTTTTGGCAAATTCCAGACGGGCTTCCATGTTCCTTTTACTAAGGAGTGGCTTTCGTCTGGCCACTCTACCATACAGGCCTGATTGGTTGATTGCTGCAGAGATGGTTGTCCTTCTGGAAGGCTCTCCTCTCTCCACAGAGGAACGCTGGAGCTCTTACAGAGTGACCATCGGGTCCTTGGTCACCTCCCTGACTAAGGCCTTCTTCCCCGATCGCTCAGTTTAGAAGGCCGGCCAGCCCTAGGAAGAGCCCTGGTGGTTCCAAATGTCTTCCATTTACGAATAATGGAGGCCACTGTGCTCATTGGGACCTTCAAAGCAGCAGAAATTTTTTTGTATCCTTCCCCAGATTTGTGCCTCAAGACAATCCTGTCTCGCAGGTCTACAGACAGTTCTTTTGACTTCATGCTTGGTGTTTGTGCTCTGACTTAAACATTCAACTGTGAGACCTTATATACACAGGTGTGTGCCTTTCCAAATCATGTCCAATCAACTGAATTTACTGCAGGTGGACTCCAATTAAGCTGTAGAAAGATCTCAAGGATGATCAGTGGAAAAAAGATGCACCTGAGCTCAATTTTGAGCTTCATGGCAAAGGCTGTGAATACTTATGTAAATGTGATTTCTTAGTTTTCTATTTTTAATAAATTCAAAAAAAGTTAAAAAAAAATTCACATTGTCATAATGGAGTATTTTGTGTAGAATTTTGAGATAAGACATTAAATTAATACAATTTGGAATGAGGCTGAAACATAACAAAATGTGGAAAAAGTGAAGCGCTGTGAATACTTTCCGGATGCACTGTATATATATATATATATATATATATATATATATATATATATATATATATATATATATATATATATAAAGAAAAGATGGAAGGAGTTTAGATATGACCACTTTCTTTCACAGGCAAGTCAAGTGGGTTACCCTGGATGTGAAAAAAATCCCCCCAAATTCTCAGCTTTTTTACCAGAAAGATGTTCCACCCTCCAATGGTAAAACAACATTGAATATCCACACCAGCTTGACCATGCATAATACAGCCAGTAAGATATGGCCAGCATCAAAATATTTCACAAGCATCAGATAAGTCACTCTAGAGGTCAGAATGCTGCACAAAAAATCGTTTTCAACTTAATGTCTTACATAGAGTTAAAATGGTTGACGTTAAAAATGATGGTTTTGTGAGATTGTTCACATTTCCAACTAAATGCAACTTCTTTTCGTCTCATGTGACTTTTATGCCCTCTCCCGTGTGAACACCAACAGTTTTCCACAAACAGAGGAAGACACGTTACGTCACATGCTATGCACTGTTTGTGCCAGTACTCATGGATGCTAATGTCGTAGTGTATCTAGGAATTTGAAAGTAATTGTTATAATTTCATTTCATGAAACTGTGTCATTTTCTCACCCCGACGAGGACTACGGTGGCGCCGAAACTTCGAGCAGATTATAATGAAAAGAATGGATTGGTGACGCATCGGATAGCTTGTCTACCGGGACTCTTGTTCGAGCTTTCGGATAGTGACTCTAAATGTGAAGAAAGTGAACCTTTTAATGGAGATTTAGCGAAGATGTTAAGGTCAGAACCAGAGGATGAGGATTTTGACATTTTTTAATAAATAGATTACTGATAAAAAAAATGTGACTGCCAAACTGTTTTGCACCGTTTTTTTTATTTTGCTTTATCTGTGTGTTAAACTTTTTAATCAATACATAAATTAATTATGTTTTTAAATATACACACTTCTATGCTTGCTGCTTGTTGTAACGAGGCCGCAGCAGAGGGCACCCGCACTCTATTGTGCGTGCGCGCTGTGTAATGTTAAATGCAAATGGTCTGCATTTATATAGCGCCTTTCAAGTCAATGAAGACCTCTCAAAGCGCTGTACAATGTGCTTCACACTTACCCATTCACACTCACATACCGATAGCAGCGTCCACCATGCAAGACAACTACCTGCTTATCGGGGGCATTAGGGATTCAGTGTCTTGCCCAAGGACACTTCGACATATAACACAGAGGACCCAGGAAGTGAACCTCTTGATCCCAAGACAAGCGTTTCACCTCCTGAGCTACTGTACTGAAATACAACCAGCTACAGAGACAGCGGCTTGTAACACGGTGCGCCCAACGTTTGTGAAAATACATTATTCATATTAGTATTCATGCCACTTCGGCTGTCAACGAAATTATCTGTTGACGAAGCTCACCGCATAATGAAGTAACCAGTGAGTGTAAATCTGAGACTGCATCCAAAATGTTTTTTCTTGTGACACAGAATACGTGCATCTGATTTTATTTTTCTTTCTGTTGGGATTGTGGCAACTGCAGTCCTTTGAATGTGTTTCCATAGCAACCCTAACCTATTGCTGAGGTGGCTTCGGTTATTTTTCCCAAGGTAATCAACATTTTGGCAAAGTAGATGTTACAGTTTACGAGGAACGGGGCTATCTCTGATCATATTCTCGCTGTTGTGTTGATTTCATCCTTACCTGGCCCTTCCTTGCCTTGTGGAGGTATTTGTCGGCGATCAAATGCGACGGCTTTTCAGATTGAAGAGTGTGGGGGATGATTCAGATGCGCCTTGTTTGATTGCTCTCCAGCTGATGGCATGAGTGTGATTTCCTGCACACAGGCTGCTTATGGTTTTGCTCTTAAAGGAATTACAAAGACCTTTTTTCTTTCAATTAGGCACAGAAGGTTTAGTGTTTTCCCCCACATTGATGCAGATATGTTCCATAATATTCGACGCACCATGGATCTCGAGAAATTATTCCTCAAAGTAGACAGTTTGACCTCATATCCCTCTAAGGAGTGACGTCACCGGAAGACAACGAGGAATCAAAACAATGGCAGGTCCTTTTGAAGAACAGACGCCGATTGTAATAATCAGCGAATGCATAGCGTTCATTTCTGCTAGGATTAAGCGGAACTTTGCTTACCGTGTTGCTGGGACACTTCTGACTGTTTTGTCTGAGATGCATGCTTTGATCTAAAGCTGTGTAGGGTAAGTTTACCTGCCGTCGTGTACAGCGTGCGTTCCTTTTTTGCCTTTGCCTCCTTTTAGGTATGTGATTTTGATTTCCTTTATTTTGTTTCGCCACGTTTCTTGCAATTAATATAATATTGTCCAGATAGTACCCCTATTAGCGCGTGGGCTCAAGAAGTCTAAAGACAATTCACTTAAAATTGTCTTGTTGATAACCTTCAGATAAAAGATTGAGTACGACATTTTTCATCAGTTCTCATGATAAAATTATCTAAAAACTGAATTGGTGCTCCTCATAAAAATGATTAACTCATCTCTTCAGATAGATCTGTCAATCGACTACTTATTCAAACCCCAAAATTCGCTACAGCAACTATCTCAACTTATCTCATGATTTTTAGAAACGTGTAATTATTTTACACAATCTGTGACACCCTTTTGAGAAAGCTCACATGTTTGGCGGCCATCTTATTACAACAAAAGCCCAAAGGTGGCCCAACTAGGTTCAGGGCGCAATTACTTTCTCACATACGGTCAGGTTTTGAGTTTTTTTTGTGCCATTCTTAATGGAATCAGCATTTCAAAACTTCATTTTGTATTTCTTCTGGTTGTCCCTGCATGTGTGGTATTGAGATTGGTTTGATGATCTGAATCCTTGGTGAGTGCAAAAAACAGAATCAGGAAGATGGCAAATACTTTTTCATAGCACTTTATGTTCAATATGGCTCTTTCAACATTTTGGGTTACCAACCCCAGCCCTAGCCAAATGCCCCGCTTCCTTCTCCTGTGTCTTGAGACAAGTGTTTCACATCAGGACACCACGGTTGTATGGTGATCTGCATATATCACCAGGCGGATACAATCGGCCCTTGGGGGACACAGGAATGATCACACATTGACTCCCTCGCAGCAGTACCTCGCCTGTCACACACTCTTCAGCAGGACATTTATTCTCCTTTTGAGTCCAATACAGTTATCCCCTTTTGTATCACGGTCAGTGTTGGGACTAATGCCGTTATAAATAACACCATTACGTTACGGCATTGTTTTTATCAGTGACGGGGTCATTTAGCTATTTACTTTTTCCAGCGTTACAACGCCGTTAGCATTACTGATGGTCAGGAGCATTGCGTTACTTTGCCGCGTTTGGCGGAGTACGTTATGTCACGTCCTTTGGGATCATGTCACCATTCAAAATAGCTACTACTACATAGTTAGATAGCGATTTCGAATACAGTATCTACTAAAGCGCCAAAGGAAAAGGAAAATTGATAAATGCGGCAATCGACTCGTGGTCATTCGCAAACTGGGAGCCAGCTACCCTCCTATCGAGAGCCGGTTCCTTTCGAGACGCTATTTTTCTCCAGTGATTGGTCTAAATGCACTTTTTTCCCCAGGTGTTCTGTGTTGTTGAATTTGGATTTGTTAAGAATAAAAAAGGTTCAAAATGTTTTGAATCTTTTTTTATCTTTGTAGATTTATAAATATTTTAATCTGTGTTTTTCAGTGCTAATGTTTAAGTTTTTGTTTTTCTTTATTTTTCCCCTTTTTGATTCATTCACAATAATGGCAAAAAATGGTAATGTATGGGTTAAACAACAAAAACAACCCGAAGAGCCATTTGGGAGCTGAAAGAGCTGACCCTTTTAGTGACTAAGCCAAAAAAGCCGGTTTTCGAAAAATAGTTGGAATTCCCATCCATCTCTACAGACCATTCGAGGTATATTTTATTGATTAAACTTACTTTATATTGAATACTGCTGATTGGTATTTTATCATATTGTTTACTGTTTCTTTTTGTTGCACTTCAAGGGTAGGATACATCTGTTGCTGGTGAGGTGCAATAAATATTACATGGTTCTATCACACAACTAACTACCTGTTCTTCTCTATTCAACTGACTTGAATGTTGCTCAGAAAATGTCAAATTCTTTATCATACAACTTCTTTTTAGAGTAACAGAAATAGTTATTTTACCTGGTAGCTAATATTTTTACTCAGTTACTCAGGTATTGAGTAACTATAACTAATTACTTATTAAAAGTAAATTGCCCAACACTGATCACGGTTTACTTTTCATAGTTTTGATAAGCCAAAGATTTTCGTCCATACATTGTTTTCTGCAGCAGACTACACACAGCAAATGCTATCACGAGGGCGGAGGACAATGTGTGTGTGTGTGTGTGTGTGTGTGTGTGTGTGTGTGTGTGTGTGTGTGTGTGTGTGTGTGTGTGTGTGTGTGTGTGTGTTCGGTGGGCGTGACTGTCTGCGGGTGTGACTGTGATAGGCTGGTGTATTCTGTCAGTCAAACACCCGGGGCCGGCTGGCACACAAGTCAATTTGTCCACCCCCCAAAACAAACTGCAACGCACTGCATCAGCTAGTAATTTAGTGGCTCTTTGCATTGAATTGAAATTCATCAACTAAATCGTACTCTGTGGAAAGTCAAAAGAGTGCAATGAAATACTAATCACCAGCTGGTTCTCAGTGGATAGTTATACGGTTCGGGAAGGGACTAAGGTGGGGTTAGGAGACAAAACAATAGTGGTGTGCAGGTCCAGCCAACTGCTCTGGCTATTTAATAAGCCGCCCCTGCAGAGCTTTTATCTCACAAACACCGTCGAGCTACAACTCATGGTAAATCGCTAAATTCGGGACTGTTGTTTTTTAATCGTTATAGAAACCTGGCTCAATTGGTGGATTTTTGACGCCAGCATGCATCTAGCAGGCCGCTTTCTATATCGCTTTCTTTCACTGAAAGGAAAGGCCTTCCAGTTTTGTTGTACTTTTGTATAACGACAAAAAAGACCATTCATTTAACTGCAATTCTGTGTTTTCATTTGTAGATCTATAGTTGTTATATTTTTACAGTCATATATATTATATGTTACTGAAGTCTAATGAATAAATAAATATTTCTACTTTGCGGGTTTTTACCATCTGGGGCCTTTTTTGGAACATTACCCCCACGAAAAATGAAGGATTACTCTGTTCCACATGTTCAGGTTTTCTAAATCCGCTTCTCTGTTTCTTTATAACATTGAAGCAGCACTTCTAGTATGGATAAAATCAACATCTGTTTGCCACAGGCTTTTAAAGTTTCCCATCTTGCGTGTGACCCCTTAAAATAGCACCAGATTTGTTTAAGCACATAAAAAAATAAAGCATTGCCCGCTTTTGAAAGCTGACTAGGGAGTCAGTGCTCCTATTTTGATTTATGTATTTATTCATTTATTTGCATACTGACAATTATGCTTACTGAATCTTCCCTTGGTCATTTTTAAACCAACTGTATGTTTATTTGTGGATTACCAATCCTGCCACGTGTACAAAAAAAACGTATAAATAGATAAATACCAGTAAATATATGCCATTTAAATAACTTAACAAATGATCAAATCTCGTAATGCCTAAATATATGACATAAATGCAATTGATTTATATATTACGGCATTTTTTTTCTCATTTTTATATTTAGGTTTTATCATATTTATACATTTATTTCTGTATTTATTTTGTCACATTTTTTATGTATTTTGTCATTTATTTTATAGTGTATTTTTTCACAACAAAATGTGGGAGCATGACAAATTGGATGAACTTGTCATCTATTGGTGAAACACAGGAAAGCAAGACAATAGTAGCCAATTCGTTCATCACTGATCTCACAATGGGTGAAAAGCTCAGGCAATTTGGCCGCCTTCTCATTAACCTATTAGTGAAAGACGTGGAAGCAAGACATTAGTAGCTGATTCCCTCATCACTGATCCTACGAGAAAAGATTTAGGCAACTGGGGTGCCTCCTCATTTGAAAAAAATGTTGTCGCGACAAAATACTCGACAAAAAAAAGACACAATTTCCAACAAAATGCACAACAAAATACATCACACAATTTATAGGGATTTAGGCCATGAAGTAATAATGAAAATTTTCTGTATTGTTAATATACTGTAATAATAATGATAATAATATTGATTTTACATAGTAAAGAAGTATTTGATTAAGAACAAAAAAATTAAAGAAAATAAGCTTTGTTGGTTAAATGTTTGTTAGGAAATGGCTGGATGGAAAACATTCAGACACTGTTTAAGAAAACCCGCTAAAATTATGATTTTATCCATTCCTGAGTTTTACCATTTTCTTAATGTTAAAGATATTGTGTTGTAATAAAATCACAAAAACATCAAACATTGGATATTTAAAAACAAAAATCATGTTACCTGAATTTTCCCACAAAAAAAGGATCACCCACATCGATATTACGTGATTTTTTTTTTTAATTTGATCAATCATTTACAGTATATGGCACATATTTGTAGGTATTTATTTATTTATACATTTATTTCTTTATATGGCAGGGTCGGTCCCCCATATTTTTTTGTTTTTTAAAATCTACAATTGTTTTATCTGACGCATTTGACCGACTAACCACCCAAGACGAAGGATATAAAATGAACTTTTACATACTAACGCGGATGCCGTTAATGATCAACTCACTGTAATCCAAGATTAGCGCGCTGGTAACCCGTTTGGGATTAGCAATATAATGCACGCTAATGCATCTTTTTGATGGAGGATGTCAGCCCTCGATTGCTTCCTTATCAGATGGAATTGGAGGAATAAGCAGGAAATGGAGTCAACTCAGTCAATTTGTGATATTTTATACTTGGAAGAGGACCCTGAACCTCCGGGGCTGTGCGCTAACCACCCAGTTGCTGTGCCACGTAGGCAGGGAAGTGACAATATTAATTATTTGTCCAGCTCAAAAGTCGTGACTTGTTTTCAAACACTGCTCCATACCTCCACAGATGTAATATCACCCTGCATGGGTGTTACCTGCCTGTTTTGGGGGCTGCTCAAGCACCACCAAATTCAACTAAGGTCCCCCAAAAATGATAGCTCTTTTAAAATGCCCCTTTCCCTAATAAAGGACAAGAATGGCTTCAATTTGATGGAAAAACGCTTGATTAAAAATAAAAAAAAGTTCTGATAAAATGTGAACTACGCAGCGTCGGAAATACTCCACTGCCTTGAAATGCTTTAGTCCATTTGATTCCTAGCACCACTCTCACCCCCCTTCCACGCTCCTCTTTGACTAGGCTAGTGTAACTTGCAGCATAGCAGCTGAGTCTGTGGAGGCTCCGGTGTATTACGGTGAGAGTATGTTATACAGTGGCAGTAAAAGTAAAAAAGTACTTCGTGAAGAAACTACTCAAGTACTGAGTTACTGCAGCAACGTCTTATTTATTGATTGATTTTTTAAACAACCGTTCGATCGAATCACCAAATCATCAAAATCCATTGTTATCAACAATGAACTGCATTGATTTTCAAAATATATTCAAATAATCAAGGTAAATTGAAGTACATTCAGAAACAATAAAGTTAAAATAGTATAAATCGAAATGTTGAAAGAGCCAGTCATCATATTTTGATATTTTTGTGGTCGTTTTGGTGGCTTTTTGTGTCAGTTTTAATTCTAATATTTGTTTTTTGTTTGTTTTTTTCAGTCATTTTTTGGTCGTTTTTCTAGCAGAAAAAAAGTAAGCCAAGAGAGGCCATGTTCAGATGGTTCTTGTTCACTGCTCTACTCATGTTTACAAAGTAAAAAGTTAAATAACTGTTAATGCAGGCAATTTAACTGAATAGAACTATTTTTTTTTTTCGAGTCAACAATCTTATAAGGTTTCCTGAATGGTTTATATCTCCTGTATTATTGGATATTGGTTCCTTTTTTTGTCTATCATTGTCACTATTGGCCAATCATGTATCATGCTGTTTTTTGACATCCATTCCCCTTAGGGCCCGGTCACACAGCCATTTGCGTCTGTATCACGGCTGAATCACGGCCAGAAATTTCTGCCCGTGAAGCAGACGCTGTTGGACGCTTCTGAGATCGCGATACAGACGAGATACAGTCGTGCTTTACACGCGGCAAGAAATTCACACGCGGTTGGCCGCGCGAAAAAGTTTTGCGCTGCTCAAAACTTTAGACCACGGGTAACCGCGGGCGGCACACGTGGTACACACGCGGATATGACGCGGTACAGACGCGGAACGACGTGCTACGGCTGCGGCCAGGGCGTGGTTACACGCGGGTAGGACGCGGAATTTTAGCGGGTAATCGCGGGTGGAGCACGGTCATAGCACGTTTGTTCTGCGCCTGTAACGCGGCGTTATAACGTGAATTAGCGTGTGTAACGCGTGTGACGGTCAAATGCCTTTCTCCGCGTATATTCAGCGCGATTTGCCGAGCACACGTCAGTTGTGCTCGAGACGTCAAGGGGTGAACATGGATCCCCGTCACCGTAGTAAACACGTCTTAATCCATTTTTATTTCTTGACATTTCTTTTCATTTCAAAACAAGATAATAAAATTAAAATTACAATTACAATAATAACATATTGGCTTTTTCTTCGGTGCCATAGCTTGAAATCTTGATCTTCACGGGATTGTGTCTTGAGCGGTTATGATTTCTACAGCCCGGCTCGGCAGCTTTTATACCCGTGGTCCACACGCGGAGAGGACGTGGAACTGACGCGATGAGGAAGCGGAATAGTCGCCGGCGTCTGTTTTGCGGGCATACCACGGATGAACAGCGGGTTGGCCAATTTTGCGCATTTTCTACCGTGGGCAACCACGGGCAAAAAAAAATCGCAAATTTTTACCCGCGATACAGACGCAAAAGGCTGTGTGACCGGGCCCTTAAGGTAACCTTAAGGATTAAACAGAAAGAAGGGCCATAGAGGAGGGCTTTAGGACAGGATGGAATTATTTTATCTGAAAGCTACTCTCCCAGGCCTTCTTGCAAGTTCAAAATACATTCATGTCTTCTTTCCTTATTTTGACAGTCAACTAACTTTTATCCTTGACAGTTTTTATCAGCACTTTACTTGTGAAAAAACTCTTTCCAGCGGCTTCCAGGTAAATTTAGTTTGCTTTACCTCAAACCGACCGGTTAAAGTTAATCCGTAACTATTGTACATGCTTTTGTTGCGTGTGCACGTATGACGCGCTTGAATCAACTCGTTTTTCATTTATTTTGTGGTTTGGGTTAGCATTTGTACGATTTGATGCAGTACTTTTCCTACTTTCACCATTTTCGTCCAAGAATGAAAGAAAATCGCTAACACGTGAGTGAAATCACTTTCATTTCCCACGACACCGCCTCTTTTGCTCCAGCGTAATGCACTCGGCAGCCAAAACACCGAGGCTAAAAGTAAAGTAAAAGCAACAAGCTAGCAGCTAGCAGCTGTATACAGCGGTGGAAAAAATGTATATAAATGTTCTTTATTCTCAGTTGGGCATTGTAAACACATACTTAACCCTCGAGTTGTCTTCGGGTCAAAATGACCCGCCGCTGTGTTGTAAATCCCCAAAAATTCACCAAATTTATTTTTTTTACTTCAAATGTAAGGAAATATATTTTGGTTATAGGAATGAATAGCAACTCAAAACTCCTTTGCGCACATCTTTTCCTTTTTTTTAGCCGAACAAGTGAAAATAACTATATCACACATATTGTGGTGAAGGACAAGTTGTTTCTTCAAGTAATAGGAAACTTGGTGTTTAAAATTTTGGACCCGGAATGCACAGGATGTATACAGAAAATGAAGACAACAGGAGGGTTAGTAGAGAAAAAAAAATCCACTTTCAGCTTTTTAAAGACACCTCAATCGACGAACCCCACCTTTAAATAAGGTAAAAAAAGACAATGTACCAAAAAACAAGCATATATATATATATATATATATATATATATATATATATATGATTCAAATTTGGGTACATATCATGTAAGCACACAGCAGAAAAAATAAAGCAGGATTTAGCAGATAAGGATCCAGGTTGTTTATGTGGTATTGTAGTTATTTGGTTAACTACAGGCATGTATTTTGATGGGGCTATTTGTGGTAATGTAGGAAGATTCAGGCGGGGTGGTTCAGCGGTTATGGAGAAATAGCAAGGCTGTCTTTGTTGAATTATTGATGGATGGAGTGCTTCCTCTGTGTGGTCTCTTACATGGCGCAGCACGAAACGGCGGCTTGAACTGTGTGTTACACTTCAACCTTGAGAAGGATCTTTCTTTGTTGGATGACATACTCTTACACACACCTTTTCAAGTATGCATAGAGCAATGGTTATGTGTCTCTTCTATCAGAACTGAAACTCAAGCAACGCTGACCTTAAAATCCCTTGTATGCTGGTATACAGTGAAGAAAATAAGTATTTGAACACCCTGCTATTTTGCTATTTCTCCCACTTAAAAATCATGGAAGGGGTTTTAAATTTTCATCTTAGGTGCATGTCAACTGTGAGGGGCGGCAGTAGCTAAGGAGGTAGAGCGATCGTCTTAGGATTAAGGGATCCCAGTTCGAATCCCGGCTTGTCCGTGTTACATGTCGAAGTGTCCTTGGGTAAGACATTGAACCCCCAATTACCCCCAATAAGCAGGTTAGCGCCTTACATGGCTGCACAGATCACGGCCGCTATTGGGAAATGTGAAGCACAATGTAAAGCGCTTTGGGAAGTCATTGACTTGAAAAGCGCTATATAAATGCAGATCATTTCATTTCATTTCAGATAAACTAAAAAAGAAAAATCCAGAAATCACAATACATGATTTTTTAACGATTTATTTGTGTGATATAGCTGCAAATAAGTATTTGAACACCTGAGAAAATGAATATTAATATTTGGTACAGTAGCCTTTGTTTGCTGTTATAGAGGTCAAACTTTTCCTGTAGCCTATCACCAGGTTTGCACACACTGCAGGAGGGATCTTGGCCCACTCTTCCACACAGATCTTCTCGAGATCAGTCTGGTTTCTCGGCTGTCGCTGAGAAATACGGCGTTTGAGCTCCTTCCAAAGATTTTCGATTGGGTTCATGACTGGAGACTGGCTGGGCCATGCTAGAACCTTGATATGCTTCTTATGGAGCTACTCCTTGGGTTTTTCTGGCTGTGTGCTTCGGGTCGTTGTCATGTTGGAAGACCCAGCCACAACCTGTCCTCAATGCTCTGACTGCGGGAAGGAGGTTGTTCCCCAAAATATCACAATACACGGCCCCCAGTCATCCTCTCTTTAATGGAGAGCACGTTCCATGTGCCTAAAAACACGCCCAAAGCACCCCCATGTTTCACAGTAGGGATGGTGTTCTTCAGATTGTACTCTTCATTTTTCGTCCTCCAAACACGCTTAGTGAAGTTATGACAAAAAAGTTCTATTTTGGTCTCATCTGACCACAAAACCTTGTCCCATGACTCCTCTGTATCATCCAAATGGTCATATGCAAACTTTAGACGGGCCTTGACTTGTGCTGGTTCAAGCAGGGGAATCTTTTGTGCCATGCATGATTTCAAACCATGACGTCTTAGTGTATTACCTACGGTAACCTTGGAAACGTTGGTCCCAGTTCTTTTCAGGTCATTGACCAACACCTGTCGTGTAGTTCCGGGCTGGTTTTCCACATTTCTTAGAATCATTGAGACCCCACGAAGTGATATCTGGCATTGGGCTGAGATTGACTGTCATGTTAAGCTTCTCCCATTTTCTAATGATTTCTCCAACAGTGGACCCTTTTCAACAAGCTGCCTGGCAATTGCTCCATGACTCTTTCAAGCCTTGTGAAGGTGTACAATTTTGTCTGTGGTGTGTTTGACCGCTATTTGAAGGCGAAGGCCATGTTACAGGTTAAAGTCTTACTGATTGTATGGGGTGGACAGGTGTCTTTATGCAGCTAACGACCTCAAACAGGTGCATCTGATTCAGGATGATACATGGAGTGCAGGTGGACTCAGGAGGGTTCTAGATAATACACAGGTGATCAAATACTTATTTAAAGCTGTATCACACAAATACATTGTTAAAACATCATGCATTGTGATTTTTGGATTTTTTTTTTTAAGGTTATATATATATATATATATATATATATATATATATATATATATATATATATATATATATATATATATATATATATATATATATATATATATATATAATGTTTTATAATTTGTGTATCCCTTTAAACGGGCAGTTCTTGCAAAAATTACTCCAAAGCATTGCGAAAGACTCATTACCAATAATCAGAATTCTGTTATTATTGCCGAAAGTGGCCCAAAAAGCTATTAAGCTCATGGGGCAATTATTTTTTCTCATAGGGCCACATAGTGCTTTTTTGTGCCTTTATAAATGGAATCAATATTTCAAAACTGCATTTTGTATTTCTTTTGGATTCTGTCCGAGTGATATAAAAATGTCTTTGATGATCTGAAACCTTAGTAAGTGATAAATGTGCAAAAAACACAGAAATCAGAAAGGGGACTTATACTTTTTCACGGCAGTGTGAATACGTGTAAGAAGATAAATCATTTGCTCAGCAACTGCAAAATTTGTTCATTGGGGATGTACTTTGGAGGACTTTCTTTACAAGGATAATATGTTCTTGAATGGTTACCTCATTATATAAACCAAACCAATAAACAGCCAATGTAAATCTGTCATGATTTTGTCTAAACATTTTTCAACAGAGTTTTCTGTGTTACAGCAAACTAAGTCAGGAGGATCTGTAGCATCTGCTGGGTCAAGTCTTAGCATTAATCCGATCACCACTCGGTAAACTTGAGAAAAGCTTGGGAGGTTTCTAGACGGAGGAAGGAATGAGGTGCTTGAAATCATGATCTGACTTAATCTTTGTAGTTAGCAAACAGTTGCCCAGTTAACTTCATGAAACCACATTATTCTGCAGTGTTAACAGTTTTTAATTTACATAAAAGTGGTTGATTTATGACACCGCTGATGATCTTTATATATTTACAGGTGACCAAATATTACCCTAGTATTGATAATTTATTGCTACGCAATACAGAACTGACAAAGAATATTCAGTGCGTCCGAAGGATTAGTGACTATTCACGAGGAACCATGAAGTGGAATGTGAGGAGTCTGGTTTTAAGATCTGTTGTCAAGAGAGGAAATAGTTGAATGATTACAAACCCTGTTAATGTAATTAAAAGCCTCACCTGTTAGTTACCAATTGACAAAGGTCTGTGAACATCCTTCAGTAATTTTATTTATTCATGTTGACTTTCACTCCAGTATTGAGTGTTAGTCGAGTGCCATAAATCAATAACGTTTGACATGCAGTAAGCTCCCCTGGGCACATCTTGCAGTACTTAAATTCAGCTGATGTTTATTTATAATTGAATTGTGAGGGTTAGATATTTGGTGCATTTTCCGATAGTTCCAATTAAGCTTTCTATCTTTCTTTTTTTGTGTGTGCATTAAGTCATTCAGAAGGCTGTCACAACGCATCACCTTTGATATTGTGACTGCACTATTCTTATCATGTGCACAGCTGTACTGAAAGTATATCAGCCTTCATTCTTGAGAGTTTATTTTGCTTTCACTGTGAGTTGTTTCTCATCCGAACGTGGCAATAGATGATGGTTTTGAGGGCTAAAGGGTCTTTTGCCCTTGCACTGTTTGCCTCTCTCCAATTTAGCAAAGCAAGAAGATTGAGTGTGGGAGAAAATCCCCACTAAAAGGCTTCAACCTTGGATTTGTGCCTGCAAGGCGATGGTGGATGCAGCACAGATAAGCCTGTCAGAAGTCAGGGGTCACTCTTTTGTGGTGTGGAGCTATTTTGTACTTCTGCTCCATAAGCGGAGAAAGTATTCAATATGGTTCATATGGAAATATTTACAGTCATGCTTGTCTGTGATGGTGGAGTTAAGGTCTAGAATTTCCAAATGCCTTTCTAAGTTTAAGCCAATAAGGCTATGTTTGCATTTAAAATGATGTTAGCATACAGTATGACGTAGAAGGCGACAATGGATAGACTGACAGACATGGTAACTAGAATAGAGAATAGAATAGAATATACCTTTATTGTCATTGCTACAAATGGGCTAACATATTGTGACAACGAAATTGGGCATGACACTCCAGTTTTACACATTCATAGTGAGGTATGAGCAAGAAGATAAAGGAACAGAGAAGATAATGTTATAAGACAAGGGGGATAAGGCTATAGTTATAATTTACATGGTATTTACACAAGAAATGTCGGCATGTGGGATGTTACATACAGGGTTGTCGTGATAACGTTGGTATCGTAACGGTTGTGCAATATTGCATTTGGTGCAAAGTCATCATAGTGGGTAGTAGGCCCCCTCTTTGCTTCCCCAACTCATGACAACAATCACACTCACCGACTAACAATAACTGAACTCGTTGCTTATTTGTATATCATCATTACTCACCACTTTCTTTACCCTTCTTCACTAGTGAATAACGATGGCCATGCACTTTAACATGTACTTATGCTGCTATTTATTTTTTTACGGTACCATGTCTTCACTTGGGAGGCACGGTGGATGAGTGGTTAGCATGTGTGCAGCATAGTTCTGAGGTCCTGGGTTCAAATCCAAATACCAGCCTTCCTGTGCAGACTTTGCATGTTCTCCTGTGACTGTGTGGGTTTCCTCTGGGCAATCAGGTTTTCTCCCACTTTCCAAAAATATTCATAGCAGGTTATTTGTGACGCCCCAAATTGTCCCTAGGCATGAGTGAGTAGAGTGAATAGAAGAAGAAGAATTTACTTTTATTGTCATTCTTTGTAGCCATGCACACAGAACGAAATGTCCATACACCTGAACCTCTTGATGGATGGCTGTCTGCAGTTTTAATGTTTACATTGGGTCTGTTATGGGATATGGGTTTTATGAATCTTTATCCTGGGTATTTATCCGTTTTTTCTTTTGATTATTGAATAATAGGATGCTCCAGATTAAGTTTTTTTATTTATCTTTTTGTCAATGACAATGCCTATTCTGTATCTAATGGGCAAGTAGTGATAGGAGATATCAGTATTGCTTCCCTTGTCAGCGTATAAGGTATTAGTACTCACAATACCTGTATCGGATTTTGATACATCAGGTAGATACAATATGTTGGGTAGATACTGTAGATAGTTTGATTTTTCCTCTCCTTTCTCTGGATTTTAAGAAATGTTTTTACCCCAGGCAACATGATGGTGGTCTGAAAACTGAAGGCAGCTGCTGTTTTGGGTACGTCGAATATTTAAAAATGCATGAAGACAGCTCTGCTTTCTTTCGTTTATTTTTCAACAGATATCCCCCTCAAGTTGCACACCGGTCATAAACACAACACAGCCCAATGTGATCAACTTCGCCGTATGAGAATCGTATAAATTTGATACCAAATGGCTCTGTTGATAATGTGTGTTCAATAAGTCCTGGTTGTATAGAAATAAAAACCATTGATAAATGGAATATACCAGTAATGAACATACTGTAGTGGGTTTTACATAATTCACCCACGGAACCATTGTTTATTTAGCGAGTTCCTAGGGGGACTCTTAATTGGGCCGGCTCGAGCCACTCTGGTGTTTGTTTTGTGATTGCAAGTTTAAATGTCATTAAAGCAGCTTTCGTTGGCACCTTTGTTTGACACTCTGCCTACAACTCCCGTCTCTGCTCGCTACATTGGTGACCCCGACGTTAGTCTTGTGGAAGTTTCCGAGGCTGTGCATAATACTGAGCATACCGTCATGGCATACGCGCCCGTTCTCAAGCTCCCCGAGTTCTGGGAGTCATCGGCGTTAACGTGGTTCGCACAAGCAGAGGCTCAATTCGCCCTGCACGGAATCACTAATGATGACTCTCGCTATTACCACGTGGTGTCTGCTTTGGGGAGCTCAACTGCAGCCAGAGCGGTGAGTTTCATCACATCCCCTCCTGAACTGGATAAATATAAGGGACTGAAGGCATATCTCCTCAGAATCTTTGAACTGTCGCGTTCTGAGCGTGCTCGACGCCTCCTTGCTATTCAGGGCTTAGGAGACAGTAAGCCATCGGATCACATGGAAATGATGTTAAACTTGCTTGGCACCGAAGAGACAAATTTTCTTTTCATTGAACTGTTTCTGGGTCACATGCCGCCGCATGTCCAGACGGCGCTTGCGAATACAACCATTACAGATCCGCGTGCATTGGCAGAGGAAGCGGACCGTTTTTTCCTGGCCACGCATAGATACATACATGAGGTGCTGGCCCCTACACGCACCTACACACCATCAAGTGCGACGCCCCCAGCCAGCAAGGCACGCGCGGCCACTGACGATCAGAAGGTGTCAGGTCTGTGTTACTACCATGCACGTTTTGGGTCCAAGGCCAAGAAGTGCCGTCCCCCTTGCACCTCCAACGCGACGGGAAACTTCAAGTTCTGCACTCTGTAGCGGCCGTGAGTGCAGGCGCAAGAAACCGGCTACTGTTCACCCGGGACGCCATCTCCGGCCAAAAGTTCTTGTGTGACACCGGCGCCCAGAGGAGCGTCCTCCCTGCCAATGTGGACGATGTGCGGGGGGGAACACATGGACCTCCATTAACTTCTGCCAATGACACCCCCATCCGCACATACGGGACACGGACAGTGGACGTGTGTTTTGGGGGTCAGCAGTTTACATGGGACTTTGTCACTGCGGATATTGCTTTTCCTCTTCTTGGTGCAGATTTTCTGTGTGCCAATGGATTACTTGTCGATGTGAAAAATGGCCGCCTCGTTGACGCATTGAATTTCTCCTCTCTCGCGTGTGTCCGCGACAAAGGGAATTTTGAGGGTCTGTCCAGCTCTCTCTTGGACGGTGATATTTACCACCGGCTCCTCGCTGAATTCCCCAGTCTGGCGAAGCCCACCTTCTCAGCCTCCACGACCAGACATGGGGTTGAGCACCACATTGAGACCAAGGGGCCCCCTGTTCATGCCAGGGCCCGACGACTCAATCCAGACAGACTAGCAGCTGCTAAATCTGAATTTGCGAACATGGAACGTCTCGGCATCATTCGCCGATCAGACAGCCCCTGGGCCTCTCCACTACACATGGTCCCGAAACCACGCAGTGGCTGGCGCCCATGCGGGGACTATCGCCGCCTTAACGAGGCTACCACGCCCGACCGTTACCCAGTCCCGCACATTCAAGACTTCTCTGCACACCTGGCGGGCAAACTTCTCTTTTCCAAGGTGGACCTAGTGCGGGGATACCACCAACTGCCAGTGCATCCCTCAAATATACCGAAGACGGCCGTGATAACTCCATTTGGGTTGTTCGAATTTCTCAGGATGCCGTTCGGACTGAAAAATGCCGCTCAGTCCTTCCAAAGGCTGATGGATTCAGTGCTCAGGGACATGCCTTTTGTGTTCGTCTACCTGGACGACGTCCTTGTTGCCAGCTCCTCAGAAGAGGAACACTTGGAGCACCTCAGAGACCTCTTCACCAAGCTCAGTCAGCATGGCCTGATTATAAATCCCGCGAAATGTGTTTTTGGCGTACCCTCCATCCACTTCCTTGGGCATCTCATCACCAAGGATGGGGCTTCCCCCCTACCGTCTAAGGTAGAGGCTGTCTCTACCTTTCCTCTGCCGCCAACAGCACGGGGCCTCAGGGAGTTTCTCGGCATGGTGACATTCTACCATAGGTTTATTCGCCGAGCCGCTGATGTCATGCGCCCACTCTACGAGGCCCTCAAGGGTAGGTCACCCAATCAAGCTGTTGAATGGACCGCTGAGAGGACCAAGGCATTCGAGGACACAAAAACCTCGCTGTGCCAGGCAGCCATGCTGGCTCACCCAGCTCCCGGAGCCCCAGTCGCACTGACTACAGACGCATCAGACCTAGCAGTGGGTGCCGTGTTCGAGCAGTGGGTTGACAATGCTTGGCAGCCACTCGCCTTTTTTAGTCGCCAGCTGGTCCCCAGAGAACGTAAATACAGTGCATTCGACAGAGAACTACTTGCCATCTGGTTGGCGATCCGCCACTTCCGTTTCATCTTGGAGGGCCGTGAGTTCATCGTCTTTGTTGATCATAAGCCTCTTACGTTCTCCATGTCCAAGATGTCCGAACCGTGGTCCGCCCGCCAGCAGCGCCAGCTGTCATTCATATCGGAATACACGACTGACATCAGGCACATTGCTGGGAAGTCCAACGTGGTTGCGGATTGCCTGTCCAGAGCAACCATCAGCGCTGTGCAATTGGGGCTTGATTATTCCAGTATGAGTGTGGACCAGGCTTCTGATAACGGCATCCAAACGCTCAAGAGCTCAGACACTGGTTTGCGGCTGGAGGAGGTTGCGGTCGGAGACTCAGGGGCCAAGCTTTGTTGTGACCTCTCCATGGGTTGGCCTAGGCCGCTTGTCCCTGCTGGCTGGCGTCGGGCTGTTTTTGAGGCAATACACGGCCTGTCTCATCCTGGCAGGAAAGCATCCATTAAGCTAGTGGCCCAGAAGTTTGTGTGGAAAGGGATGAGAAAGGACGTCCGGGACTGGGTCGACTCATGCGTGGCATGTCAACGCGCCAAAGTGCACCGTCACATCAAGGCCCCATTGGTACCATTCGCCATCCCCGAACGGAAGTTTGACCACGTTAACATTGACCTGGTGGGCCCACTGCCCCCTTCACACGGTTTCACTTACCTCCTGACGATGGTGGACAGGACGACCCGTTGGCCTGAAGCAGTTCCGCTGACTTCCACCTCAGCTGTCGATGTGGCCCGGGCGTTCATCGGCACATGGGTCGCCCGTTTTGGACCCCCTGCAGATCTCTCATCTGACAGGGGCGCACAGTTCACCTCCGAGGTGTGGAACACGGTTGCCGAGAGCCTGGGAGTCAAACTTCACCGCACCACTGCCTACCACCCCCAGGCTAACGGGTTGTGCGAGCGGTTCCACCGCTCGATGATAGCGGCCCTGCGCGCCAGCCTGACCGATGGGGACTGGGTCGATAAGCTACCCTGGGTCATGCTGGGACTGAGGACCGCTCCCAAAGAGGACCTTCAGTGCTCTTCAGCTGAGTTGGTTTACGGTCAAGTGCTGCGGGTGCCAGGTGATTTCATCCCAGACCCAACGACACCCTGGGCTGCATCCAGGGAGAAGTCCATCTTGCAGGGCACTGCAGGAGCGTTTGTGCCTATCCCCACATCGCGACACGGCAGGCCAGTTTCACGGGTTCCCTCCAACCTGCGCTCGGCTGGTTTTGTTTTCATTCGCCACGATGCCCACCGCGGACCATTGCGCCCTCCTTATGATGGACCGTTTAAAGTCCTGCAGCATGGTGACAAGACCATGGTCGTGGACATTGGTGGTAGGCCAGAGACTGTCTCCGTGGACAGGGTTAAGCCTGCCTACATGGATATGTCCAAGCCATTGGAACTGGCCCAAGCCCCACGGCGCGGCCGTCCTCCTGCGACACGACCCTCCGGCCCCGTGGGTACCCACTCTGACCCTCCGCCCCCAGCACCTGTGGGCTCTCCAACTGAGTCCACAAGCTCTCACCCCCCCGCTGTTCCAGCTCCTTGTACCCGCAGTGGCCGGGTCAGCGTCCCAACCAGGGACAGAGACTTTGACTATGGGTGAATTCTGGGGGGGCTTGTGTAGTGGGTTTTACATAATTCACCCACGGAACCATTGTTTAGTTAGCGAGTTCCTAGGGGGACTCTTAATTGGGCCGGCTCGAGCCACTCTGGTGTTTGTTTTGTGATTGCAAGTTTAAATGTCATTAAAGCAGCTTTCGTTGGCACCTTTGTTTGACACTCTGCCTACGACTCCCGTCTCTGCTCGCTACAATACGTCTTATTCATCATGTGATTGGCGGAGCAAGAAAGCAATTTATAAGCTGTAGCATAGAAAAAACATGTTTTATTGTCTTACCTTAACTTGAAAATTAAGTCTATGCACTGTTCCTTTTGAATAGAATTATCAACAGATAGGTAATCCTCTATTATGAAAAAAGAAACCTAAAGCTTGACTTGCTGTTAGCTTTCTAATATTATCACTAATTGTATAGTTTGGGGCTGAGGTGTGTACCAAATCAGAATCCTTGGTCTCTTTATCGCCATTCACCATGAGGCAAAATAATTATGTGCTTCACTCTGCATCTACAGATTCTATGGACGGTAATATTTTGCATACTGCTCCTTTTATATAAACGCATCGCTAGATCAGTAATTCTTCTATACAAAATGTTCATGCAACTAGATATGTACTACTGGATGGCTTTACTTGCTTTAAGCTTGCTTATACTAGTGTTTCGGGCTGAGGTGTGCCCCAAATCAGAATAATTGCTTTCACTCTTGCCCTCTGTTTCGAGGCAGTACAGTAATAAATTACACACTGATTGTATTAATGATATCCATCATGTGTTAAAATACACCATTTGGAAAAAAAATACATTGTGAAGTTGAAAGAGAAAGAACTTTACAGCCTCGCCTGCCTCACCTGAGAACACATCAATGGAAAATAATGTATTTTACCACTTATCTGGTGTTTGTTTTTGCACTCTTTGGCAAACCGGATAACGTATAATACATATATTGTGTCTTTCTTCTGGAATGATAAATAGTACCATCTATGTTTTTTGTTTTTTGTTTTTTTAAGCTGTGTCCATAATTCTGTATTAGCGCATCAAAATGCAGGTCAAAACTATGTGATTGGTTGATAAGTTTGTCACTAGTTTGTTTATATTTCATTATATTATATGGACTCACTGTTGTTCGTTGTTTTGACTATCGCATCATTGTCGCTATCGGCCAATCATGTTGATGTTCTTTGATTTCCCCATCCTATAAGGCTGATCTTTTTTGTAAGATTGGCAATTTCATAAAATGAGGGGGCTTGGAAAAGAGCTAAAGGAAGGGATTTAATTTTTCTTATTTTAGAGCCCTCCTCCCAGTCCTCCTTGCAAGTTTAAAATCTACTGATGTCTTCTTGCCTTATTTTGACTGTCTACTAAAGTTTATACTTAACAGTGAATATACATTTTTCAAGTATAATTTTCGCTTTCGTGTCAATAATATTTCATTCCTCAGATATGCTTTTTGCCCCGGCACCACACTGATGATATAACTCCACTCCCTCTATTTCCCATTACTGCAGTAACACGCATGCTGACGAGGAGAGCACGTCACACCACTCCACTCCCTGCTCTCACTTTGCGTTCACTTCATTATACTCCAAAAGCCAAAATGTCAACATAAGGGTGCATGGAAATAGCAATGCACAAGGGCGATTCTATTTGTTGCATGAGCACTTAACATTTATTATTTAATCACATGCAAGGCCACTGATGCATCGGTAATCGAAAGTCCATTGGGCTTGGACGCTGGTTCATGAACACCAACCACAGACGACTTTATTATGACCGCTGGTACATACAGTGTCGTAAAGTATTTGCCCCCTTTCCTGTTTTCCGTGTTTTTTGCAGATTGATCACTCACAAAGGTTTCGATCATCAAGGTACAAAAAATTAAAACATATCTGGCCCTTTGTGAAAAAGTAAATGCCCTATGAACCTAAAAGGGTCACCTTTGGCAGCGATAGAAAAATAAAATGTTTACGATAATTTGTGATGAGTCTTTCACAACACTGAGAAGGAATTTTAGCCCACTTGTCTTGGCAAAATTGTTTCAAATCTACCATATTGGATTGTTTTTCAGCATGAACTGCCCATTTAAGGTTACACCACAGCATCTGAATTAATTATAATCTGAACTTTTACTTGGCCACTACAGAACTTTCATTTTGTTTTCTTTCAGCCGTTCAGAGGTGGACTTGTTGGTGTGTTTCGGCTCGTTGTCCGGTCCTGCTGCATTATCCAAGGCGCTTGAGTTTGAGGGCACAACTGATGGCCGGATATTACCCTTCAGGATCTTCTGGTAAACACCAGAATTGATTATTCCATCAACCACACTGTCATCGTCCTGAAGCGGCATTCCTCCACACTGTTGCAAAAGACTTATTAGCAATTATTGTGAACGCTTGATTTCAATCATCGTTGCCAAGCGGGGCCCAAAACCCTATTAGGTTCAGGGGGCCATTACTTTTTCAAATAGGGCAGAAAGGTTATGATTTTTTCGTGCCTTAATAAATGAAATCAACATTTCAAAACTGCATTTTATATTTCCTTGGGTTGTCTCTGTGTGATATTACTAGCTGCAGCCGGGCTTTACAGTTTGTTTTGGGTGGGTGAACACAGACACCAGTCCATCACAGTCGCACACACAAAGCAGTCACTCAAACGCAACCCATACACACACACAAACACACCGCCTTCTGCAACCTGCCCCTGTGAAAGCATTTGCTGTGTGTTGTCTGCTGCAGAACACAATGCATGGTGAGAATCAGCAAAGTATCAAAAACATGAAAAATAAACAGCGATACAGCGAGGGATTACTGTAGTCTACATTGAAAGTAATTTTTTTTTATCATGGCTGGTCACCGTGGTTTAGGAAATAATTCATGCTATTCGTTTGGGTAAATAAACTTGCTGCGTTTTGGGGGATTTTCCTTTATTTTGTCCTGTTTTCCAAGTTTAACTTTATTCTTATCTTGCGTTTTTTAGGAAAAAAATGTCGGCCAGTGTAACAATTATTTTTTTACTATATTCTAACATTTTTCAGGGTTATTTTTGATAAATAAGAAAATAATTAAATCAACAAAATTATGTGCAAGTCTTTTACTTTAGTTGACTATTTTTTCTTCAATTGTAATCATAAACAGCTTCTTCAAACAAAATAAAATATTAAATATCAAATATAATTTCGTATAATAGCTCACAAGCGACCTCATCTTTAATTGTACAGCCCTTAATCATGAGAATATGCTATACAGACTACAGACTATTATTACAGCACATCAGAAAAAAGGTGATAACAGAATGCTCGGTTGACAGATTCCTGAGGTCAACATAATTCATAAGCTATTAAAGAATAAAAGTATATTTTAAGCCAATTTTAAAAATACTTATCTATCGCAACCTACTGATATGGATGAATGTAACAGTTACTTGGAGATCACTGCAAGAAAGCAATGATATTGAAAAATTGCATGCTTTTTTTCGAAGACAAAATTAGGCCATTTCCTGCGGCACACTAGACAAGATCTCACGGCACACTAATGTTTACCGACACCCTGGTTAGAAAAAAATTAAAATACATAATCTCAAAAGGTGAGGGATGTGAGGGAAGTTCATTTATGGTAGCTTGTCACTGCTCTTTTGAATGGCTCGTTAGATGCTCATTTACCAGGGGGGAGAGAGGGGTTGTGTGTGTGTGTGTGTGTGTGTGTGTGTGTGTGTGTGTGTGTGTGTGTGTGTGTGTGTGTGTGACACTCCTGGAAATGGAAAAGGCTTCAGTCGCTTGATTCAGCCTTTAATCTGCTTTAGAGGATTGCAGGGGTATTTCTCTGCACCTCTTTAGAACTAGACAGCTGATAGTGGCTCTGCAGTGAAGTTACAGGTCGCCAGTGCACAGCGGCAGACGGGCCAGGGAGGGGGAGGACAAGCAGCTTTGTGTTGTTTGGCCTCATAGTAATCCACTCCTGGGAAACACGTGATGGTGGAAGCTGTGGACAGGAAGGACTTGCTTCTTTTTGCCTGACATGTAGGTGAAACTTCAGGCGTCTATTCTGTCAGCCATGGGCAGAACCAGCACCCCCAAATATTTTGGCATTTTAGAAACTCTGTTTTCCTGAATAAAGGACAGGATAGACTTAAATATAAATAAAAGGCCTTCACTCAACTATTAAAATAAACCAGTTAACCCATTCAATGCCAAACACTGTGAGCTGTTGTGACTAAATGTGTTATTCTGAGAAAAAAAATCCCTTGTCACCCACAATTATAATATGCAGGGTAAGCTATGAAAGTATGCTGAAGGATAAAGCATGATACTGAAAAACTACAGTAAGCCAAAGATGTTAACCTGACATTCTTTTACTGGTATGGCCCACCTGAGAACCAAAAGTCTGGATCCAGAGCCAAACTGAATTTGACATCCCTTCTTTAGGGATATTCTTCACACGGCTAAAAACTCTCACTGACGTCATTAAAGTGAGAAAGGCAAAGCAGTACGTGCAAAAGTAAAGGTTTGATAGAAGATAACATTTGCTAGTTTATATTGGAAATCAAATATCACGTTGTCGCCAGCTACCAGGGACCAAGGCGATCCACATACGAAACGAAATCGGTCTAACACAATAGTTGTCAAATAGTGGACCACGAGGCTCCGTCAAGAGAAGTGCAGGCGCGTTTGACTTCAGCAAACTTTTTTTTTAACTTTACCAGAATTTCCACTACACTAGGGGACAGTGGCGTTCTTAGTAGCAGAGTATTTTGTTTCCATGCAGTGCATTGAGCACAGAGTATAAACATTGAGTATGAAGTGTAGACATGAAGTGTAACAAGCCCTTAAATGACCCCATGACAAAAATATTTAAAATGGATGTGGGGTCAGGCAAAGAGAGACGGGGTAAAGAGACAAACATAAGTCTTCTCCCTTGGCACTTGCTACCACCAATATC
This sequence comes from Urocampus carinirostris, assembly GCF_059441175.1. Lineage (NCBI taxonomy): Eukaryota > Metazoa > Chordata > Actinopteri > Syngnathiformes > Syngnathidae > Urocampus > Urocampus carinirostris. Next base: position 47,678,434 of record NC_142352.1, read on the forward strand.
AAGCAATATTTGTTTTGTCCCCACCTATATTATGTGATCACTTTAAACAAGGTTGATCTTTGGTGAGGGGATTTCTTTTCCCAAAGGGGGCATGACAGAAAATATTTGAGAAGCACTGGTCTAACAAAGGCAGCACGGCAGCTAAGTGTTGAGCGCGTCCATGGCATAGTTCTGAGATCATGGGTTCAAATCCAGCTACCAGCCTTCCAGTGTGGAGTTTACATGTTCTCCTCGTGTTTGCTTGGGTTTCCTGCAGGCACTCCAGTTTCCTCCCACATTCCCAAAACATGCATGTCAGGTAAATTGGCCAGCCCAAATTGTCGATAAGTATGAGTAAGCATAAGAATGGTTGTTTGTCTCTGTGTGCCCTGCGACTGGCTGGCAGCCAGTTCAAGGTGTCCCCTGCCCACTGCCCAAAGATGACTGGAATGGGCTCCAGCACCCCTGCGATGCTATTGAAGACATGCTGCGCAGATAACGGACGGGCGGTCTAACAAAACCCCAAGTTCTATCTATTTTTTCCGTTTAACGTTCTTATACGTACACAATTTAAAATGTTGAAACCGTACAATTGAAAATAAATGAACTTTTTTATCAGGTACATTTTTAAGCTGATTTCCTGTCCAGCAGTGCGCTCTGTCGGAGCTACAGTTGCAATTGCATTATAATATTGTTAGGTGGCGCCATTGCCTATACATTGTTCTACTCCGTTCAGTCATTCACGAAGAGGAACCGAATCCCGGAAGCTCCGATGGGATGTGTCACTACCCCCCTCCGCGGCTCCGGTAGTCCCCGAGTGGTTCCCCACCTATTATGAAGCACTCAAAATGGATCTAAAGGAACCCCTCTAACCACTATGTCAGCAATATTAAGGTACGTCTACGAGAACATATTTCACTCTTCTGACATCCGGCGGTTGCGAAGCCTAGCTAGACATTTCCCTCAAAAGCTAGCAAAATGTAGCCACCTGTCCGGTAGCATATAAAAAATGTAAAGCTATCACATTCGTGCTCGATTTTTTTTTACCTATTGGATTTTTACACTTGTCACTCGTTAAATTCTGTGAGGTCTACACGCGGTAGCTGGGCTTGCTTAGATAAAATCGTGAGACGATGATGATATACTCGTTGGTTGATGAGGGGAGGGGCTCCAATCGCAGTGTTGCTTTAGCTGTGGTGGCATACCCTAGTAGCTAGTTTTAAGGGCAGATGTGATATGGTTGTCCCAAATACTAAAACGGGAGTTAGTTGGTATCAAAATACTTTCAAATAGCCATCATCGCCATGGAAAAATACACAGAGGTTTTGATCCGAAGTATTAGTAATTTGACTCTGGTAGTATGATTGTATCAAGTATGACAAAGACGTGGCACATCACTGTAGTATATGTCGAGTTTGCATGCAAGGACCTGATAATCCATCTGACATGACGTGAGTTTTGAACTGTGCTATGCTGAGGACTGCGTGCGCGCGCATGTGTGTGTTTCTTTATTTGGGCACAGCAGAAAAAAACAACGTCAACCACTAGATCACAAAATGAAGAAAGCATTTGCACAAAAAACATCTGTACTATATAGTTATATAATACATAAACATGTGCCTAAAGAGAGTAGGCTGAAGCAAAAGCTTTTAACTTGCTATCAATATTCTTTTTTTTGCAAGAAATACTCAAATCAAAACCAGAAAACAGACCTCACAAAGGGGAAATTAGAAAAATAAATGAATGACATTTCAGGCCTGCAATTATGCCACTCCATGGTTCCTGTGGATCCTTGAAAAAAAAAAGTCTCAAAAGGCATTGAATTCATTATTCTAAAAGTAAGGCCTTAATTGCCACTAAAATGTCCTAAATCCAATCTTCGAAATTCTTTATTAGCTTACATTAATACGATTTATATTTGTTTAAGCTTGGGCGACTCAATAACATCTATCAATGGTCTGTTTTAATTATATATGGGGAAAACAAAAGTGTAGCGCAAAATTTATTTTACTCTCCTTTACCATAGTCCAATTTTGCTGGCGATTAAAAAGCAGCTTAATCTCCCTCTTGGTCCCTTTACCAGTTCAGAACATTTCGTTAACTTCATTGCTTTAAGAAAAACTGAAAATTGAAAAAGATTTGCACGTATGTAATGACATTTCTTCAAACTGTTTGTGTACAACTTAAACCGCAACATTAATGAAACGCAGGCAGAAAATGGGCGGAGCGACTGTTTAGCTGATCAGAATTCGGGACGCAATGGTCGATAAAAATCTGCGAAACCGCAAAAAGTAAACCGCAATACAGCGTGAGATTACTTTTGTATCCAAGAAACTCTTGCTTGATACGTTAATTCTCTTTAGTATATTCATCAACAAATGCATTATATATATATAATATATATATATATATTATATATATATATATATATATCTTAATTGATATTTAAAAATGATGTTTTAAAGCCATAACCTATTTTAGGGTTGTTTGACCTTTTTTTCAAGGTGATAGCTACTTTTTGTTACTAATTTTTGCAAAGGGCACCCAGTTTGATATGCATTTCTTAAATAACTAATCATGTTGTTACTACTGTATGTCATTACTAAGTTAATTATTGGAAGTATGGTTGAATAGACTCAGTCAACCACGATTTTGTATTTTTACTAGAAACTCACAATGACCCAAGACTGGTGAGATATTTTCGGAGCGGGTCTGCGGGCACCTCAGCTATCCTTAGGGGGAACTCTGATGCCTGTGGGTACCACTTTGGAGACCCTTTTATCTAAATCATTCCATAAATGAATTCCTTTTTTGGTGGTACAATGACTTATCAATGCTGTTCGGGAATATTGAAAAGCCATTGTGCCACCCAAAAAGTTACAGTATTTGCTTACTTGATTGGCATCGGTTAAGCCCCAAGTGTTTTTACAAATATGGAATTCGTTGGGTTTCTCTTTTACCCTGACAATGAAAAAAGGTCCATTACTTTTGCCCAATTTGTTGTTAGTCTTTAAGTAAGCAGTGAATGATTGACAAGTCCAAGGTGTAAACCTGCCTTTTGCCCAAGTTGGCTTGGAAAGGCAACAACCATCACTAGCATCCCAAATAAAGCAAGTAATCTATAATATACATATACAAGATATATGGCTGTTTTAATTCATTCTGTTTACTGTGTATCTTTCTTCTTTTCCACCCTTTGCCCAGAATCTTACACTCGCTCTAAATCTCATGCTGGCCCTGAAGTCATACACCTAAACATGTTTTTGTGAGGAGGAAGCATTCTAGGTAGGTACATTTTCATTGTTGTCATTTTTAGTCACGCTTCTCAACAATTATCTGTGGAAGCTCGACCAGTTGCATTCCTGGAGTTTGACAGTCAGTGCCAAGCAGGAGGAGCCTAAGAATGGAAATAATGATGGGAGGTTTTATTTTGTGTTTGAAGTAGTTTCTAATAAGGGTCAGTGAGCAAGCTGTCCATTCGGTGGATGGAGTTTGTCAATCACAGGACTGACACAAAGAGGCAAATAACCATTACAACTTACGCTCACTCCTTTTTTTGAACGTAGGGCAGTTCTTAAATCAGCATGATAATGGAGTTTAAAAAAAAACTGTTTTCACACGATTCACCCTTTTGTTTTTAAAGCCGAGCCAATATTCTGATTTGCTGCGTGTGTTCAGAGCACGTGTCAAACAAACAAGACCTGCAAGATCAAAACTTAAGGAAAAATAAAAAACGATGTCAAAAAGAAACAAATTGGATACAACTGATAAGATACAAGAGCTACAACTTTTCATGCAAGATGAATGTAAGGATATGAAAGACAAGTTTAAGGAGTTAAATGACAAGTTCAACAAGCTGGAAAAAAAGACGGAAAAAATGGTAGGCAAACTTGGAAGATATAAATATCTGAAAATAGTTAGACTACATAAAATTGCAGATGTAAGAGATCCACTCATCAAAGCATTGCAAAATCATGTACATGATCTTGACCAAAACAGTCGTCTGAATTATCTTTTAGCCCATCAAATTCATTGCGTACTTAGGCACAAGCTGCAAATGATGTTTCGAAACAAATGCAGAAAGAATAGCCGAACAAGTGACTTCCAAGAGCTTAAGATAAACAT